>NC_057764.1:34218902-34835280 GCF_010389155.1 Erigeron canadensis | reverse complement strand
AAAGCATTCATTGAGCATTTTATTAAGTAATTTAGCAAGTTTCTTCTATCCCCTGCCTGCGGAAAGTATCACATTCCTCATCTGTTCCATGTTAAATCCTTGTGATATGGTTTGGCATCTTAACAAGTAGTCAGTTGAGCATTGTAGAGGTTTTGTTTGCTGTGTTTTTAAAATAGCCTTCGATTAGGAAGAGAATGTAAACATTAACATGTGGCCGTCAAAATGTTTTCAACTTATTTTTGTTTTCATGAATAACCATGGTACATTGGTATGTCACTCATTTGACTGATCTAGTGCAACTTGCTCCCCCAAGCAATAGTTGTAACCCCTAAAAAATTGAAATTGGCATCACATATATCATGATTCAAGTTGAAGACCTTATGAACCGATGTAGCAAGTCTTTTCCGCTAGGCATTGCATATGACATGTTAGGTGGTATACAATTAGGAAGCTTATAAGTGAAGATCTGTGACCAGTGACCTATCTAGTTGTCCACATTCTTCAACAATCTCATATTCCTTTCCCTCTACGCCAAATATACCCCCGCAGCCATAATTAGTCTACCTATCACCCTCCATAAACTGTTGTTTCACTTGAGATTGATTAAAATGGTCAAGAACTGTACAATATAGCCCCAAGTATCTGGTAATGTTGTTGATGATTCTCCTGCAGCTCGTTGGGAGTTCAGATGATTCTCACATTTCTCATCATATTTATGTTAATACTGTGACGAACAGTTGAATCTGGCCCATTTCATAGGATCTCCCAATTCAACTTTAAAATATTATCCAAATTAAAATGAACAGTTGAACCATGTCTTTGAAAATCTGTTCTTCCTATGGTCCAGGTGCCGAAAGAGTAGAAGATCAGAGGACAGTCTTCCACCACCACCAGTATTAGGATACCCAAGGTCATCATAATCATGATCGATGGAACCAGTCGTTTGTATCATGTTCAAAACGCAACATAAAACGTCAAAAGGCTCAAAGGCAAGACCTGAGGAGGAAACAATATTAATATCATTCATTGATCAGCACACGAACCATTCTGTAATTTTACTTGTACGTTGTACGCACAAGGGAAGTTGTAAACTGCAAACATAGTCATATTTTCTACTTTCTTTTTGACAAATCATCTTAAGTAGAAAACGGAAAACAAATTAAAGGTAACAACATACTAAAATCAACTACATCTCCAAACCTGGTTATGCTGTACTACTTTAACAAACCTTTAGTTGATGAGTCTAAATAACACTTTTTCCATGAAAGCAAGAGTATGTAGTGTCCTAAGTTAAGCTTTCAAGTTAAACGTTTTCTCTTATCACCTTCTATAATCGTAATGTGATGAGCCCACACTGTATGTGCGACATTAGATGTGGTTCAGTTTAGTGTCGATGGTAAATGGACTTAAATCTCAAAGACCCGGCCATTTGAACAAAGTTTACAGTACAAAAATCCTTAAATTTTCAAGATTTTGCTAATGAAATCCCACGAAACTTTGACAAAAGTTGTAGTATATGTTTCTAAACGTTTTGGACGTAAAATATTTAATACTTGGTGGGTGTAGCATGTGTATTAAAGGAAAAACCGAAAAATACAAAAAGAAGAGCATAAAAGTGGTTTTGATTCTTACTTCAAATCTGACCAAAATAGATGTTTGTGATGATGTTGAGAACATAAAGACACTGTTATTGAAGTTTTCGTGGGATTGAAATTTACGAGGTCGCATTTTTGAATTAAAATTTTTATTTTGACTCCAAAGTTTTCGTCACGGGTGTTACAATTATAGGTATATTAAGTGAGAATGATTAAATTTAATTTAATGAATATAAGCGAGGAATTCTTTTAGAAGTTTGGAGATGTGATTTGAGTTATATATATAGGAAGTATAAATATAGATAAAACACATAAAAGATGAACAAATGAGAACATTCTAATTCATTTAGCCTCATTCACAATTAAAATTACCAATCATCAATTTATACATCTTTATAAAAATTATCATACCTCTTATTTTTACAAATAGTTATATACGAAATTACTAAATTACGTTCAATAAACCCCCACTATGAAAAGAGTTTTTATAAAATACCAAATTTGCCTTAATAAATTAATTTACAATCTAAACCATTATTTTAATAATTAATACTTTAAGTCCTTATCTTCTAAAAAATTTTCACAACCCCACCTTGACACCGTCACCGCCACCAATATTACCATCACCGACCCCACTAGACCAATTTTTCTAACACAATCGCTACATTGAACGGATATTATGCTCGTAAATGTCAAAATAAAATTACTATTAACTAATTAAGTAGCGAAAAGGTTGTTCTGCCAGGCGCGTGCCTTTAAACGCCTCACACATTCTTTCCCCCCTTGCTATTCAAACAAACTCATTCGAGAAAAAGATATACGAGCACATATATATACACACACACTTCTGTATCTATCTCCCTCCCCCTCTCTGGCTTTCACACACACACGCACTCTCTCTCTCTCTCTCTCTCTTTCCTTTCTCTCAACCATCAATAGAGGTAAAAGTCTCTGGATCTACTTCTCTCCCCCTATCTATAAATGTATGCAAACACATATACATACACATTTATATTCGATCGTTTTCATCTTCAACGAACTATAACACGCACTTGAATGAAATTCAGATGTTCAATTTTGCATCAAACATGTTCATCGCAATTCTCTTAACCGCTACATTTCTGTTCATCTCATCTTCTTCAGCCATCGTCTTCAATTATCCTGTAACGACGTCGTTTTATCTGTTCCTATTAGTTACCGAAACCGATTTTTATCGCTAATTTAATCGCATTTGATGTTAATTTTAATTTTCAACTTTACAGGAAATACAGAGTTGCGTTAACGATACGACCTGTGGTTCCGGATCACTTTGCGGAACTTGCAGCGCTAATGTTAGTCGATGTATTCGTATTCAGCCTCATAGTCCAATTCGTAAGGTGTATATATATCTATAATTCTACATCTATACATATATGTATATGTATATATGTTGTATATAACAGATATAGATAAATTTTGTTGTTCATGTGAGGAAACGACGGCGTTTGTTTGTTTCTAGGTGAGAGGATTGCCGTTTAATCGGTATTCGTGGTTGATGACTCATAATTCATATGCTAGAATGGGACATAAATCGGATACAGGATCGGTTCTACTTGCACCGATGAACCAGCAGGATTCTGTTACTGCTCAACTCAATGTATGCTTTTCAATTTTCTTCTCTCCGTGTCCTGTTATTGTATATATGTGTATCTATTCTAAAATGTGTAGCTGCGGTGTTAAATTTGATGCTGTTTGGATGATTCTGGAATTTGATACTCATTATGTCCTAAAATGAACTAACTATAGCGTTTATAATGTCGATTACGGTGAAATTGTACTTAGAAACTGGTGCAAATGTGTAGTTTTATTTTGGTGGAAACTGAAAAGAGAGATTGCGGGCATGAGTGTCTGAAAGCGTATAGGTCAATCAAGAATTATTTACTGTCACTGGATTTAAATTAGTACTTACTGACCAAAAAATGTGGTAAATATAGCATTTATCATGTTGAATATGGTAGATTGGTAGTACTGTAGTTAGATGTTGGTGTTATTTTGTAGATTTTTCTTTTTTGTAGAAACTTAATCTAGGAAAATGTGGCCATGCTGTTTTGAAAAATTAGCAATTGGTTGTTTGACCTCTTAACAGGTGTGATCACTTGAGCATTGTGCAGAATTTGTCTGTTGCGTTTTCAAAATAGCATTCTGTTAAGCAGAGAATATAAAGGTCAATATGTTGTCAGTGAATCCTTTATTTGTGGTTAACTTTAGGTTGAATAATATGTAATTGGTAACTGAATTGCAGTATGATGGTAGCTGGAGAGTAGAAATAAATTTTGCTTTCTAAGGAATGAAGAATAGTCGAAACATAGTTATTAATCTTGTGGACCTACTTTTAAGGCTTCTATCGAGAATGGTCAAAAACTATAGTTGCTTGTAATTACTTATAGACGACACATTCTTTTATGACTTAAATCCATAATTACCTCAAGTCCTCAAGTTTGGGAATTAAATTTATATATGAGATGTCATTGGGTCAATGGATTCTGTTACTATAGTTTCGGTATAGAAGGTTTTTTAACTATGTTGTGTTTTATAAACTCTTCCAATAATAAGATCTGTGAGTCATCAAAATGCTGTCAACATATCCTTTTTAATTCTTGAATGACCATGGTATCTTGCTCATAGGACCAAACTAGTACCTAGTACCATGCAACTTTCCCCTCCAATCTGTGGCTGTGATCCGTAAAAATCAAAATTGACATAACTTATATGTTTCAAAGTTGAAGTCCTTATGATTTATGAACGAATGCAGAAAGCCTTATCCACTAGGCAAACCGATCGGTGTTGATATGCTGTCAACTTGATGGGAAAGTGTTTGCTGCAACCAGAATTGGATATTGTCTTTATAAGTTAATCATGTCATGAAAACATAATGGATTGAGGGGTTAAGAATTGTTTCTAAAAACGGATCTGTGTTTACTGTTTCTGCAGAATGGTGTGAGAGGTCTGATGCTCGATATGTATGACTTTGAGAACGATATCTGGTTATGTCACGCCTTTCATGGAAAGTGCTACAACTATACAGCATTTGTAAGTATTTCTTAGTTTGTTAAACTGAAGTTTGTTAAATAGATCATTACTTTAGTTCATTCAAGCCATTTCAGATTTTGAGAGACTTGTACTTGATTTGTGGTTTTTACAACATTATATGGTTATACTAACACTATTAAAAGTGAAAAAGTTCTCTGTTCTTGACTGAATGAGTGCACTCTGGCTTTTTAGATTGTTCCTCATAACCAGTCTTTGAAGGTCAAATACGGGATATCGGTGATTCTGAAACTTTAATCACTTTAAATATAATGAACATTGAGAGAGAATTAGGGATTTCCCTTTTTTGATAAAGCTTGCATCATTAGAATATCTGTACATGTATGATTCGCATAGGGTACCAGTTTAGGACTGTAGGAGAGGTGGCTTTGATGTCGTAGATAGGTTGGGAGAGTGATTCTGCTTTTGAGCTTTGTGCATTGCATATGACATGTTGAGTCTAGTTGCTGCTGATGTATTAGGTGTTATACAATTATGAACCACAAAAAGTGAATATATGTGACCAATCTCTTTGTCCATGTTAATGATGTGTATTTTCTATAAAGAAAGGCTGTTAAGTATTACTGATTAACCTGACGTAAATAACTTGTGGGATCTGAAATTCTCAAAATATTATTTGAATTTCATCAGCAACCTGCTATAAATGTTCTGAAAGAGGTTCAAGCGTTTCTAGAAGAAAAACCTACAGAAATCATCACCATAATCATTCAAGACTATGTTACCTCTCAAAGCGGTTTAACCAAGATCTTTAAAGCTTCTGGCCTGGGCAAGTTTTGGTTTCCAGTATCTCGAATGCCAAATAATGGTAGTGATTGGCCCACTGTTGACTCTATGATCCATGAGAACCAGCGGTTGGTAGTATTCACCTCTAAATCTTCTAAAGAGGCTTCTGAAGGTATTGCATATGTATGGAGATACGTGGTTGGAAGTCAATGTGAGTTTCATTGTGATCTACTTTGGTATAGTTTTTTTGTGAAATCTCATAGTCACATACTCACATATTTCTTGATGGTCTCTGAAAATTGCAGATGGAAGTGAAGGGATGAAAAATGGTTCTTGCCCCAACCGTGCTGAGTCAGAGCCTATGAACACCACATCAAGATCACTGGTTTTGTTGAATCACTTTCCAGACACCCCAGATTTTATCGAATCTTGCAACCACAATTCAGCCCCATTAATAGACATGATGAACACTTGCCATGAAGCAAACGGTGATCGATGGCCTAATTTCATTGCTGTTGATTTTTACAAGGTATTTCCCAAGTCCTTTTATAAATCTAAACTAGTCTTTAGCCTAAGCATGAAATGATTAAGATACTAAACTGTCACGTTTATGGAATTTCGTAGAGGAGTGACGGTGGAGGTGCACCGGCTGCTATAGATTTTGCTAATGGGCAACTAGTTTGTGGTTGTGACAGCATTGACTCATGCAGGGTATGCATCATATATGTAACGCTAATCAGTAAAATCTCAATTCTGTTTTCATTAGCATAAATGAAGCTAACACATCAACAGTATGATTTGACTTTTATAACTTGATTATTGTACAGCCAAAGATGGCATTTGGAGACTGTACTGCACTAGAGGCTAGTCCTGCTGAAGCACCAAATATAGTAGCATCAACAGCTGCACCATTAACTGCATCAGCAACAAGAACTGGAGGAGGATTTGGGAGTAGCTTTGCAAATTCAAGTGGTCAGCATCTTCAGTTAGATTTGTTCGCATTGGGGATAATTTTCATGGGTGCTTCCGTCTTTTTTTTCTCTATAAGGTAGTTTAGAACTTTAGATATTCCAATTAGCAAACCTTCCTTAATTCTCATTATAATACTGGCTTTGGTTTTTCTGAATGTTTTGATATCTTGTAGCGAATTAGCTGGTGAGCATGAAGCAAGGACTAGATCCTCACAGTAGGCAGCTTAGCTGTGATTATGAAGTCAGTTGAGAAGTGTTATGCAAGAGAGAAGTCAGGTAGTGCACTTCTAAACTCGCTCTAAATTCGAGCTCAAAAGTAGGTGTTATCTGTATCAAGAGAACTGGTAGTCACACATATACGATGCAATTGTGATTCTTTAGGAAACTGGGATGCTTCGTGCTTTCTACTTATTGTTGGTTTTGTATCAATACATCATATATAGCTCATATGAATACATCTCGAATAAATGCATTAAGATAGGGTGTGGCCAAACTCACTTCCTTGGATATTTTTAGAAATAGTAGGAATCGTGGAACCCAAAGTTCTAAGCTTCCTTGTTAAAAAGGGGGATGATCCCAATAATTTATACAGTAATTTTCAACAGAGGGTGATAATCATGTGATATTTAAAATCTGCACAGTACATAGGGCGTTTTAAGGTAGTGTTTCGGTCACTTTTGGCAAATTACCCAGGCACTAAAAAGGAATTGATATATATATATATATATATATATCTTTTCTATATATAAAGTTGAAGTCCAATCCTAAAATTTAGCTAAAAAAATCTTATTTGGCACACCTCTTGACCCTTTAATTAATAAATTTGATTAAAACAAATCTTTTTGTGACGTATGAAATCTCTCAATATTTATCTTAAAATTGAAGTGTTGAATGTTTCAACTCCCTGGCTATATCGAGATTGATGTTCGATTTCTTGATGTTCATTTATACTATTTTGCATTTATGTGACAAGTGAAGTAGTAATTCGGCTATCTAGGTTTTATTTTATCTACATTATAATTAATCTTTATAATATATTTTTTAACATATAGAAACAAATTTATTTTACTGTATATCTCATTGACATATCGAATGACAACAATCATGCCCGTCAAATTCTTAATTCAAATCATTGACAACAACACAAAACTAAATTTATCTTCCTGTATGTTGTTACATAATTATTTACGAAAATATAGATTGTTTGTATATTTCGTTTATTTAGTATAAGTAAATATATAGTACGAAAAAGATGACTAATTTCATGCATATTTTAACGAGACTACACATCCAATCTATTGACAGGTCTCTCAATACGCGACTTGATTCACATATATACTTCGGTAGTAAATGCTCTAAATGTTTCTGAGAATTATTGATTAGTTGATGATGAGGTTTTCAACAGTTATGTTAGCCAAGGCAATGTTCAATGAATGAAACACACCATCTTCTATCATGAAGTATCAAATAAGGCTAAGAGAAGTGGGGCGGGACTTTGGGTGATCCACTCCAATTTGCCGGCTGGTTTGCCTGTTACACCATCCCCCGGCAACCCCCCGCCCCCAAGCGATTCATTCGGGTTGCTTCAATTGTGTTTGACCGGCGCGTCTTTTCATAAAAAAGGTATCAGCCCCTAGCATTCAGGCAACTCCACTCTCATTTGATATTAAAAAAATAAAATTAATAATATTCAATTATTATCCTATCTCACCATTGAGGCAACTCCACTCTCACTTTTTTTCTCAGGCAACCCCTAGCAACCCATGAAAAAAAGTATCGAGTGTTTACTTAGCTACTATGTTATCATGAATACAAAAAATTGGTTTGTATAGTATACAATGACGACATTAAATTAATTACAATATATAAAAAAATTATACTAACTTTGTTTATCATCTAGATGATAGACTATTCCGGCAACATTTCTCAATTATTTCAATTACAAAACCAGTCATGAGTTTCCGTTATTTGTGAGGATATAGCTTTTATATGTGTCTATAAGCGTATCCAAGATCCTGCAAAATCAGCAAAAAAAAACCGATTTCTGCGGGTGATGTTGTCATTTAGGAAATTGAGCCAATTTGAAGGAAAAGACACGATTCAATGACAAGAATAAATTGATACTTTTCAAATTGGATTTGGATACCTTTATACGTCGGAATATCTTATATTTTTTTTAGTTGTTTGATCATATTTTAATTTGATTTAATATAGTATCATGTTATATTTTGACATTTAGAATTTTATTTTTGTCTCTATGCAATAAACCTTTAAGTATGTTATTATAAATGTATAAGTTGTGTTGTCGTATTTTACACATTTAATACATACATCACAAATGATATAACTATAAGCAGTTATCATAATATTACCCGGGTAATCACCCGGGTCTTTAAGCTAGTATATATATATATATGAAAAGATGAGTTTAACTAGTTTTGTAATCTATGGTGCTATGATACTTGAGAGACAATGTATATCATTTTAATACCAAAAAATAACTCAAAAAGAAATAACAAACAGTATACTGATATTTAAAACTTAAATTGTGAAAACGGATTGAGCTAATGCGAGAAATGTTTCGAAAGTCTTGAGCGAGAATTGACGCCCTGTTCTATAAATATGGTAATTGATAAGTACTTTTAACCAAAGAGAGAAGAATCTCGAGAAGCTTTACAACCTAACTACAAAAAATCAGTGGGGTCCAGATTGGCGTTTTGATTGTTTAGTCCACAGTCCACCCGTAAACTTGAATACTTTTTGACTGAATTTTTTTTTAAATAAATATATATACTAGTATTCAACTCCGTCCAATAAACGTGTAACCTCAATATATATATATATATACTAGGTCTTCTACCCGCATGATGTGCGGCTGTTAAAAAATATAGTTTAATTAAGTTGGCTAAAGGTTTAGAATGTGTACGTCAACGGTTATTAATAATTTGTTTTTTTAACTTTATATACACTGATAAAAATTCATCTAAATTTTAAGTGGTGACATCATGTATTAATACGTTTGGATTGTAGACTTGTAGTTCTTGATGATAATTTATCAGCTTGTAACAAGTTTTTCACAATATTAAAACCCTTTGGATAAGGCCGTATCATGTTAACTAAACATACGTTACTTAAAAGAATATATAATATTAAGAAATAACTCTATTGCAGTTGTGATTTTATTAACTAAATAAAATGGTGCTTGTTTTTATTTAAAAATGGGTTTTGATAGTAAATATGCCTAATAATTAAAAACTATTTTGTCTGTTTGCAACAAACTCAACTATGTAAACATATTTTGCAAGCTCTAGGCCTCTAGTATGATACTTGTATTAAATATTAAATTAAATAAAATCTTCTATAAATTTTACAAACTCTAACGTAATATTAAATTCACTCTTACATTAAGCACAAAGGCTGTTAACTATTTTCTTTTGCTTGCTGCCCTGTTTGGCTTCTCGTATTAAATATTAAATTAAATAACATCTTCTCGTGTCTCCTTTTCTTTTTCTTTTTGTTATCTGGTAGCTAGGTATGATATGATATGTTGATATTTGATTATATTTATGAAGTAGAGATCTACCCATATGATATCTACCAAAAAAAAATATCGAGAAGTAATTTTGTCAATAATTAATAAGAGTTTGTGGGATTTGAAAGATTTTTGCCAAAATAGATTATTTTTTATTTATACGGATATGAATAAATCTATGAATTATATTATATTATTGTTATTTTATAATGTTTAAATAGAGGTTATAAGATAAATATTGTATTAAAAAAAACATGGAAATGCCACATAGGTTATAATCTTATGTGGCAATTTTATAAAATAGGTTTGATTTTTACAGGCTCTACAATTGTTCGGATTCCTACTGTTATAATATATATATATATATATATATATATATTAAAGGTAATCAAAATGATAACATGTGTTAAATATGTGTTAAGTTCAAATCTTGAAGATGAACAAATGTTGTCTTCTTTTTGTCTAATAAAAAATAACAAAATAGATATCATATTTTAAATTTAAAAACGAAAGATGTAAATAACGGGCAAAATAAATTTAAAAAAAATTAAACCTTTTGTAGAATAAGTCATGATCAACCTACAATTGACAACAAAATAAATTAAAAAAGTTGAGAAATGACAATAACATAACAATTCAATAACATATAATTAATAAACATGAACAAAATACCAAAATTTAAATGAAAGTGATATAAAAAAAATGTATATTTCTTTTGTTGACAAACTATATGACCATGATTACTTTTAAAGCTAGAAAAGGGAGAAATGATAGAAAATGATTAATAAAAATTATTTGGGTTGTATATATAATAACTTCTTGTGAGAATCTTAAAGATAATATATATCTTTTAAATTTAAAAAGTTTAGTTTTGATAGTAAAAGATTTATGATAAATTTTAAATATAATTATTAATTTAATAAGCAAATAGGAAAAAAAAAATCTAGATTAAAAGGAGAGAACTAGATTGATTAAGAATGAGAGTTAGGCCTAAAAAGAGGGATTAGTTCTTTTTAGTTATATCATAGATATATTATGGAGATTTCTTTTGATATTACTTTTGTTTATGTAAAAGATGTTTCCTAATATGATATAACGTAGATATATAAGAAAAAGGAGAGTTTGACAATGTTTATAATTATAATTATATAAAATATAATTATCTATTTAATAAGATAATCAAAATATAAAAAAAATCTAAAAAATACAGAGAACATCTAGATTTATTAGAATGGAGTTTTAGACCTAAAAAAAAGTTTTAATGAATGCTAAATGTACTTTAGTTGTAATATAACTTACGCACAATTATGATATTTAAGTTATCATGTACAATATTACTATATTATTGCTATTTTAATACAATTTTATAAGCACAAGTATTTGTCTGTTATTCTATTTTTAAATCTATAATATTTGATAAAAAGAACCCAACAACTTGACTTTTAATTATTTGACTTAAAATCAACTCTTTAGCTACAGTAACTTTTTATCTTCTTTATTTTTTACCACATAGTATTTGACTTTGTTATTTTCAACACAAACTTTAAGCTTATAGTCTTTGGCATTTATTTATTTATCACATATAATTTTGAAACACAAACATCAACTTGATTAAGCTATATATAATCAAGTTATGTGGATTAACTCTGGGTTAATAGATAGTGGGTTGGTGTTGAGATTTCTCTTTTAAAACTTTTAATAGATCGATTATGATTGAAGATTTTCAACCAGTCAATTCACGAACCGATAAACCCAACTTACAACCCTAATTCGTATGTGGTTGAAGTCTATACCCATTACCTTCTCTTAATTTCATCATCAAACACCTAGTTTTGACATTCGGTGCAGCATTTATCTTATCTATATTTTAGACAAATCTCATGGAAAAGCTCTTATCAAGGATAATACAAATCACTCACATGTCAATCGTATATATCATACTTTTATCTTCTCAAAATCAAGTTGATGAAAACGCTATATTAAATTTTCCGAACACTTATTGTCACAAAGATAGAATTATCATCCTTTAAGCTCAATTCATTCGGAGGAAAATAATAATAATATATTACTTGATTAATTAGTTAAATATGAAATAAGTTGCTGGAATAAGGATTATTATGCCAATATCGGTAGGCCATTCATAGTGGGTGCTAATGTGGATGTGGTCAAAAGACTTTTTGCGTACACCAAATGTATGTCCCCTTTTCCAGCATTAGCATTTAGAATACTCAAATCCATTTCTATTTATACTCCTTTATTTATAAAAAGGAAAGGATATGTTGTTCTCACAAATCATTAAAATTATGAGGGGATTTTTGACATGTATAGAAAATCATTTAAGTGAGTTTGTGAGAGCAGCATCATCTAACAAAGATGATGTTAATATCATAAATTATTTCCCCTTATAAAAATTATCATACCCCCATTTTTAAATATAGTTACACAATAGTTACATATATAATTATTAAATTACCCTTAATAAATACCTACTATAGAAAGAGTTCTTATAAAATACCAAATTTGCCCTTAATAAATTAACTTACAATCTAAATCTTTATTTTAATAATTAACACTTTAAGTCTTATTTATAAAGAATTTCACTATCATAATTATATCAACCTACACCACTTGACACCGTCACCACCACCAATAATACCATCACCGACACCACTAGACCGTCTTCCCCACCACTGCCGCCGCATTGCGCGGGTACCATGCTCGTATATATTTACACTTTCAACTATTTTCATTATTTGTTCATAGAATCTAAGCACAAAATATTTTACTTTTGAGAAATGACATAATCTTGTTAATGAACCAAAATCACGGTTATATACTATCCACACATGACTGACTTTCGTTAACAGTTGATAGAGGAAGGTCAAAATGCATATGTGTACATAATGTGTGGAACTAGTTAATATAACGAAGTTGATACATATATACCCTATATATATATTGATATTGAAGTGCGAATATCTTTATAAGAATACATGTTGACTACAAATTTTATTAGACTAGTGGTTTATCCTATGATATATTTTTATTATATATATGACTTCATACAATGTACAAGTATTAAAATCACTTCGATAAGAGGATAATCATGCCTAACAAACCTGTCTTTTTTTTTTTTTTAATTAAAGATGATCAAGAATGCTTGATCCTTATTGTTGGCTATATATGAGTCTATGACATCCATCACACTCAACTTTTGAGCACAAACCATTTATAGTTGCAATTACCAAAAAATTTAAGCCCGACCACTGATAAACAAACTCACCCTTAGCCAAGAATTATTAATAATCGATATGGAAAACCAATTAACCAACATTGACGAAACAAGTGAATGACCAAAAACTGAATCGGGGTAAATAATCCAAATGGGTATTGAAATCGAAACCCTAGCCATGATTGTAATCGTAAAAAAATAGGAGCATATAAACTAAGTGCTACAGATAAACATTAAGACACGTATACATGTGATATGTCTATAATAGAAAATGCATTTTAAACAAATAAAGGAACAAAGATTATACAATAGTACATGTGCACATGTTCATCTTCACCTTCCGGCCTCTTAGGCCTCTCCTTATAGGAACTCACTTTTAACCCTCGTCTAGCACCATTTTAGACACACCAAGAACACTCCTCTTTATAACCCCCACTATTAACCCACTTCTAACACTATTCACTTATTATTTTAACGCTAAATATAACACTATAACACTAAATTGGGCCTCTCATCCCCTTCAAACCTTTCGTCTAAATCGGAAGAAAGGCACAGACGCAACTGCCTCTGCAACTGCTGCTACTAACATCTTCATGCCGGGGTGCATCGGACGCGAAGGAGACGTGAGGCGGCGGCCTATAAGCACAGGCCTTAGTAGATGTCAAACAATATTCATATTTAAATAATAGACAAAAGTTGGTCTTGGTACTGTACATGATTATGTCTCTCTTAAAAGTAAATCATATTGTGATTAGATTCTAAAACTTTAAGCATATATTTAAGTATGCCAAATTGTAATGCCGGAGAAAGGAACAACCATTTGTTGTATACAAAAAGCCTTGACCACACCCACACTAGCTTTCGACTGTCAATGGACATTTGATTAATAGCAAAGGCCAAAGATTTCTTTTAGGGGAAAGTTAAAAGTTATATTGTATAATAAATTAAAGAGTTGAACACATAAGATTTTTAAGTTATGGAGAATAAAGTAAACAGAAACTGGGGCTACCATATCGAATTATGTCTGCTTTTATTTAACAATCTGGTGGTTCCCTACGTTTAAGTTCCTTTTTTAAAAAAAAAAAATTGAACAATTTAGCAAGTTAATTTGATCACTTTTAGATATGATCCTCAAAGCTTTCATTATAATTTTAATGTAAGTTTGGTCGATGGAGAGGGCTAGAGTGCTAGACACTCATGTTATAGTAAAAAAGTTTTAACAATTAAGTTTTAAACCTATAAACGATATGAACGTTTATGAATCATTTTAGAATAATTTCATTTATGTTCACCTATTCAATAGATGAACGAACATTAAGAAACACCGTATCATGTCATTGATTTATTTTACTTTTTTAACTATGTAAATGTAGATATGATTTTTTAGTTTTCTAAAATCACTATTTTTGGGGAAGGGTATGGTCAATACTCAATAGTGATTTGTTTTAACCCAAAATTTGACCATCAATCAATATATGTAGTGTTTACTAGTAGGGTATCCAAATTGAAAACGTTGTTGCCGGTTGACCACCGACAAATTCGGTCATTTCCCTAAATTTGATGTGGCTTCTGGCCAGCTCACTGTTTTCCCCGTCCCCACGCGTGCTTCGTAAACTATAAAAAAATTAAAAATACCTCCGTCTAATTTGTTTCTTACATTTGTTTCTTAGGTGTAAGGGTGTAATGCCAATTATTGGCACTTTGACAAGTTTTGGTTTAAAATTTAGCCCATGGTGAGGTGCCATGTGTAATAGCCAAATGTTTGTCAATTCTAGCCGATCTTTGCCAAATATCATGGTATAGCTTGCTAAATAGCCGATGTTTGCCGATGCTCCCAATCATATGCTCCCAACACTCAATTTAAACACACCCAACGTTCATTAGCATCGGTCAAATCTAACCGATGTAACTTGCCGATACTAGCCGATTCACATGATATAGGCTTGACGACTACACCCTTACCCCTTAATATTTTCCTTTCTTGAAAATTATAAATCCTTTTAAAAATTAACTTAAAAATCCTCTTAAAACATTAAAATTATAATATGTAAATTTCATTAATTTTCTTTCTTAATCTTATCACTTAATTTTACCACTTGCCTTCATCTATTAATTAAAATAATTTTTAGCCAATTTAGTTCCTTTCTAGATATTACCATTAACTTACATAAAAAAATTTAAATGCTTTGCATTAAAAGTTTATAACTTAAAATTTATAATAATACAACTATTTTATTTATTTGCACATATACCATATTTTAAATATTATTGAGATCGATACCATATCAAAATCGGTATAAAATGGTCCGAATTTCATGTTTATCCTTAATTTTACTCCGTATAAGTTATACTTATCTGAACTACGTTTTATCCATGAGTTTTACTTTTTTATTCAATGTTTTGTTTTATTTATTTTTTCTTTCGTATATTGTTATTTGTCATACTTTTCTTATAAGTTTTCTTTGTTATTTTCTAATGTAGCCATATAGGTATTGCTTACATTTTAGAAAGTAGGTATTTTTTTATATTTTTTTTATACTACTCTAGGATTTGGAGATCACATTTCGTTTAGAGTAAAGAAAAATATATGTGACCATTCGTTATTTGTTTGTAATGCAAGTTACATGTATTGATATCCAAGCAAGATCTACATGAACTCCAAGTCGTGAATCGTGCTTTACTTAGTTTAATTAGGCAGTAGATTTGTTTTCCTCAGTTAAACCTTTAACTTTGTGCATATAAACTATAGTAATCCAAATGAAACCAAATCAATTAATAGTTTGTGTAGCTCAAAACTTTTACTCGGTTACTCTTTCACTAATCAATTTCAACTTTACTCACACAAACGTATTATGAATAATTACTCTTTCACTAATCAATCTCAACTTTACTCACACAAACGTATTATGAATAACTAGCATGATACCTGCGCGTTGCAGCAGATACAATTGACGGAAAATGCGTGCAAAAGAAAGAACGGGGAAGACGGTTAGTGGCTGCAATTAGGGTTTGTATGTGAATAACTGCAATGTGGGTTTGTATGGATGGTTCAATATTTGTGAGAAGGGTATTTTGGATATTTTTCCCTGTGTAACTTTCAACATAAGGTTTATTCAGTTTATTATGTAATATATATATAGATTTGTTTTGACTTAATGTAATTTTTATTATTAATTTTATTAGTCAAATGTTTTTCCTAATGATTAGAAAACATTTTTGACAATTTAATATTAATGACGTTGTGACTACTGTATAAAACTTGAATCAAAGTGAAAGGCTGGAAGAAAAATAAGTTAGTGTGAAAAGTAATGTAACTGTTTAAAATTGAAAACTGACGTGAAACGCCATAAATGATTTTATCATTTCGTACTAGTTGAAAAGCCAATCAATATTGATTAACTAAAAACGTTCTCTTTTGGTTGTTTCACCACCTCAAATTATAAGTTAGGCGAAACTCATCAAGTAAGTAACATATTAATACATCATCGATTCTAATATCATCCAAGATAAATGGGAGTAGATTAGAATGTTGTAAAAAAGTAGTAATGATATATTTCATCATTTAGGTGGCTTAACAACACGTATATAGATGTTAACACATAATATTACTTATCATCTTCTTTAATTTTAACTTTTGATTCTATACATATCAACATAGTTGTCGACTCGTAAATCTCGACTCGAATTGAAATATGATTTTTCGACTCGTGACCCGAAACATAACTCGAATCGTAAGAGTCAAGATATTTGATAATATGGTATCTTTATAAGGGAAAATTTCATATATGCCACTACTAAACTTCTAAATATCATAATTATCCAATTAAATTTTGAAATATCAAAAATGTCATTATTAAGATATAAAAATATCATATTTACCCAAATAACTAAATTTTATCAATATATAACATTAAAATCATTTAAGTTATTAAAAATACATTTCTAATTTACAATTATACATTTTTTTATTTAGTGTCCATGAAACTAAAATCCCTAATTACATAACACATATCTTTACTTTACGTCTCAAATTTTTAGCGTTTTTCTTTCCGCAATATCAATCACATAGTTGGATGAACATTTATATTTTGTGCACTATTGATCATAATCACTACTTTTCTTATTATCTAAAAAGTCATTTTTATCTGATAAGTTATATATATTTCTTCTTAAATGGTTATTTAAAATGATTCCCAAATTCATATCATACTATAATAGATAATATTCATTTAGTTTATTTTTGATCATTCTTCCTTTCTAGGAAATTAATTTATTTTTTTTTTTTGTATTTATAGATCGTCTTTTTTTGTATTTCATTTTGTTCTGAATTTGTTTTTGTTTTTTTTTGCTTGTAGCAAAGATTTAAGGAACCTGGTCTTTCTAGTATGTATAGTGTATAATTTACTAAGTTACAGTTATAAGTTTGATATCTAATCTATTTTAAACGTCTACTTGATATATTACACCATGAAAATTGTTGATAATGGTGTTGCTGTAAACTCTTTTGTATAATGTAACTAGAAATTTAATAAGAGGGTATAAGTGTAAAATTGGAATGTATTTTGAATAATTTAAGTGATTTTAATGATTTTAATGTTATATATTGATTAAATTTAATTATTTGGGTAAATATGATATTTTTATATCTTAATAATGACAATTTTGATATTTCAAAATTTAATTGGATAAATATGATATTTAGAAGCTTAGTAATGACATATATGAAATTTTCCCTTTTAATTATATGCAAGTATTTACTGTAAACATATTGTAATGTATTAAGCTAAAAATAGAAAATACTATTATAATTAAATCAAATTTAAAAGCATATAATAGACTTATGTTTAAAAAAAATTAAAAATTAAAAAATTATTTTGTGACTCGTGACTTGGAACGACTCGCACCATAAAACATGAGTCATGTTACGAGTCTAGAGTAAAGCGAGTCATCTCATCGAGTCGCTTTATTTTTCCTTTGTTTTGACTCGACTCGTACGAGTTTGAAAGCCATGTATATCAATACTAAACTTTTGAATGTATTATAAACGAATCAAATTAGTCATAATTTATGAGTGTTCATTCAAGACGAATCGACGAGGTTTGTTGCCCACTCATATTTGTACCTACCTCATATTATCTTACATCTTAGCCTAAGATCCAAAAATAACATAAAAGGAAAGAAAATGGACCAATAATGCAAAGAGGAAAATCTGAAACATTCAAACACATATTTTTATTTATTGTATTTATTTAATGAAAAGAGAATTCAAACACACATATATATATCCAGCAAGCAAAAGGCAAAGAGGGTCCTACACAGACTAGCACCTTTGACCAAACCCCACCACCATTCAATACACACCACACACACACGTGTGTTACATGATCAGATAAAAAAGGGCCACAACACACCTTCTTCACCCAAAACAAAACCACACTCCATTTCTTTCATAACAGAATTCCCCTTCCATTCCCATATATATACACACACATACAGTCGTATTATAAACATTCTGAAAGAAGAAAAAAAACCTATAGATATAGATATAATTCAATATGACTGGAACCTTACAACCATTAGATATCACCACAATTCAAATTCCATACCATTTCCGCTGCCCAATTTCACTCGAACTCATGACCGATCCAGTCACCGTCGCCACCGGTCAAACTTACGACCGCTCAAGCATTGACTCATGGATTGCCACCGGAAACACTACGTGTCCTGTCACGCGCCTTCCTCTCACCGATTTCACTCTCATCCCTAACCACACGCTCCGACGTCTCATCCAAACCTGGTGCGTGGCTAACCGTTCCTACGGCGTACAACGTATTCCCACGCCCAAACAACCGGCTGATCCGGTCACCGTTCAGTCGTTGCTTAAAACGGCGTCGTCGGCGAGTATGTCACGGCACGTGAGATTATCCGCAGTTCGTCGGTTACGCCAATTGGCGCGTGACTCGGATAAAAACCGGTTAGTTATTTCCACGCTTAAAGCGTGTGAGATTTTAATCGAACTTTTGTTTTCAGAAAATAACTGTAACTCGTGTGAATTGACTCACGAGTTGCTCTCTGTTCTATCTTCTTTATCTTTTACCGAAAGCGATTGTGCTCTTATATCTTCAAAACCGGAAAGAATTACTTTTCTAATTTCATTATTATCAAGTTCAAATTCATCAATTGAGGTTAGAGTCAACACCATCGCGTTGTTAGAAACCGTCGTCACCGGAACTGTATCGTCGGAGCTCCGAGAGATTATCACAAAACACGACTCAATATACGACGGAATTATCGGAATTCTAGACTATCCATTGCCGTATCCACGTGCTTTAAAAGTAGGAATCAAAGCTCTACTAGCATTCTGTATGATCAAAAATAACCGCCACAAAGCAGTGGAAGCCGGAGCGGTCGAAGCATTGATCGACCGGTTGCCGGATTTCGAGAAATGCGACGCGGAACGAGCGTTAGTGACGGTTGAGCTGCTGTGTAGGATTCCGGAAGGCTGTGAGGCGTTTGCGTCGCACGCTCTGACGGTGCCGTTGTTAGTGAAGTTGATATTGAAAATTTCGGATAGAGCGACGGAGTATGCTGCCGGCGCGTTGCTTTCGATTTGTTCCGGCAATGAACGGTTGCAGAAAGAGGCGGTGGATGCCGGAGTATTGAAACAGTTGTTGTTGTTGGTGCAGAGTGATTGTACGGAAAGAGCTAAACGGAAAGCTCAGATGTTGTTGAAATTGTTACGGAATTCGTGGCCGGGATATTCTGTTATGGATTCCGGTGATTTTGCTTGCAGCGACGTCGTTCCATTTTGAGTTTTTTTTTTAAATAAATAGAAAGAAATACGAGTAGAATGTTATGGTTTCTAGAAGGTGGGTAGTGGGGTATATAGCTGAGTCAGTTGGGTTACGTTGTATATGTAAGAATTTTTGTTAGTGGAATACTTTACTTTTTATTTTTAATTGTAAATGCAAATGAATATGAGTCGACTAGGAGGATAAATATTTTACAATTACAGTTTTCCCTCTTTTAAATCATATATATTTAGATCAGATACTTAAACGCATCTGCCACTACCAACGGTCGCTGCCGCCGTCATCATCCGTCGATACCACGACATCACTGTCATTGTCGTTGTTGCCGTATTACGCGGGTAACATACTCGTATTAATAACGTGTTGTATTTTTTCATATTAAATAGATTGACCGTTTCGTTTCAAACTAAAATAGACACGATTTAGTTACTGTATATTCTATAAGATAAAAGTTGCGGTGTACTTTAGGTTTTACCCAACTCAAATCTTATTATATACTCGTATATGATTCTTTCTATGAAAAATAGAGATGATCGGGTTGTTTAGTAGTCCGTCATTACTTCTAATTTGCCTTTCTAAAAGTAAATCAAAATGAAACTATAAAAAGTGAATAATAGTATTACATTAAAATAATGTTCAAAAAAAAAAAAAATAGTATTACATTAAAATAATTACTTTTCATTTTAATTTACAAGATGCTTGCTGACAAAGAAAATTATAACTTAACGGTATTTATTAACGTCATAAAATAAGAAATGAGTTAGATGTTATTTGAGTGAGTTTTGTTACATAAAAGATCAAGGGATGATCAAACATACGTGTTAAAAATGTGTCCATAGAGAAGTGTGTGGTTTCGTTATAAAGTCTACTTTCTGTGGGTGTATTCCATCCTATTCTATTTTCGATAATGATTTTATTTCACTTAGGGTATGTTCTTGAGTTTTGTTTTAAAAGGAAAGGAAAAAATTGTAAAGTATTTTAAAAATATTTGGGTTCTTGAGTTTTATTTGAGAGAAGAAGAGAAAAGAAGGGAAAAGATTTGAAAGGAGAATTCTATAGAATTTGTTATAGATATTTTCCTCCCATTTTTGGGATGATTTGAAAGGAAAAAAACTCCACTCTGTTTCTTTCATTCATCTCTCTTCTCTTTTTTTCTCTTTCTTTATATATAAACTCGAGAACACAGGCTCAAGGTCATTGGCATGATGTTGAGTATCTATTCTTATCCGTACACAAGAGCCAAATTTTCTATCAAAAAAGTGAGAGCAATTCTATTCACCAAACAATGTCCGTTGGTTGAGTAGTTAGCTGCTAGTCGATCTGTTGGTTTTTTTAGTTATATATACTTATTTGTTTTGTTTTATTGTTTTTGATTTGTATAAAATTTATAGTAGCATCATATATTGAGAGCCAAATTAAAGATGAATATAACGATTATTGTTATCAAATAAGTGTTATTTTCGTCAATATAACTATTTTTTCCAACGAGTTACCTTTTTAGTGTAGAAAATAGATCTTTTCTTTTTGTTTTGCGTACTTTTGTTACTTTTAATTTAAATTTTTTTTTTTTGTTTGTTTCTTTTATTTTGTTGTTATAGGGATATGTTGATCTGATATATAATATAGGGAACTGAGTATAGGGTTGTCTCCCATCTAAGCTTAAATTAGATGGGGAACCCCTCACATTTGATTTTTATAATCATGAAAATCATGGGTGCCATCACTTTAATACACTTAAATATATTTTATATTAATTAATATTAATTTGAATCTAAATTCGACTATGTTTTGTATGATTGATGTTAGGGGTGAGCAAAAACCGAACCGAAAAATCAAAAACCGAAACAACCCGACAAAATCGAACCACCAAAACTGAAAACCGAAGAAAACAGATTGATATGGTTTTCTTTTCCTAAAAACCGAACGGATAGGTTTAGGTTTCGATTTCGGTTTCATATGTAAAAAAACCCGATCAAAAACTGAACCGAACCGAACCAATCAAATATATTTTAATTTTTTTATAGTTATATTATATTGCATTTTAATTTATAACATATAATTGGTAAATATGTTAATATATTTAAATTTTTTGCCTTTTTAATGTAAAAATCAATTTAAGTTTTATGTTTTAGTAAAAACGTATAACAAAATCAATTTGTTTTATAAATATGTTAATTAACAAGTGGTCAAATTCTTTGAATAGTGCATCTATGGTGTAAGTTGACACAAAGTTCCACTCAGAATCCAATGGTTTCATTGGTCGGGATATGCAATTATGCAAAGGAAGATTCCACTGGACTTAGTTTTTTGTCTATATATCAAGATCATATATCTTTTAAAGTTAAAAAGTTCCATTCAGAATCCAATTAATTCAATTCCTTTGAAGTTGATATTGCATGTTTTGTCTTCGTAAATTCGGGTGAACAAGTGAAACTTTCATTTCCCAAATATCTTTTTAAGTTATATATATATATACTGACATAGTGCATAACTAATTATCATTATTTAAGTGTTTAATAATACATTGATCTGTCAAATCAAAAAAATCTCGTTTTTTGTTGGATGCATCATATTGATGAATATGCATCCAAGATGGATGCACAAAAAAAACGTGATTTTTTCGATTTTGACGGATCAATGTGTTGTTAAAATACTTAAATAATGATAATTAGTTAAACACTATGTTAGTTTTATGGATTTTTAATGCATCAAAATGATGTTTTTAAGTGTTCTCGCCATTCTTAGTTTAAAAGTGTTCTTACCGGAGTGTTACCATATATATATATATATATATATAATTTTATGAGTTTTTGTTGATAACAACATTACGAGTTGTCAAAAGTATGTCAGAAAGCTATAACTTTTTGCATACTAATGATAGGTTTTAAGTCTGTCATTAAAAAGAAATCATATGAAAGTAGGTTGGGTATGGCCGTATGAGAATGAAGGCATGAAAGTTATATTCATGATACTATATACTTGGTCAATTCGGCTTGCAAAAATACCACTCAATTGCCAACAATATGTCCATTTGGTCCCATATGTCACTTCTAGTATCAAGATGATTCCATTGGGTTTAGAGATTTCTAAATAGAGCTGTAAATGAATTAAATTTTTGACGAAATATTAGTGTAATTAGTAAACAACTTTTTGGACTTTTATACGAATGAATACGGAGAGAAAAAGGTCTGCTCATTTGATAATATGAACATAAATATAATTGAAGAACATACTTCTCGTTTTTTCCATTTTGTAGATGGGGATTCAGCTTGTGCATCGTTTTGAGTATGGTAAATTATGAGATCGTCATCTATTATGCATTTTCTTATGATAAATATTAAGGTAATTTGCATTATTTAAGTTTTTTATATAAAACTTTGTTGAACTTGTAATTTTTTGGTTGTTCTCTTATCTTATTAACCATTTCGTGTCAACCAATCTTATCTACAAGGCTACAACATGATAAAATATAAATCTTGTAAAAACTGTTACTTTCTCATAGCTAATCCAATAAAGGAGATGTATATATAAAATTTTTTTTACGAGATTAATTACTTCCTCTTATTCAAAGTTAACTAAAATGAAAAAAAAAGTTGAAAAGTAAATCAAAAAAGAGAGGTTAAATCAAAGTGAGGGAGTTTTTGTTTTCATTTCACAAAACTTATGAGATTTTGTTTTCTGTTCACTTATCATAAGATATGATATGCCAATAAGGTATAACTTCAGAATCACAAGAGCTAATTTGATCCATGAACCTATCAATCAATCTTTATCTTATCATTCATTGTATTCAAATTTTGTAACTTGATTGTGATATAATCAATTACGACATGTATCTAACTTGGTCATTAACAAACATGTGTATTGTTTTTCATTTGAAGTTTTCTTTTCGAAAAAACTTATATAAGTAGTTATAAAGTGAAAGCTGGTGTAATAAAATTAGGAAAAGAAGAGTGTAGATGATGTTGAATGACATGGAATATTAACCACCTTTGACCAAGAGATTGTCCAAAATTGATGGTAGTGTAAAGTGATAAAGAAGCCAAACCAAGCATGCCCATGACAAAAGATTGAAAGCTATATGTATTCTGGAAATGTGTTTGTGTTGGGGAATAATAATGTGGCCACAAAGAATTTTCCATAACACCCATTGTCCCCACTACTTAAAGCCCATCAGATCACATGGGCTTTGTTTGTCTTACAGATTGTTATTATGCCACTTTATATATATATAGTCAAATTGGTTGAAATTCAATTTGACCATAAATTTAATTGATTGTTTTGTTAGTTGAAACTCTTTCGGTTATAACCTCGTTGTCACATATTGTCATGAAATTTTCTCATATGTTAATTATCATATGCTTAAACTTTAAATATGAGTATGTCATACATATAAAAATATTAGTAAAAGGTAAGCCCAAGACTTCTTGTTATTATTGTTGGTGAAAATTTTTTATTCTACAACTATAGTGTTCCCTAGCTTTTTTTAACAACTTTTATGCCATGTGTCATATTAGTCAAAATGAGTCAAACATCAACTGGATATTTTTGTATGCAAACTAATTACCATCAAGATCTCGCTGCCACAGGTTATTATGGTCCATTCGAAAACTTCCTCTTCGATGAACTGAAAGCATGATGCTATTTAAATAGCTAATAAACAGTTTCGCAAAGATTTTTTTAAGATAAAAAACTCTAGTGATACACGTAGCAATCATCCAAAAAGAACCATGGACACAATCACTAGCTAGGATGAAAGATTAGAGCAACGCATGGAATAACACTTGAACCAACTTCGGACAATTCAAAAACAGCGGGTGGACTTCAAATAGGTATACCGCAAAATTCCCTTTTTATGCACTAAAAATAGACTTTGACCACTCTCAACCATCCCACTTATATTCGCTAGTATGAAGAGTTTTAGATAAGTTACATTTTGGCTTTTCCGTTGTTATAATCTTCAATTTCCAAGAGTTTTTCTATTTAAAATATTGTTTGCATTCGAGACCGATACTTCTGATTTGATTTTTTTCTTCACGGCAGTGAATCAACAACGATATATCTCTTATGGATTTTGGGGCCTTTTAAGTCCTAATCCCAAGCTTCTTTGTGTTGGCTTCTTCCGGGATCCGAGCCTCCTATGGTATCTTTGTTAATTTTATCATATCTATAATATAACTAAAATAGGGGTCGGGGATACACTTGGTACCCCTAATCCATCTCCTTGAGTCTAATTCTTCCTCCTTATTAATCTTCTAATTTTTTAAATATTAATATAAATTAATTTACACTTTTTGGTTTTCCATCACCAAATTACACTTTAACCCCAATCTAAAACAATTAATTTACACTTTTTAGTTTCCCATCACCAATTTACACTTTAACCCAATTTAAAATAATTAACTTACATTTTTTCATTTTCATCACCAATTTACACTTTAACCTAATTTATATTTAATTATAGTTTTATATATATAGTTTACACTTTTAGAATATAAAAACTGTAAATTTTTTATTTAACTAAAGTTGAAAAAAAAGGGGTAAACTGAAATCAATATTTATATGGTGTTAATTTTCGTATGTTTCTTCGTTGGGCGGATAATTTTTGGAGTATTTTGACCGACGGAGTGACTATTCAGCTAGCAAATTTTCAAGTTGATTTCGGTATATCTATTTAATAAATTTGAAATCCAATTTTTTAGCTTTAATTAATATATTTTGAGACTACCCGTCCATTGGACAGGCCTGACCACTAATAGGTTAATATATAAGAAATAGTGACAATATAGAGGGCATAATAAGAACGTACACCATAAACACTTTATTGACAGAGAAGTTGTGACAAGTGATAGTTTTGTTCGACACAAAAAGCCTTACATCTATACATATCGAATCGTTTCCTACAGCGTGTAGTTATGTCGATTTTCTTATGAACCGGTTCAGTGGCGACTTTTCATATACGAGTACAACACAAGGCTTTATTTATATTAAACAATAGGTTTGTCGGCCTAAGGCCCAAACCGAATAGCCTTTATACTAATGACCCAATAACACTAAAATAATCTATCCTGACCCACTAAAAAATATACGACTTTGTTTTTGACATTAAGTTTTCCAAGTTCCAACAGTGTAATCATAATTTAATGCAACTAAACTTTTCATATAATGCCTTTCGAAATGATAAAGATATTAAAGTGATGTTAATTTAAGATTAAATGAAAAACAAGCAAAAATCCCTCGAATTTATGTTTATGATATAAAATGAGAAAAGAACATGATATATAGTTGTAAGAAAGCAATAAAGCACACAAAACCAAAACATATATTCCAAAACAAAAAAGTCGTCTCAGAACTCAACAAAAAAAAAAAAAAAAAAGTGAGTAAGAAAGATAGCATTAAACTGTTGAAGCACCATGGAACACTTGATCACATCTTCATAATCTAGCTTTGAATATTTTACACATCAAGGCAAAATTTAATCTGAGCCACAGCCTTCTTATACAGCTTCTCATAAGGAAATCCTTCAGTGAACTCAGGAGGAACATATCCCTAAATTATCCACATACATAGAGAGTGCAAAAACTTGAGTTAATTATTAACATCAAACAAAACTTGAAATATTACTTAATTTGTCTTAATTAAGTCATTAGAAGAAGAAAAAAAACTATCCTCACAATTCATAACAGAAAGTAATTAAGTAATACTCCAACATTAAAAAAAAAAAAAAAAATCAACTTAAACAGAATTACTTACGCGAACGTGAATCATATACATGGTCTTAGCATGATGAGTTGAAAAGATCTCAGCAGACACAACGTCGAGATTGTGATTCTTCAATATAAGGCAGATGGTAGTGAAGAGGCCATGCCTTTTCAAGGAACAAATGCTGATAACCGCGGAAATGCCACACATACTTAAGGTAACGTTAGATGACGTCCATGTTTTGAAAGTATTACTTAAAGCACTTGTGCCAGCTGATGAGATTGTGTTTGAGTTGTTCATAGACGACAACAATCCAGGTGGCTCCTTGTTGGTGGCTGGACTACTAATTAGAGATGACTGGTCAATAAGGGGTTCCACAGTACTAGATTTGGTGAATAAACCAAGACGCGTCTCTACCTTTTGTTTTTCAAGACTTTGGAGTGTTTGCTTCAATGATTCTATGGAGCTCATAGTCTCTTCTATTACCCTGAATTTGGGAGCCTGGGTGTATATATATATACACAACATAACTAATTAGCTAGATAACCTCAAATGTATATTATGTTTACATAGATCTTTTAATTTCAATATTTTTATCAACAATGTTTTCATTTATCAATATGTGATTAGTCTACTTGGTATAGTGTAAAGTCCAAATTCTATTCTTGGCATGGAATACTTTAGGATTATTAGTTTATTTTTTATATGTTTAAAATAATTACTAAAATCCTAGTTTATTTTTATATTTTTGAAATAATTACTAAAATCCTACTGTATATATATAATAACTGATTAAAGTTTCTATATTTTTAATTTCAAACATTCTTGGATATATATTTGTAATGAAGGTTATTTTATTTAGAATCAAGACTAAAACTTAAAAATTGAAGAATTAATGCCGAATAATCATTTCTTTGACCAACTTTGATCTTTACATATATTTTCATACTTTTGTAATACTAAATACTATGAAAATAGTTACGCTCTATCCTATATTATAAAACAAATCTCATTTTCAACATTTATCAAAACCACAATATCAATGACCAACATGCATGATCTATACTATATTATAAAACAATTCTTATTTTCCACATTTATCAGGGTGGAGGGAGTAGAGGAGAGGGTTGAAAGGGAGATGGGGAGATGAGCGATATCCGGCAGCCACTCACGCGAGCTCGAGGGCGAGATGGTGCAACGAGAATGGAGCTCGGAGAGGGTTGGGGAAGGAGGGACTGAAAGTGTAAATCTTTCTGACCTGCCTCCCTCCGTCACCTGTCACCCCACCGCCTCCATTCAATTGGCCACCAACGTTGCCAGTACACCACAACATTGCGAGGCATAACTCTGGTGTAATTTAAATAAATTACATCACTAAACAAATAATTCCTTAATTATGAAATAGGATCATCTGATATTTACTTTTTGCAAACATTTTTATTTTTGTTACTAACTTAGGTTATCCGAAATGGTATTGCCGGAGGTTGGACGACTTTCACCACATTGCGTCATGTGGCATCCTTGGTTGCCGGGGGTTGCCTAGAAAAAAAAAAGGAGAGTGAAGTTGCCTGAGAAGTAGGGTAAACTAATTATTTATTTTGTTTTGTTTTTCTTTTTCTTTTCATTTAATATTAATTAAAAAAATACATTTTTGCATTTAATACAATCAAACTTCAGCAAAAAAACAAAAGAAAAGAGAAGATGCACGTGAGGGGTTAGCTCAGAAAAGAGAAGAGGACAAAAAAAAATAGAAAACCAAATTGTTACTTCAAGCGATAGGTGGATATCGCTCGGATTGGAGGTCATCTACCCGAGACGGTGTTTCCGGCAACTTGCGGACGAAATCCAGTGGATAGCCCTCTTTTATCGCTCCACTCCGTTTACCCTTAAAGTTTACATATGTAATCAAGTGTAACTTACAATGAGATTTTTAACATTTTACGATGTGATACCAACTAATATATCGTTGGATGTTTATCTTAATATGGTTATGGTTTCGGATTAGCAATTAATTGTAGCCTATTTTTAGAAAAGGCCAACTTAAAAAAAAATTATATGTATATAATAATAATAAATTTTTAAAAAATAGTATATTGGCACATATTTATTTAAAGAAATTGAAAATGTTAAGGAATGAAAAAAATATTAGAAATTGATTGAAAAGATAATTAAAAAATAACTTAAAAAATTAGAATTTCATCTTTAAATCCCATCCAAAGTTTTTTAGTTTGTAGAACCAAATATAATATATTAAATATTGAGTTTTATAGATATTGTAGAGTAAATACCGTCTCTTTTTACTGTCACATGGTTTCACCAATGTATATAAAGGTTAGTGTAAATCACTAATATTATTTTATGGATTTGTACGCCTATAAAAAAATTTGTCATAAAGGGTATGTTTGGCGAAAGTAGTTATAGCTCGTAGCTCTAGCTAGTAGCTGTAGCTTTTAGTTAGAGCTGTAAGTTGTAGCTTTTCATCAAAGCTGTTAGCAAGAGCTTTTATTATTAGTGGTGTTTGGCACATTAGCTGTAACTTAAAAAATATAAAATAAATATTAAAAATTACTCCGTATATAAGAAAAACCAATATTTTACATATATAATAGCCTACAAAATGATCTTTATATAGAAATTTAGTGAGAGCTACATTGCATGAGGTATAATATACACAAACTTTTGTTTACATGTATCTGACGTTCTGTTTTATTTGACATAGTAATGAAGTAGGTTATTTAAGTATAATTATAATATAAAAAGCTTGGAGCTGTACATAAACGTTAGTAGCATCAGCGTTTCTTAAAAGAGTTTTTCAACAAATCTAAAAGCTTGGAACTTTTTTCACTAAACACAACTTTTAGGATTATAAGAGCTTTTAGTTTAAAAATAAAAGCTAAAGCTCTTAAAAAGCTACAGAAAAGCTTGTGCCAAATATAGCTAAAATGTATACTGCTATACCATGCATATTACATTTCCATGGAAAAAACGAAACTTTGCTCGATATAATGATGGAATTTATTTCATTTAATAATCGATAACATATCCATATCAAAATAAATAGATTACGTGTTTTTCAATATTGTTAAAATTTTTGATTTATTTTAATAACTTTTGGCAAGTGTTACAAATAAAAATGAAGGGTTTGCTAAATACAACCCTTGAGGTTGTGTTTAAAGTGTATAAATTATTTGTACATTTACCATGAAAAATCAGGGGTGGGCTTTTAATATGAAAGATACAAATTGTTTTATGCACATTAAATACAGCCCTAACATTTCCTAATAAAAATAAGGAAAATGCTAAATGTATTTAACGTGCATTAAACAACTTATACTTTCCATATTAAAAGCCCACCCTCTGATTTTCATGGTAAATGTACAAATAATTTATGCACCTTAAACAAGGGTTGTATTTAGTATATTCTAATAAAAATAATGCTGTTAATGGATGCTATACGCATCTTTTTAGTTGCGTAAAAGGAGACAATTAATGAAGTGTAGGATAAGTGTGCTACAAAATAAGATTCTTAGATACGAGTAAATCTTCATGTTTACACAATAAAAAAAATACATCATCGATCCGTTATATTACAATTCTTATATCTTACATATATTTTATTATTCAGAATAAAATCAACAATAAAGACAAATGTCTGTAACTTTGACTCAATGAACTCAATCAGTGGCGAAGGTTGAAAATTTCCAGTAGGGGGTCGAGATCTATCTTTTTTTTCCCTAACACTATTTTTTTTTAAATGAGGAGTCGAAACTGAGTATATCAAAATTTTTATACACGAAAACAATATACCCTTATATCGCAAAAAAAAATTTGAGGGGTCGGGCTCCCCTCCCCGCCCCTTAATAGTTGCGCCTCTGAACTCAATTAACATAGTTACTAGCTTTTTAAAAGAAAAAAAATTCATCAGTCATATCAATGGTTAGATTAATTTTCACTTCCTAAAATCTTAACATAAAAAAAAATACAAATAGTAAGAGTAGAAAAATATATATGTAAGTTGTTTGAATTTTGTTACGGGATATATTTGATATACCTTAGGGTCGAGATCGGGATGCATCGCACGCAGATCAGCATACAATAGTGCTTCTTTTCTTCTCCGTTCTTGCTCTATTTTTACTCGTGTTTCCATATCAAGTGGCTGACGATATGTATTTTTTCGTTTTCGTTTTTTCTTTTCCTTTTCCTTCCCAACATGTTCAAGATCGGTCATAATGATCTCTTTTCTCTTTCTTTTATAAGGGACAACATGTCGATCTTCATTTTCATTTTCAAGATCATAGATGATCTTTTTTTCCCTTTTTTCCTGATGAACGACATGTCGTCCTTCATTTACATTTTCATAATCAATGATCTCTTTTCCCTTTCTTTTCTGAAGGACGACATATCGACCTTCATTTTCATTTTGACCTCCATGAGGTAAGATGAAATTATTGCCAACATCGACACTACCCCTAATAGACTCCAACACATTAAGTTGTTGCATTTGGTTTTCAAAGCACGTTGTGTTTGGACCAAGTGACAACATTTCATAGCACTCAAGTTGTTGCACCCTTTGGTTTTCATTACTCGTTGTGTTATTTAGACCAAGTGTCGACATAATCTGCAGACGACGTCCTACATTTTTTTCTCGACTTCCATGTCCTACGACAACGTCTCCTATTAATCCAGCCTCACGTTGTTGCACCATTTGGTTTTCATTACTCAGTATGTTTGGACCAAGTGATGATATTTGATCACCTACTACAGCTACATTTTTTTCTTGAGTATTTCCATGTCCCGAAATGCTGTTACCATATAAAGACAACAAATCGATTTCCCACGAGCCCTCCATGTAATTAAATGTGTTTGAGAAAGAGAGGAGAATGGAATTAAGACGAAGTGAACTTAAAATCGATTGAGAATTATGTCTAAATTAATGATGGACCGTTGTTCTGTATGCTAGAACATATGATGAAGGTGAAAAAAGTTAAAGGCAGACGCTGATTTTATACATGGTCTCGGTTTATCTAGGTTCAGGTCTAAGGGGCATGATTTACTCGTATTAATCGTCGTATCTTTGTGCAGATTAGTATGGGGTTTTCTCCCAATCGGCTATTTGAAATATACATTTTTACTTCGAGGGAGCTCTCTAGCGCGAACCCGCGCGTTAAGACATCGTATGTTAAACCTCTCACTGTCGAATAACGTCACGAAGCTTCAAGTGAAATTCACCTTTCAAAAATATAAAATAAATAATTTTCGTTAACAGTATTCAATAAATTGTATATTACTCAATATCATCATTTACAAACATTAATCACTAGCATCTAAATAAAGAAATTCAAATAGAAAGTTGGCCTATTGTTGATGTACTAAAAACTAGACTCTAATTCTTATAGCTAGCATACATATAGATAAAAATTAAAGCATATATATGGGAAAATAAAAAGTTATTTAAAACCCTCTTTGATAAAAATAAGAATTATTTTGTACCACATATTGTTCCCCTTTTCAAATCATGATATTTTATCTAGTAATTCAAAATGCTTTATATTAAAATCATATATCAATAAAATATAAAAGTTATATGGGTGTTCATCAAATTCCGTTCTTTTTCATTAGAAAGATCATCCTATATACTTTCAATGATTTTATAAAATTTTTTTTACTTATGTATTTACATATGTGTAAAACTTTTGCTTTCACGTGTAAATTGTTAAATGATCATATGTGCACAACAACTCATTAGTCCATGCGGAGCCATGACGGTTAATGGTAGAGTCGTTAAGTCCATTGTAGAGCCATGGCGGCTAAAGGGAGAGTCCGTTAGGTAGATAACTCATCATCGATCACTCTTTATGATTTATCACTCCTACCAGATACTCTATTAATATCCGTGAGAGTAGAGCCCTTTTCGAATCAAAAGGAGCTAATTTTATTTAGATATCTTACTTTCACATGTATAAGTGTATAACTTACACACATGTGGATACTACAAATATATTGAAAATCAAACAATCGTCAAATAAAATTGAATGACCTTAGTGCAGAATTTTAATAACCCTCATAAAATCTTTTGGTCTAACAATAATCCATTTTGAGATGAAATATTTATTAATTAATTAAATAAAATTTTATTATTTTCAAAAAGGAGGAAAATGTATTGTACACAACAATTCTTAGCGTTTGTAAAAAAGATTTTAGAGTAAATCACTCTTATATACATAAAAATAAAGAATAAAAAAAACCGAGAACATACACATCTCTTATATATTAAAAGACAACTATTTTAATAACTTATTAATTAATCATAGTTCTCGATTTTTCAATTTGAATTTTGCTTTTAATTTTGATTTTTGCTATGAGCCATCAAAAACTTTAATTATTAATTCTATTATGCTGCTCTGGTTGTCTATTTTCAGAAAGAAGACAATAACTATGAAATAACAAAAGTATACATATAAACTTCATATGTTATACGTGAACAAACAACTAGTTACTACTCCGTATAATGATGTGAATTCATAGATTGTGAATATAAAATAACACATTACAATTACTCTCTGAATATTATATATTTCATATTGTGAGGTTCATTTCTAAACTTTTTTTCCCCAAAAACTATGACAACTTACTCTATTAGATCACATATTTGTTAAGTTCATTTATATGTGGCAAATAACAAAAGTTTAAATGACAATAATAAAAAAACATATATAATCTAGTACATAACTTATAAATTTTTATAGTTTTCACAAAAAAAAAAAAAAAAAAAAAGTTAATGAGAAGATTATTTTTTTATAAGCATCATGATAATCTATACTATATTATACGGTAGATCTTCCTTGTCTACATTTTAAGTTTCAACATTTACTTTCCCAAAATGCCCATATATCAATTTTATATTTACCTAACACCATTTCTCTCTCCTCAAATATCAACAAATCATTTTTTTTTCTCTTCTCCATAAATCATTTCTTCCTTCAATTCATTCAAAATCTTTTATCTCAAAAACCGTAGATCAATAAATTATAAAAATTATATGAGTGTTTTTAACATTTAATGCTCTTTTATTAGAGATGTCATTCGATATACTTTCGACGAATATTTAAATCCGAGGGCGGAGCCCGTACGGTTAAGGCATTTGGCTATCACACTCTATGACCTATCACCCCCACCATCTCACCGCCGCAACGCGCGGATACTTGCTCTCATTTTAAAAGTATGCATGTATTGAATCATATGTGTGAAAACAAAAAAATTGTTGATAAAAGTTCATTTAGATGTAAAATATAATAAAAGACAAAAAATGTGTTAAGATAGTATAAAATTACTAGATAGATACTCGCGCGATGCGGCGGTACCTTTGAAAAGGTGATGATTAAATGTGTTGGTACCTTTTTGTAGTTAAACAGAGATAGCAAGGGAGAGATGAAACCAATCTTTTTGTAGGTTGATGTTGATTGTCGTCAAGATGAAACTAACTTTTATATTAGGGTTCAGGCGAGAGCAAGAGAGAAGGGGATTAAGGATAAACATTGGGAAATAGATGGAAGGGTAGTACGGGAAAATCACTTAAAAAAGTGGAAGGGATATTTGTTTGTAAGAGGGTATAATAGGTATTTCAAAGGTAGAATGGTTGAAAAAAAATAAGTAGTTTGTTTTTATATGAAGTATAGATAGATATAGATAGATGTATAACTTGATTTATTTATACGTGTCATTCACATATAAACATATCAAATAACATGTAAAACTTTGTATCTTTATATTAAAATTTGTTTGTTCTTAGATAACTTTTTAAATGCGGATGAATTTTAAAATTGTGTGATATGATTATATTGCATTAATTATAGATAAAAAGTAACTTTTTGGTAACTTATATTCTAATCATGACAAAAGTTTTGAGATTTTTCTAAAATTGTGACATCATTGTTAAAGAAACTAAAGCCTGATAATAAAAGGTGAGTAAAATTAGAAAAACAGTAAGAAGAAAGGGAGAAATCAGTTACATTTTAAAAAATCTCATGAGTCAAAAAGTAGATTTCTTACCTAAACTAAATCAATTCACAGAAAAAACAAGAATAAGTACCCGTGCGTTGCGGTGGTGAGATGGTGGGGTGATAGCTAAGTCGTGATAGGTTATAGGAGTTGATATGTCATAGGAGTTGATAGTCAAATGCCTTAGCCGTATGGGCTCCGTCCTCATATATAAAAATTCGTCGAAAGTATATCGAATGACATCTCTAATGAAAGAGCATGAAATTTTAAGAATGCTCATATAATTTTTATGATTTATCGATGTACAGTTTTGAGATAAAAGATTTTGAATGAATTTGAGGAATAAATGATTTATGGAGAAGAGATAAAAAATGATTAGTTGAAATTTGATGAGAGAGAAAGGGTATTATATTTATTTTAGGTAATTATAAAATAGATAGGAAAGACATTTTGAGGAAGTACTTAAAATCAATATTGAAAATTTAAGTTCAATGTTAAAAATCTAAGGACGTTTTGCTTTATAATATAGTATAGATATTGTCCTTCATGGTTTATATAACTACATTCAGGTGTTGTGTTGCTTGGAGCTCTCGTATAGATGGATCCCAATTTTGGGTTGATTGACAAATATTTGCTTATATAAAGATAAGAAAAGGTTTATATGAACTATACGTTGATTTCAGTAAAGGAAACTGATTAATCGGTTATATGCTGATGTAGGTTTCCATTGTTTTCAGTTACAATTTTTTCCCCAAAAATGTTTTCAGTTACATTTTAATCGGAGTTAATATGATTGCATTCTTAATTTTTGGCTTTTTCCTATTTCTTTATATTGTTTCCAATTTTTCTTAACTTATTATCACTCGCAATATTATTGAACAAGGTTTTTAAACAATCTATATCTTAAGAAACAATGACTAAAGGATGATGATCCATACACCACCGGTCTTTAGTTAATAGTTATACACCACGAAATGTGCTTCAACATTATATAGCATGTTTAATGGTGTAAGACCAAAAAATTGATAGTATGCGGATCACTTTTCATGACCATAAAGCCAATTTGAGATATACAATTATGTTTGTTTTCATTAAAGTTTTCTTTCGATAAAATTGTTCGGATCTTTGCTTAAAGTTGCAAGTAACAAAATGTGTCATCGTCCTCAAAATATAAATCCTATAATTGTCATTTAATTTTTACTAAGTTAGAAAGACTATCTATTTATATTTTAATAAAACTTAGCTATGAAATAAGGGAATATCATACTTAATTTACAATGTAACAAACTAATAATAAATGAAATGTTTAAAAAGTTATAATGCATTAATGCAACAAGTAATTGGAACATATTAGTAGGAATGTATGAATTGACTTGTGATCTTTTTAACATGGAATTGATTAATGTCTCTTCACATATGGTACTCACAAACAGGCTTTGGAAAAAATGATTTAGATCGGCTGAGAAACTGACTTTGTTGTTCTTACGACCAAACTAACCCAATCTTTGGACACCACCGTACAGAATTGAAAACGAATGGAAACTTGCAACCTATTTCTAGCAAAAAGTTATCCAAACGAACCCCGAAGGGAGTGATGCCATTAGAGTTAGACCACTGTCAGGCTGCCACTAAATCTATCTAAAATAAGTAGTAAATCAGAATCGTATTGCCTAATACGAATAACAAATCATCTAGGCAACCCAAATACAAAAGAACTACCGCAATTTGAAAACGTTGAGACAAATATTCCAAAAAACAGATAACCAATAGATAACTAACAAGTCTTTTTAATTATCCAATGGGTATTAAGCATAAATATAGTCATTAATCATTCGACCACCAAATCTTTTTATAACATATCATTATTACTCTTTTTAACTTGAAAAAAAAACAAACATAGAACATGATGTGTGCCAAACACCAAAAATTCACATATGAACCCCAAGGTTTCAAGTTGAAAGTGCGGTCTTCTTGCAAATGGGACAAAGATTCTTCAATGTTAGCCATTGCTTAATGCAACATGTATGGAAGTCATGTCCACAATCCAAAGTCCCGATATCATCTCCATTTTCATACTCTTCCTGCAATACAATACGAACACCATCCAAACAGTGAGTTTCTAAATGTTTTCAAAGTTAAAATCCATTTTTAACTCAACTAAATCATTGTAGTCAGTGATCATTGGTTAAATGAATGAGTTTTATTTCACAAGTACCGTTTTTAATCGATTGATCTTGGAACTCAAACAACATACCATTCTAGTTGGCTTCTTGTTATCCAATATAATTTCTATATTTTCTCCAGTGAACGGATAAACAGATGAGGTTTTCCCTGTTCGGGATACCAGTGACCATTTGACTCAGATGTACACGGCCTAACAACAGTATCTCCACAACCATTTCATTTCCATACCCACCCCCAAGATATTTACGTAACGAGGTTTTGAACTTAAGACCTCTTTTGATGAAACATGACAAATAACCACTAGGCCGCCTTGGTGATGGTTTGATTTTCTTCGCTAAGCATAACTTAAAATTTTCTATTTCTCAGTGGTTGGATAATCATTCTCACCCGGCATATGCAGCATGGCTCCAAACTTTGTGTGGATATAGCCATGAAAAACATGTGCTTTCTTTGTTTCATTGACTTCGCGATGACTTCCTCAGTCAATCCAGTTTTGACATCTCCTATACGTTCTTCCAGTGCTAACAGTTCCTGATAAAGATAAACGTTTACAAAAAAAAAGTAAATAACCAATCAAAACCCATCAAGAGAAGAAAGCAATATAAAGCGAGGAATGAAGTTTACCTCATAAGACATGTTATCAACGTCTAGCCTCATATCTCGGTGTCGGTCATGCAGGTCAGCAACCCCGTTTATAAATGGATCAAAAAGCATGTAATCCTGACAAACACCAAATCGTTATCAGACAATTTCATAACATCAGGTTAATATTGTATTATTTCTGGTTATTCAATAATAGAATTACATAATCGCAACATGTAACCATATGATTTCCATCGAGAACTTATCAAGCAGGTAAATAATGTTATTTCCATTGCAGAAATCAAATATTGGGTTGAACTGACCAAGTTTGAATAAAGCCTCATTCGATAAAACCTACCTCTAAAAAGGTCATTTTGGAAAAACTACACTCTTAAAGGCATGCTTGTATTTGGCCAGTACATGCTTTATTTTTTTCAATGTACAACTCACCATCACCCATGGTTGAATGAGCAATGGCAGTATTTACAAAGATTATCAGACAATTTCGTAACATAATGTTAGACTTGCATTGTTTGGGGTTACTTGGTTGAATAACTAATTATAGTATTTCCATCATGTAAATGGGTAATAACGTTATTTTCATAACAAACCAACTTTCCAACATTATAATTATAGATCCCTCAAGATGGTTTATATGTTTATTTCATTTCAGATATGACTTAATTGTTAAGTTCCAGAAACTATGATAGAGAAACTTATTCAATCTATTCTAAAGGACATCTAACATTGCCATGTACAAAGTAAATGATAAGTAAGAAACATAGGTAGCTAATACGCATAAGCTTCTGGGTGCATAAATGATATTTGTTTAAGTGATAAGAACAATAAGCAGGCAAAGAAGTAGAAGATAACACAGACCTCGGCACGTAAGTTTTCATTTCTTCTCAATGCATTCAGAATCTGACGCATCTGTAATGTGAAAGTCAATTAGATTACAAATAAAAAAAATAGGAAAAAATAATGGAAATTAGAACAAGAGGTACATAATTTAGTACTCCCTACTTAGTTTGAGGCACACAAGAGCCTAGGATGGAACTCATAACGGTCGGTAGAAATGATCTGGCATATCTAATTTACGATCTATACTTACAAATTACAACATCAATATTTTAGGGTTCATACTTTCACATAGTTAAGGTACACTAAAACTTGAAAATTTGTATTAGATTATGCGAACATTATATGTTGATTTTGTATGATAATCATCATTCGGAAATTGCCTCAAAATAGTTCAATGTAATTTACCGATCATGATATGTGCCTAAACCAAAAAAATGGGCATTGATTACAAAACTATCTTAGACTTCTGGGTTATAAGAGAGCATTCTACTTCATAAAAGTTAGACCCCCGAGATAACTACAGTATGCATTTATGACCCAATTTAGGAAGGACAAGACAAGAACAAAGTAGAACATATACAACAAAATGGAATACCTCTGTGCAGCAATAGAAAACAAGTGAAGAGATTTACTCAATTTAATCAACTCTGGAATTCGAGATGTAAGATGGATATAAGTTATGAATGTGTAATAAGTTACGACAACTTTGACATACTTCCTTCCGAAAAATGAAACTTCACCAAGAAACAGGCTAATAATGATAACTTAAATTTGTGTACACACACACACAGACAAAAGAAGAGAAAAGTGACATTTTAAGAGTGTATATGTCAATAGTTATGGCGTCACATCATTACACCCGTTGAGAAGAACAGCAATCTAGACATATATGACAAAATGAAATAATTTTGTGAAGTAATGAAAAAACAAGTAATATGATTGTCGACTTGACGAAATGTGGCATTCGTGACTAAGATGAATCTAAGTTATAAATATTTAGTTAAAAGTTACACCAAAGTAGACATATACAACAAAATGGAATTACTCTTGTGCAGTAATAGAAAACAAGTTATATGATTTAGACAATTGTTGTAATGTGAAACTCGTGACGAAAGATGCAATGATGCATCTAGATAATAAATGTGTGGTTATAAGTTACAGCACTCTTCACATGCTTATGTTCTAAAAATAAAACTTTGCCAAGCATGGAAGTCCCTTACTCCCTCCCTATAAGTTTACCATCTTATAGCTCAAAAGGTTTTGTTCAAACCAGCAGGACTCACATGGCTTAAAAATAACTAAACAAGTGTTTTTTCCTTTAAAGTAAGCTAAAACGGGCCTCAAATCCACCTTTACCAAATCCAGACACTATATACTGCATTTTGTCCCTTTCGGACATCCGATAAAATCTACACCTTTTACCAAATCCAGAAGCTTTATACTGCTTTTTAGCTTTCAAAAAGAATGCTCCATGCACTTGCAAAACGGACTCCCAGACACCCTATAAGTTTACCATCTTGCCAAGGATATAAAGTTTAATTAAGTTCATTAATATTATATTTTCAAAAAAAGTTCATTAATATTAGCCTGGTATAGTTATTAAATATCATTTTTCACAAGAAAATTTGTCACGATCAGGCAAGTATTAGAGAGTGGGATCAAAGTACACTCTTTTGTGATCCTTTTTCCATTTCAGTTTTTAAGAGTTGGTATCTTAAGGGTCTGCTTATCTAGATTTTAGAAACATACTTCTCCAAAAGTTTATATATGTTATAATATATTTCTATTCTTAGTCCAAAAAAACATGTTCAAATCCTTCTAAGTTTCAAATTGGAATACAGTTGGTTTTTGAACAAGTACGAAACTTTAATGTGTGAAAGGGTAAAAAAAAATAGGAAACTGTGATTCACTGCTTTCTAAACTTTAGTTGGAAAATGAAAAATTGAGTTAATCCCAGAATTATTTTTCAAAAAATATCACAAGTTTACTTACCGGGTTTTTGGAATTGCGTTTTCATAACTCTGTTTTCTCTCTATACAAATGTAAATAATCACTTTTTTTTGCCAAACATTTTTTCTGATTATTTGTGTTTTACAAACGTAATAATCAAATAATCTCTTTAATATGCAATTCCAAACGCCCCTTTAGTTTACCATGTAAGCATTCATCCTAGAAACACTGCCAGCTCTCTATGCTAAATACAAACCAAGTGTTTCAGTGTTTGTAGAATACATATAACATCCTAGAAGAGTTATATACGCACATACTTCAACAATTTGTTTAGTTTAAGTTTAAACACTTCATTGGTTATATTTCGCTGAATTATTATCTACATGCGTACAGCCATACACCCATGTGTGCTGCACCTGATAAGTGTTTTCTATTGCGAAAACACAGATGTTAGCCCAAAAAACACCCTGCATTTCTACCCTTCCTCAATAGGTTATTTTTCGAATCTCCTATTTAGAAGTGAAAATTGGGGTAGACCGGGTAGTTAGTTAACAAACTAAAACATGTTCAATGAAAAACAAGAGGTTGTATTGTATGCATCTAAAATACACTGACACATTTCCTTCAGCTATTTTTTCATTTTCTACATTTAACCCATTATAGATGAAACACGGCCTAAACAAGGATAAATGGGTCAAGATTCCTCCTCTACTTCTATATATGCCAGCATCTTAATATCCTAGTTTGTTGTAGGCACAAATAAATATGATCCAACAAAATTAAACGTACAAAAAGCAGAAAAAGCATTAGGTAACTACAGCTTCTGTAATTATATATAGGAAAAAGCACAAACCTCAGATACCAGCATATGTCTTCCCTCACCAGCAAAAACCCGCCATTCATCATCGGGTACCTCCAATGATCTTAAAAGGGGTTGATGACGACGTCCTTGACTATTACTGGCTGATGGCTCCACGTTTTCCTCTGAGGTGGAAGAGGAAGGGCTCAGGGGGAAAGGGCAAAAAGGAGCTCTATGACCTCCAGAGTCGGACTCAGAAGATGGGAAAAGAGTCCAAGAAGGAAGATCGTTCAATCTTGGCTGATCATGTGATGTAGCGTTTAGATTAGGTATTCGAAGAGTGTCGTTCCTGGAACTAGATGAAGCATTAGCTACATTTATGCTTGGCCTCCCGGTGGATAAACTCCAATTAGTTGGATCTTGCACCAAATTCCTATTCCCTCGTGAAAATCCAGAACTTGATGAGCTTCCATTTCTTGAATTGATGTTCCCACTCCAAGGAAATGGAAGTAGGTTTCTAGGCATGCCCGGAACTTGCATTAAAGGTGGTTGTTGGTTTGACCTTTGACTTGAATTGGTCGACCTTTGTTCAAAATATCTTTGTGAGCTCTCGAGGTTTATCGGTTCTCGATTGACCATCGGTGATGATTGAACTTCATAACTGAAAAAACTGCCAGTCCCCCGTTCATTTGGAATCCCAGAAGCACTAGCCTCCATATCAACACTACTGGAGCCATCATTGCTACTATTACCCCCATATTCGACGTTCAAATCTACATCCATGGGAGTATGAGTAGAGCCAGAATGCTGCATATTCAAAGGCGGAACAGAAAGTTCAAATGTTCGATCTTTATATCTCGAATCATGATTACCAAATGAAGAAGACCAATTATTAGCTACTTGGTCTTGTACATTTGCTCTAGAACTTGATTCCCCTACATCCCAGCTACTAAAACTCGGAGATTTATGATTATCACCAGAAAGATCATTATTTAACATACGTCTTTCACTAGGAGACAATCTATTGTTGCATTCATCAGCCTCACCCATATCAAAACCATTGAAACTAGGTCCCTGGTTAAGATCAACGGATTCAGAAAAGGTATCAAAGATATTTCTTTGACGTCGCATTGCGGACAACTTAAATATAGCTCCCCAAAACTCCCCAATATTCCAACAAAATGGAATAACCACCAAAACTCTAAGCTGATCGGCAAAAGTTCCTGAGATAGATACTTTATTCGTCAGCACAGATAATATATATTTAGAACAGTAACTCAAAAAAAGATTATCGCCACTTTTATGCTATTAATACTTACAAATGAAGAGGTTAACTCAAGCTGTTATGTACATTAATAATGAAAACATGAGAATCCACATTAAGAAGTTCAAATAAGAGTAACGGATAGGTGAACTATACGACAATTATAATGGTGAACCCCATTGACACATAATTAAGTATATTATACACCTTAACCGCATCTACATTCTCTATCCCACGAGCTTAAGACACTATCTACTTAAATAAAATTCGCAATAACTAGTAAATCCGTCCATCTTTCCTTTTGACAAGACTAGAAAAATTACTATTATCGCAATCATCATATCCTGGTCCTCGTTGTCAATAATTTAAAAATATAATCAACGCCACACCCTAATAAGGTTTAAAGGAATTCTACAAAACATAGATTTTCATGATAAGAGCTTCATTTATAAGATAATGGTTAATAGAATCAAAGGCTAAAACTTTACATATGCAAACATAAATGTCCGTCTTTTCGTCCAAGGATACAATAATTTTTTTATACCATATGCTTACTTTACTAATAAAACATGATAAGTATTAAAACGTATAAACAATATATACAGAAACAAAACTTTAACCAATTAATCAATACACAAAATTCCACATTTTTAAGAATTCATCACTTCTCACTTCTCAGCACCAAAACACCTTCAGGTGATAAACTGATTACTTATAACTTTAAAAGCACCGAAATTTATATAGGATATATACATATATAGATATTTCTGAATAAAATAATCAAAATATAATTTTTATGTCATAAATCCGTACAAAAAAATTAAATCTTTATAGTAAATTTTGCATTCAAACACAATTTAACCTCAAGAAAAAAAAGTAAAAACCAATTTATAAATTAAAAAAACAAAAAGGAAGCAACTTTGTGTGAATCTATACAAACCCAGATACCAAAACCTCAGATCCATCATTTCAACTCATGCCCACAACTTAAAACACACAAATTCAAACAAAATATAAAAATTAGAGATAACCATATTGAAAATGGACTAAAAATGTATCTAAAAAACGAAAAAAAATAATCAGAAATGATACCGATGAAGGCTATTAATCAGAAGGCATAGATGATGGTGGTGGCTTGGGTTTTGTTTCGTTTGGGGCGGTGGGTGAGAGAAATAATATAAGATATGTGAGAATTCCACTCAAAGGGTGAGGAGGAGGGGGATACGAATGAATGAAAAATGTATGGGTGTTTGGGAGATTAACAAGTAATTTGGATGTTGATTTTTTGTTGTTTTGGTTTTTATGTTAGGATTTGGTTTCGATTTCGGGTTTTAACCAACGACGAGTGTTATTTTATGATTATTTTCTCTACTATTTGATTAATAATGTCTAAATTAGTTTAGAATTGTGATAACTTTTGATACTTAATGGATTCAATGTTAACACAGATTCATTGAAGATGTCAAAAGGTAAATGACATCTACCAATTCAACATAAAGGCCAACAGAAATTACAAGACATAAGAAGGCGAAACCAAAGTCAAACGAAAAATATCTAGAACTGCGGGGGCAACCAGCGCCGTTGGTTACCCCTACCAATAGTAATACAGATGCCCCCGGCGTCGTTGGTAGTCCCTTCCAAACACCGTTGGGCGACCCACGACCAGAACCGACTTTGTGCTTTATAAATAGAAAAATAAACCCTCAAACCTAAAGGAGAGCAGATTCTCAGCCATCAGACGCCACACTTCAACCATAGGTCGAAACTTTGAGTTATCAAAGAGGATTTGGAGCCACAAACACCTCTTGATTTTCAGCTTCAACCTAGATCTTCCTTTTTTATTAGTATAATTGTTGGTAAACAATATATTTTATATTTTTAGACTTTGTAATTCCGTTAATAATGTCTGGCTAGTATGTTGCATACTTGTTTGGATTGATGTGATCATGTAGACTTTTATTTATCTTGTTTATTTGTTAGATCTATTGGATTGTGATTACTATTTGTCGTAGATCCATGGTTAATGAGTTCTTCATATTGTTCTTGATTTTATATCTTAATATATTAGTTTAATTTTGATGATCGGTCTATAACCATTCACTAGGACAAATATACTTATGATGGAAAACATTAATCTGTCTATAACTAGTTGTAAAAGGTGATTCAGTTATAGCTGACGAATCCAGAACCTTAACAATTAAGTTGAACATGAAGCTTAACAATGTCAGACGCGATCTAGTGACATGGAAACGTGCATTATGACCACCGGAGAGAATCAATACACAATCATGGCTTAAGAGCTGAGTATAGTTAAAGATGAATCAGTAACACAAACATAGATAATAATGCTTAAACAGTGAATCTAGCGAGAATCTGTTTAAAGAGTAATGTAAGTCTAGCGACAACACTACTAAATAGGCGAAATGAATCTAGGGAAAATCTGAACCCTGAATAAGTTTTCTAACAGACTAGCATAATAATTGTCATATTACATGTGATCGGAGATGTCAAACAAGTATTTGTGTTAGATTACTGTTTTTGCTTTCAATTCTTAGTTGCTAGACTGAAAGTGGCTTCTCGCTAGACCAAGCGGTTGCGACCTTCTATTTACTTTTATTGTTTTTAGTAGTTTAAATTGTAAATCGTGACAACCCACAACCACTATAATTACACACATTATTAGACTAGATAACAGTGCAAGCGTCCTTGCAAACGATCCTATACATATCACTTACTATATTGCACCTAACCGGGTCCACTGCTCGTAAGTATGTTGTTAGTTTGAGGTAATTATCTGTACAACTTTTTATAACATTAAAACTAGTGTTTTATTTCATTTCAATAAATCTTTTTGTTTTTTTCTTTGTTAATAACACACGATACATCAAGTTTTTGGCGCAGCTGCTGTGGACGCGTCACATTCTTAGTTTAGTAATGTAGTTCAAACCTTTTTCGTGTTTCGGCACGAGAAAGTTAATTTTCTGTTTTTAGTTTAATCCTTTTTAGGATTTATTTTTTTTAGTCTAGTTTAGTTTAGTAGTGTATTCATTTTTCTTAAATTTCGAAAGACTGGAAAAAAAAACTTTTTACTTTTTAGTTGTTAATTTTAGTTTACTTTTACTAGTTTTAATTTCATTTTTAAACTGGTGTGTTTGATCTTTTTCTTAAGTTTTGCAGGTTATTTAGGTAGTTGATGCGATTGAGATCGAAAACGGTAGTAGATAGCGCGTCATCAAGCTTAGATTTATCTGGGAAAAACAAGAAAGACAACACACCGATTCCACCACCCTTTTTGACGAAACCACACCTTTAGGATCACCAACATCATCTAAGACACCATCTCAACCAAATTCACCTAGAATAGAAATGGCTTTAGAAGATAGGTTTAACCGCCTAATGATGGAGAAAACGAGAGTCGTTCCACCTACACCCAGATCGGCCATATTACCACCAAACTTAAGAGATTCGATGATCCAAGATAACCCTTATGACGATCGAGCCAAATCCGGTTCACACAAGCATGTAAGCAAGTTCACTAATTTGTGCAAAATGTTCAAATATGGAGGAAACGTCACCGATGACAATGTGAAACTTAGCTCATTTCCTTCGTCTCTCACGGGAGAGGCGCGTGCTTGGTTCGAAGAGATCGATGAAGGTACCATCACTACATGGAATCAACTTCACGAAAGTTTGTTTCGCGATTCTTTTCCCCTAGTTTAGCAAGAGATATCCAAGGTTTCAAGCAAGACGAAGGAGAATCACTAGTTGATGCATAGAAAATTAGTGAGATGATTAGAAATTGCCATGGGAATGGACTACAAAAGGATGACATCATAGAATCTTCTTCCATGGTTTGACTAAGAATTCCTAAAAGGATCTCGACTTAGCCGGTGGTGGTAACTTTTTGTACAGGTCTACCAATGACGCGTACAAAATGATGGAGGATATGGTGCAAGCTAGCTTAGCTCATGACATGGATAATAAGGATCGAGAAAGGAGAACTTGGATAACCATGGCTAGCATTGAAAGCAAATCTGATTCTGAGGTAATTTAAGAACTTAAAGCTAACTAATCGTTTTTTCAGTTTTTAAAGATAGGTTAGGAATTTTGGACACGGATCTCAAGGTGATTGCACACGGGTGCAACAATTGTGGAGGAAGGCACTATCCCGAAGACTGTCAGGAGAAATCTATCGAGGAAGTCAACGATGTTCATAACCAGTACCGAGGAGGCTATCATAGAAGCTTGTTCTAAAGAAACCCTGGTAATTCTAATTTTAGTTCAAATTATTCAAATAATAATTTTGGTTCTTTTCAAAATAGGTTGCAAAGGAGCGATGGCTAACAAGAGCAACCAAGAGCCGAGAGTGATCCCAAGGAGGACTCGATCGACAAGCTTACTACCATGATGGAGAAGTACATGGAAATAAACGACAAGAGGCATGATTCCTTGGACAAATACACGAGGTTCCTAAATCAGAAGATAAGCAACCTCAATGATAAAGTCGATGAAGGAGTGAAACATCACAAGCCGCAATCAATGGATTGGAGAGTAAGCTAGAAAAGTGGATGGAACAGAGTGCTAAGAAAGAAAATGGTCAACTTGCAAATAATGCACAAGTTAATCCAAAACCATACACCTAAAGCAGCTCAAGCTCAAGTCAAGGAACGAGTCAAAAGTACCAACTACCACCCGCACGCAATGAGAATGTGAATGCAATATTCACCGAAGGTATAATATAATTCTTCTTTTAGCTGGGAATTTTTTTCCATCTTAATTAAAATTTTTAGTTACTTTTTTCTTCTTTCACAATAAACTCTCGATATCTTAATTAAAAAAAATTAAGTTAATAGTAAAGATTTCTCCATCAATAATTTGAGTTTCTGACCATCAATTTGTTTTGAGTTTTGTTTTTGCGCAACATTTTTTAATTTAGTTTTTCTCTTTGTTGTTTTAACAACTAACTTTTTTGGTTTTTAGTTTTACCTCCACCAACATTTATTTTTCATTTTATATATTTTTTGGCTTTTCTATTTTCATCACCAGATTTTTAAGTTTTAGTTTTTGTCACCTCATAAAGATTTTAATTTTTGTATTTGACTTCTAAAATCATGTGTTTCACAATTTCACCATCAAGCATTTTAGTTTTTTATATTTTGTCCCTGTCGAGGATTTATTTTCTATATTTCATCATTAAAGTTGTGTGTTTTAAGATTTATGGTGTTAAACTTTTGAATTTTATTGTTTTTATTATCAAGAATTATTTAGTTTCTTAATTTTGTCACCACTAAAGCTTTCCATTTTTTTATTCCCTAACTGAAGTTTTTTTTTATAAAATTTATGACACATTTTTTAATCATATTTTTTTAGTTTCATGATACTATTGACATGTTCAAGTTTCTAGCATAGGATTGAGTTTATGTTTAATAGTTACCCGGGCCTTTGGCCCGGTATAACACTATTATTGTTTGTACACCAAATCGGGGTCATATAACAGGGAGAGGTTTTTTGGTTGTATATTGGCAATTCTCTTATTGGTAAGGCAGAGCCTTTTGTACGCCAATTGAAGGTGTGTTAGGGTGTTCATTAAATGGGTTAAACTGAAAAACCACCAAATTCAATTGTATTTGGGTTATATGGTTTTGGGTCAATTGGATTTGGATCGGGTATATGGTTCTAACCGAATAACTTAAGTGGTTTATGGATTGGGTTTGGATTTTAAAGTTTTAAACGGGGCTCACCCGAAAACCAATTAGCTAATTTTAGGTTCATTATGCTATATGTAAAGAAGTGATAATCAAAAAGATTCATCAGATTTTAGCTATTAAAACTCTTTAATTTCCGTTTTTTCTAAAAGCTATCCACAATAACTCAATAACCCATGAGATTTGTCATACTATTACCATACTTATACGGTCATATCGTATGATGTTTCCGTCACAAAGAACATATATAACATATGATATATCTAATGTTGGCATCTTATTTTCAATTTTATCTTTGTATGCTTAATATTAGCATTGGCATGTTACGATACACCCATATAGAAGTTTTTAAATGTTATAATCCAAACATATACTCATAAAAATGATTTTATTTTAATTTGGTTAGTGTGTCTAAACTCTGTATGTTCGGATTTATGGGGCCCAAACCAGTTAACCCGAAGGTGTAATTGGATGGATTGGATTGGTTCGCAACTACTTTGGATTGGGTGTTGGGCGGTTTATTTTTGTCCTCGAAAACGTATAAACCAAACCGATTAGCTTCGTTAAACCGAAACCCGACTGTTTGAACACCCCTAAAGGTGTGTAATGTATGTGTATTGTGTGTGTGTGTGTGTTGAAGATGTAGATCTTCGTGTATTGTCTCCCCTTTTATAGGTCAAATGTGTCTTGTTCTCCAAGTAGGGTTTTTTCCTCTTGCTATAAATTTGTTGCCATCTAAAAGAGACTTGTAGTTATCTCTTGTGTAATCCATCGTCTGGATATAGTGTAAAAGTGTTATTGGGAGAATGTATCATTTTCATAATTATCGGCTCCGAGGTAGGTTGTGTATAGGTTCCGCCGTGAGGCTAGGTGGGTACACCAACAATTATATATGATATGGTTACGGTATACGAGTACTGTATAGATGGCGATGTAGGATAGAACATGACTATGGAGCAAATGAGCAATCATGCTCCAAGCCTGGTACCAAGATCAGTAGGGGTGTGTCAAGGCTGGCCCAAGATCATTTGTCCAGATTGGGCTCAATCTATTAACCCACATAGATGGCAGACGTTAGACGTATTGACTTTTGAAACATGTAGATACATTTGCAATAAAGTATTTAGTCTATTGTTCATATAGGGTTGGGTATTGTAAAACATATATTAAGGTAAAACAAATAAGACAAAATCTTGACCGTTAGATCATGATTATATTGACGCACGAAGATTCACGAAACAATTGATGATCGATGATTTTTATGATGCACGGTGATTTTTATTGAATAAAAACATATTATTTTATTTGTTTTACTTTAATACTTGTTTTATTTTACCTAAAACTTGTGCATATATATTATTATCTTAACTTCTTAAGGTTACACGAAATCTTTTAAATGGAAAAAGACTTAGGTTTTGGTAAAAACTTCAACATAGGCAATTCAATATATTATTATCTTAAGGTTACACGAAATCTTTAAACGGAAAAAGTCAGAAATTTTGATAAAAACTTCAACAACATAGGCAATTAAAATTGAAGTATTGAACAAAAGATTGTGTATTACAAATTCATATTTAATCTTGAAATAATATATAGAGAGGTTTTGGTTCAGATAAACATATATGCATACTAACACCGTGTCAGCACAATGCGACAATGGTTGTCGTGATGCCGATATGATGTTGTCAGCGGCATCGATTCGGCCGTACCCATAAGTATAGAACCCGAATGATTGCTTAAAGCTAATGACTATCTAATCACAGGACTATTATTGTTAGCTGCATCCGGCCACGCATAACTAATATGGAATCTTCACACAAAGTCACAAATCATTAATTACAAGACTGAAAATATTATCAAATAAGTTGTGCTTAAGTTTAAATCTACTACCTAACTAAAACGTGTGGATTAAATTAAGACGAGCATGGTGTAGGTTGATGTAAAAGTGATAGTGGAATATTTAAAAAGATAAGGATTTAAAATGTTAATTATTAAAATAAATGTCAAGGGCAATTCTGATAATTCAAAGACAGAAATTACTAAAAATAAAAGGGATAATAGCATACGACTGTAACCACCTATGACAAAATAGTTATGTAATGTAATAACCTACTCAGGTGACTATGTAATGTATGCACCTATGTTTTTTTTTGCTATACTATGTAAGGATCTTTTTATTTGGGTCAATCAATGTAAAGACTTATGTATTTTTAATTTTTTTTGCTATACTATGTAAGGTTCATACATATTTTACATAGTATAGTCAAAAAAACATAGGTGCATACATTACATAACCATCTGAGTAGTTTACTACATTACATAACCATTTTGTCATAAGTGATTACATTTGTATGTCATTATCCCAAAATAAAAAGGGTCATTTTGCTTTATAAAGGAGTAGAGTTAGAGATATATAACACAAGACTTTGTGTGAATTTCATTAATTAAATTAAAATTATTTATACTCTTGAAAGTTGAAAATAAACATGATAGTAAATCTTGGAAGAGTAATATAAAAGGTTTATCATTTTTTCTTTTGTTTGATTTTAACCAAGACCATTATATTCTGTATAGTAGCAACTAGCTAATCAACCCGGGCATGATTAAAAAAGTACAAATAAAATTTTTTATATTTGATTACACTTAAACTAATTACAATTTTTATGTAGAATATCTTTATAATGAAGCTTATCGATCCAAGTAATAAATAGTCACTTTCATTCAAATCATTACAATATGTTACTAACTCAAAATGTGTAAGTTACAAATTTAACGGCCCAAGTTGACTTCGATAGCAAATATTTGCTTATGCAGCTTTATTTCCCAATGTTGTCATGTCGACTTTGTAATCGAGTATGTTGCTCCAAGTTCCATAATGACATCTGAGTTTCCTTATCCTTTCCAACTCTTTTTTGCATTTTTGAAACTTCAATGACCTGCCATTTCAAAGAATTATCATAAAACTACAATTACACTACGTGGAAGATCATTCCGAGCATAAGCTACTCAAACTCAATTAATTGTTACAACATACCAAAAACTTGTACCCCAGCCTCCCATTAGCATTCTGTCATGTAACATGAATTCAAGCGTCTTCAAGTAGAGCAACATTGCCAATGCTCTTAATAGCTCTGCTTAACCTGTACACGTACACAATTTGGCCATTTTAAATATTGATGGAAAAAAGCAATTGATTAATGAAAATTTTTAGACGAATAGATATTTTGGATGTTTAACTTGGAACTGCTAGCTATTCTAGCTGCCATATTTCCCTTCTTCAATTCAGAGTCTACCCACATCTCCATGAATGCTTATCCGAAAGAACTTCTCAAAATTGACAGGCTATTAACAAATGTATACATTATATTTGAAGTTCTTTGAAATCGAAGCTTTAAGAGCTTGGATGTATCCCCGTGTAAGAGAAACTCTGCCACCATGACATGCTTAGTGCTTAGAGACATTCGATTATATTTTAAATATCAACTTTAACTCCATAAAATCTACTTGAAGCAAGGTACGCATGAAGCTTATTGTAGAAATTGAAAACCTTTATAGGGTGCACCACACCCAGACCATGGACCGAAAGGTTGTCTATTAGTATGTCTGGTTGGTTTCCTTTTACACCTGGTGACTAAAATGAGTATGCCATAGTCGGGTCATAATGTTCCATCCCAGGCACACTTGGGGTGACAACGCCCGAGCAGCTTGCCAGAGCATGCCAAACGCCAGAGCATGCCAAACATATACGTACCCGCAATAACCCAAGTGAGTGTTCTATATATGGTCGGCAAGAGGCCAAAGAGTGACAGAGGCATCATGATGGTCGCCAAAAGGCTATATGCAAGTATAATGATGTTGTTATCTTCTAGTTTCACAACCGTTAGAAATTCGTCAACAATGCAGTTCTAACTATTTACCACGTTCACGTGATATGAGTGGTATGGTATTGTTTTGTCATACTTAGCTCCATGCATGATTCTAATAAATGAGCTTACATGATCTTAGAAAGTGATATATCTACATATCGACCGTACTTAATGTGCAACAAGCAGCAACGGTACCCAATTCCTGCATAAACCGGGGTGTGGGGGAGGTATAATGTAGACAGACTTTACCCCTACTCAAAGGTAGAGAGGCTGTTCCCGATCCACCGAAGTGGAAGGGACCTCCGACCCATGGCTATAACCCTTGCAAAAATACCCAACGGCAGGCGAAGCCAAAACTGAAAAGGGGAAACTCTCAATCTCAACCTCTCAATCTCGACCCTACTTAATATATACTCGTATAACTAACAATCTTTATTAGTAACTATTATCACTTTTCTAATTTAGGATAGTTTGATAGTGTTGAGTCCCAATGAATATTGTAAATTTAATGATGACAAATCTGTATGTAAACACTTGTAAGTCTTTTTGGTTCTTATGTACTAATCTGGGTCAGATTACGCTGACAAAGCTTGCGATCTGAGAATGACCCAGATTACGCTTCATACTTTGTAATTGTAATATCTTATGGAAGCAAGTGTTATTCAAGCTGCATCAGATGGTAACAACATTCAATCCAAGTCGAACAGGAGGATTGAAGATAGAAGATCAAGTTGTTGGTGGAAGACAGCTTGGGATTAGCAGTCAGCTTGGAAACACTTAGACAAATTTGCTCTTGACAAACGAGCAATCTGTGTCTAACAATCAAGTGAAGATTACAACCTGGATTTGTTGATAAAGACGTATGACGTGACAAGGAAGATTCCTAAAATCTAGGTTGGTGGTTTATTTACATATGCGTGTCCATACTCTCATTGGACGATCAAAATATCGTGCTGCAGGTTTTGGGGACCACAAGTACGATGAAGGCACGTTCTAATATTTCTTTGATCGTCCAACAAAATTCTTATACGTGGCTTATTTGAACACCAAAAGAGACTGAAGCTTTCGCCTATAAAAGCTACAATCCTTGAAGGCATATGAGAAGACATTCCTTTAGATCATTCTTCACTAAAGTTCTCTCTGCTCTTACACACAGCTTAGCCTGTGAGAAGACAGCTTGGGCTGCTTCTCTTGAGCAAGAACTTATTGATTGTTGTTTGTCATTTCAAAGGGTTGTTTAGATATTGTAGGTTATCTTGTTTCCGCAACAACCCTGTAATTCTTTGTATAGATTATTTCTTAATAAAGGATTACATTTGAAAAACGCAATCTGTGTCTAAGAATGTTTATTTCTGCTTTACTGTTTTATTGATTCCTGCTTTCTATATTATGTTAGTTATATATATATATATATATATATCTGAATCTCTAAAACTATTTTCTTAAAGTTTAGCTAAGGAAAAACGAAAAGTTGTATTCACCCCCCTCTACAACTATTTGTGTACATTATACTTTGGTATCTTGTTACACCTCTGGGACTGTACAAGTGGTATCAGAGCAGGGGTTAAGAATTAACTTGACTTGATCCTTGCTTATTTTCCTTAAGAGTAAAGCATAATGTCATCAGTTGTAGATAATGGTTCCTCTACCCGACCACCCATGTTTGATAAAGATGATTTCAGTGGGTGGAAAGGTCGTATGTCTTTATTCCTTGAATCCATTGACAACAATATGCCTGACATCCTTGTGGATGGTCCTTATGTGCCAACATCGACTGTAGTGGTTGATGTTGTGGTCAGGGAAGGTCACCCAACCATTCCTGCCACAGTTAAATCCATAGTTAAGGACAAAGTAGATTGGGGGGATGAGGATAGGAGATTAGCCAACTTGGATGTGAAAGCACGTAATTTCATTGTCCAAGCTGTGCCTAAAGACATTTACTGTTCTATTATATTTATTCTTTTTGCCTATAAATACCAAGTCACTTCCCTCGTCCAAATTACACTTTTGCAATTTGGTGCCTTTGCTCAAATACTCTCAATCTAAACAGTTATACTTCACAACTTTAAGTATTTCGATCAAGGAGTTTATTTAGCAATATTATATCACTTGTAATTCATAGGTTGTTTAGATACTTACTTTGTAATATCTTGTTCCGCAACAACCTTGTATTTTATTTAACATCAATAAATAAAATACACTTGAAAAATTACATTGTGTCTCACCATTCACTTTACTTGCTTATCTTTATATTGCTTAAGTACGTATTACTTTATATATATTATTGCATTTATATTTATTGTAATACTAGTCCAATCTAGTGCTTACTTGACTTGTCGTATTCATACTAGTCCTATCTAGTACTTACTTGACTTGTTGTATTCTACACTTGTGGGTTAAACCATCAAGTGAAGGACTTCACAATAAGTATAAGTACAATTACAATATAAATATATCAGGTCCGGGTTTAGGTTTGGGTTAGCGAGTTGAAAAAATACTCAGCTCGAACGTAGCCTAATATAAAAAACAACTTGAAAATCTTAATCAAAACTTGTCAACCCGTCAACTCAAGCCCAACCACCAACCAAAACAAAATTAACTTGGCGTGTGGGTTAAATGGTTTGGTGATTTGATTTCGGGTGATATGGTTAATAGTTGACGAACTGATTTTAAGTAAATTTGGTTGTGGGTTATCGGATAGGTCGACCTATTTAAAAAAAATTTATATAATTTTTTATATAATTAAAATGATTTTGGATTGGTGATTTGACCAATTAACTTAAAAGGTCAACCCAACCCGACCCAAAAAAATGAAGTTGGTAGGTTACCGAGTCGAGATTTCATAACTATAACCCAATTTTTCCGGGTCAGTTTCAAGTTGAATTTCGAGTAAGGTCGAGTATTGAAAACCATATATATTAAATCGGTTTTATATGCGTTATAACAAAAGATGTACAACATTGTGCCCGAGTTTATAAAAAAACTTCATTTTGATGTACTATCACACGTATATGATATATGTATCGTATAAGTTTACTTGGTAATCCGGCCACCGGCCGGATATTAATCTAGTATATGTGGACCATTAATAATAAAGGTACCAAAAATGTGTTTTAAAAAAAAGATGATATTAGTCCCAAACTTCAAACAATTTACTTAAACTAAAACACAATTAATCATACATCTTTATCTACCTAACTTTTTATTTATCAAATTCTTTTTCAAAACAATAATACCCATCTACATGTATTCTTAATAATTCAATAGTTCGTTTTTCATTTTAGGCCTTTTCAATCGTGAGATCGTGTCACAAAAACGTATTCATGAATTATATTTTGGGGATTAATATTAGAATAATATAATTTTGTGTATGATAATTTGGATAGTGTTATGAAAGTTGTTACTAGAATTGTGATTTCATGTTATATATGAATTTCGTATATATGTTACTTGGAGTTATTTGCTCCATGATTGACTAATATGTATTTAATTTCTAAATCTAAAATACAAGATATTTGCAACTTTTTTTATATAATTATGTCATATATATTTAAAGGTAACAGCCAAAAAATAAAATGCAGATTTGTAGGTTTCTTTCATAGGAAATGAAGATATAGATAGGTATTAATATTTTCATGGTTAGTTTGTGTAATTATTTTTATATTATTTTTTACTCTCCCAGATTTTTTATACATTGAATGTTTTTTTTTCCGATTATATTAGCCTTTTTATATGTGTAAATATATTTTTTTTTATATAGTTCCCACGTAAGATGCGGATTATAATCTAATATATATATATATATATATATAGGGATGAGTTATTTTGATAACCACTACAAAAAAGAACGCGAGAACCAATTTCAGCCCTTCATTCATTAAGATCAGAAATGACATGTTTGTCATTATTAAAAAAGTTGTCCAGCACTCTCTTTCTCTCTCCTCTTATTAAATTAAAAAAATATCTAAATCATTAAAAAACTTTTATCTCACAAACCGTACATCGTTAGACGAAAAAAAAAGCATGGGTAGTCTTGAAATTTCGTCCTCTTTCATTAGAGATGCGATTCGATATACTTTTGACGACTTTTTAAATTTCTTTTTTTTTTATCACGTTCATCCTACACATGTGTAAGTACAACCTACACATGTGTTGGAAAGACCTAGAAGTAGTGAGTTGTATAACCTGCCCATGCGTAAGTACAACCTGCCCATGGGTAAGTATAACCTACACATGGGTAAGTTATTTATAAAGTTCAAAAAAGATGAGGACGCATTGTAAAACCCTAAATGCTAAACCCTAAAGCTTAATTTCTAATCCGATGAGGAAACTACTTTCTAAAAACCCTGGAAAATCTAAACCTTAAATGTTAAACCCTAAAAACCTAAAACGGACGAGGGTTCCCACTCTAGGGTTTAGGGTTTGAAGCCCGAGGCTAACCCTCGACCTTCAAACCCTAAACCCTAACGGCTAACCCTGCAACTTCAAACCCTAAACTCTAAAACTTAATTGCTAATCCGAGGGAACGCTACATTCTAAAAACCCTGGAAAATCTAAACCCTAAAAACCTAGAAAGGATGAGGGTTCACACACTCTAGGTTTTAGGGTAACCCTCGACCTTCAAACCCTAAACCCTAGAGCAAGATGTATTAGGGGTAAGTACAATTTGCCCATGGGTAAGTACAACTTACACATGTGTAAGATGAACTTGATGGAAATTTTTTTTTTTTAAAAAGTCGTCAAAAGTATATCGAATCGCATTTCTAATGAAAGAGGATGAAATTCTAAGACTACCCATGCTTTTCTTTCGTCTAACGATTTACGGTTTGTGAAATAAAAGTTTTTTAATGAATTAGATAGAATTCTATTAAAGTAAGAGAGAGAAAAAAAAGAAGCTGACGAAAATACCCCTCTAGTGTTGAGAGGAGTTTTTATTTTTAATCTTGTCCATCCATTTTCTTTGATCCAAAGGTGTAGAGGAGTACTTGAGTTCTTTTTTTCTATGAGTTCTCAAATAATCCCTCCTCTATAAATATATACTCTCTCTCTCTCTATATATATATATATATATATAAATAAGAGATGAGAATATAAGGCTGTTAGGTATCTAAGCTTAAGTGTGGAACACTCACATTTTTTTTTAATCCATAAAATTCATGGGGGCCCAAACATTTATTCATTAATCAAGAAATATTAAAAAAATTGTATAGGAGGGGTTACATACCTAAGATTAGGTGTCAGACAACCTTATATTCACTTTTCCCCTATATATATATATATATATATATATATGGGGGACCCTTATTTTGAGAACCTATTTTTTTGTAAGAACCGTAAGAACTCCTAATTTTTATATTCAATCACATGTTTTTTTTTATTCGTTCACATGTGAAACGTTGTAAAAATATATGTTGCAAAATTTATTTATTTTTAAAACCTTATATATAGTCGTTTATCACATGTGAAAATAAAATGTGAACAGATTTTTTCACAAATTCACAAAAGGATATTTTGAAGGTTTTTTCAAAAAGTTTTTCTACAACATACATTTTTATATTATTTCACATGTGAATTAACAAAAAAAACATGTGAACAAATATATAATTTAAGAGTTCTCATGGTTCCTACAAAAAAAATGGTTCTCAAAATAAGGAAAGTATATATATATATAGAGAGAGAGAGAGAGAGAGAAAAGTGAGTGTGGGCAGTTATGCACCCAACTTGGGTGAAAACCCTTCACATATCAATATTTTAATAGTTTGAATACCAATATTTTAATATTTTGAATAAATGGTTACCCTCGTGATTTTTATGGTTTAAAAAAAAGTATGTAAGAAGCTTTTCACCCAACTTAGATGCCTATCAGCCTCATATTCCCTTCCCCATATATATATATATATATATAAGGGGATGGTAATATAAGACTGTCGGGTATCTAACTTTAGGTGTGGAACACTCACATATTGTTTTTTTAATCCATAAAAATCATGGGGCTCATACATTTATTCATTAAACAATAAATAGTAAAATATTAATATGTGAGAGATTTCACACCTAAATTTAGGTGTTAGACAGCCTTATATTCCTTTTTCACTGTATATAAAGATTCTACTCGTATTTGAATAGGACTGAAATGTGAGTCCTGACTCCTGACCTACTCGCCTCAAACATCATATCGTGGACGTGGACCATCAACAATAAAGGTACCAAGAACGTGTTTTAGAAAATGACCATATGTAGGATATTAAATTAATGATGTACAGATTTGTTAGGTTTACAACGAGTGGTACAAATTAACTTGATTAAAATGCAGACACATCAATAGTAAAGCATAATACATATATCGAAACTGACGCACAATATTACATGAATATCTTCATATTGGACCAACCCATTGGGTGGAGAATATATAACAATAATAATTACTCCATATATAGGAGTAAAACCATATATATGCAGAAGATTAGCTGAGCCGACGACAGAGGGTGATTCCGTCGCCAAGAGGAAGCATACAAATTTCGATCCTTGGATCAGAAGCCAATGCTTTGTTGAGCTCCAACACGCAATCTCGATAATACCTTACAAACCTTTTCATCGGTGCATCTGGAGGGGCGGCCACGGAGCCACTCCATAAGGTGTTATCGTAACCTATCAACCCGCCAACCTTAACCAAATCGATTAGCCTTTCGTGGTAGTTGAGGTAGTTGTCCTTGTCAGCATCCACAAATATGAAGTCAAATGTTCCATGATATTTTCCCTGAAGATCAATATATATATATATATATATATCATTCATTCAATTAATTACTCAAAAATGCTCTGTTAATTAATTAGATACGTACGTCCTACAGGAAATATAATTTCCTAACATAATTAACATGATTTAAGAAACAAAAAACGTATACAAATGAAGAAACTTAATTAATTTGTCATGATACATACATTGGCAATCAGTTCATCAAGAAGGGGCAAGGCAGGGCCTTCTTTAAAGTCAATTTTGTGAGCAACTCCAGCCTTTTCTATTATGGGACGTGTCAAATCATAGTTCTCACGGTTTATATCCATAGCTAAAATCTGTAATCATAATACAAGTAATAGTTACAAGCTAGCTACTTATTATTACTCTAATTTATTAGAGACAATTATATATATAGTATATCAATTCGTAACATTTTGGAACTGTCGATATAATTAACTAAAATATCTTAAGAAAAGTATATATACTATACCTTGCCATCCTCAGGAAGAGCAAGGGCGGTGGCAAGGAGAGAGTAACCGGTGAAAACACCGATTTCCATGGTGTTTTTGGCATTTATGAGTTTCACTAACATGTTTAGAAATTGTCCTTCATCAGCTGATGTTGTCATAATATTCCTGAATATACATATATATTCATCATAAGAATAACAACTTTGGATATAAACTTATACTACTCGATCAGTATAATATAATATATGGGTTTAACTTGGATGCAGTTAAATCAATTTATTTTTATGAAGTTACCTTGCAAATCGGGGGAGCGGGGTGGGGTGAGGGGATATTTTTGTAAAATATCAATCATTTATATGATTTATGTGTGTGGCTCCATTTATAAATTTTACAGTCAACGATAATTATGTTATGTAAAATTAAAATAACGAAAACTTTAGTAATTATAAACTAAGGAGCGAGAAAACTATAAACAAGATGAATACATGATGTATTGTTATGCATTTGAGAGCTAAATACCTTAGAGAAATTGAAAGATCTAGAATATCCAATAATAATGGTATCGTTAGAATATATGTCAAAACTTATAACACACATATTAACCCTTCATTTTCAAATGTAAAATGATATTTCCTCCTAAATAATTTTACTACTTCCATTTTAAATCATGTGGAATCTATTCTTTTTTCTTTCTTCATATTATACATTTGATTAAGTGTCATGTAGTTTGAACTAATAAAGTTTAAACACAAATAAGTAATTAGAACTATACTAATAAATAGTTTCAAAAACATTTGACATTTCTGCTATATTTGTGTGATGTCACGATGTGTATAAATTATATGAACTTCAATTTCTTTACGCTGCGCATACGTACATATACAGAGAGACTACTTACATTGGATGTTTTGCCGTGACCTCTCTAAGTTCTTTCATAGATTCTGGCTCCCATGGATACACACTCGTTTCAAGTATATACTACAAAACACACAAATATTGAAATAACTTTTAGACGTCCATACTTTCATTTATTATAATTATTTCAATTAATATTATGTTAGGTGTATTATATATATCATGAATCATTGAATAATTTACACGGGCGTATATACGTACCTGATAAAGAGCATCGCTTTGCAAGAGGCTCTTGTGACCAAATTCTTGGAGCCGGCTCACGTGCTCTCCATTTGTTGACTCGGTTTTAGTCTCAATGTTACTCGTCTCATTTTTCGTCTCTCCATTGATTGCCATTTCTTGGTCAGATTTTCAAACCGTGTGTGTTTTTTGTCTTGTACTTAAGAAAAGGAAAGTTATTTTTGTTGTTGGATTTGTGACATGCTGTACGTCCATCCACTGATTTGAGTTACCAAGGCAACATGGAGAGGTGTACATATAATGGATGTGAAAGACCGGTTCAGCAGGTCATGTTAAAAGTAGACCGTTTCAGCAGGTCATGTTAAAAGTAGACCGGTCAGCAAACCCATCGGGGTTTGGTGTGTTGCAGTTGGACCGTATGAACTAATGGCGGGGCCTAGATTTTCATCACCAAACAATTATTATGATACCAACAATTATAAAATTAAATTGTAAAATTAAATTACACGAGTCTATGGTTGTCAATTAACTTTAAAATTAAATAAATTATTAAATTAGTTCTAAAATTGTAGAGTTTTATAATTATGGAGTTGTCATGGCTACCACGTAGCTCCGTCGCTGCCCTCAACCCCAACAACTTGTTGCTTTTGGATACTTTAATTTGTTTTTTAAATTATTTAACCTCTTTTTGCATTAGTTAAAATGGCCATAGGATACTATTTTGATTGGTTTTAATGGATGATCTCAAATGTTCAGATTTGTTAAGTTATAACAAAGTGATACGAACTTAAAATGTAGACGATGGAACACACAACATAGAATTTACAACTTCAAACACGACACGAACACGAATCCTCAAAAGGACTTGACTCTTAAACAACACACCGTCGTCCTTTACTTCTATATACTCCTTGATTCGAACTGACGGAATATCCATGGGACATAGAGATGAATCCTTCAGGATGTTGTGAATTCAATTTTATGGAACAACTCATTACTATCATTTACTTTATATGACATGTGTTCTCATTTGTCTATTTTACAAGTTTCAGGATTTCCATTTTATGGCTCTATTCATTTACTAACGGATATTATAACTTTATCACATTAAAAGAATTCCAGCCTCGAAATATAAGACGTCTCATGCAGTAGTGTCATTGACCAGAATATCATGTTCTAGCTATATTATCTAAAACAAAATGTCAAGCTATATATGTCATAATGAAATTATCTAATCAAATAACTTGTATGTTATTTTATCCAGGAGTTAAAGAAATTACGATCTACTCTATATAGGGGTCCTTATTTTTGGAATCTATTTTTCTTTAATAATCTTAAGAACTTTTAAATTATGTATACATAATGTTTTTTATTCATTCACATGTGAAACATTATAAAAATACATGTTGCAGAAGAAAGTTTTATTCAAAACCTTATATGTACTCATTTGTTAAAATGTGAACGAAAACGTGTGAACATATTCATTCACAAGTTCACAAAAGGCTATTTTGAAGGTTTTTTTAAAAAGTTTCTTCTACAATATACTTTTTTTATATCATCTCACATGTGAATAAACAAAAAAAAAACATGTTATCCAATACATAATTTGAGAGTTCTCATGATTTTTACAAAAAAAATTGATTCTCAAAATAAGGAATGTATATATATATATATATAGGATAAAGTTATTTTGAGAACCTTTTTTTGCGAGAACCTTTAAAAAATTTTCAAATCAAGCCCAACCAATGATTGTTTTTTACATGAAAATTGTTTTTTGACTATTTTCTGAATAACTTATGTGTAATTTTGAAGTTTATAATTGTGTGAAGGCATGAATTATCATCCGTTGTACAATTATGTGAAGATTTGGATTCTTGATCACATGTGATCGACTTGCATACATGTGTTCGTAACAATATTCGTGCACATGTGATCAAGAATCCAAATCTCCACATAATTGTATAATGGATGATAATCCATGCTCCACACAATTATAAACTTCAAAATTACACATAAGTTATTCAGAAAACAATCAAAAAACAATTTTAATGTAAAGAACAATCATCGGTTGGGCTTGATTTGAAAAGTTCTAAAAGGTTCTCGCAAAAAAAAATGGTTCTCAAAATAACTTTGCAATATATATATATATAAGAGATCAAATAAGAAGGTGTCTTAAGAAGAGAAGGGAGAGAAGGTCTTATGAACCAATCACAACGCGACATGTGGATTTAAAAAAAAACGCGGTGACATTTTTGTAAATAAATCAAACTTTTATCAGCCTGGTTTTGGGTCAGCTTGGGTCTGGGTCAGCTTGGGTTATGATCAGCTTTGGTTTGTCAACTTGGTTGGGTCAGCTTGATCAGCCTGGGTTCTAGGTCAGCTTGGTTGGTCAGCTTGGGATCTGATCAGCCTGGGTTCTAGCCCAAGCTGACCCAAACCCAACCTAACCCATCCCAAGCTGACCCACCGACCCCAAGCTGACCCAACCGAACCCCAAGCTGACCCAAACCCGTAATCTACATTTGTGTAGATTAATCTACATTTGTGTAGATTGTGTCAAGCTAACCCAACCCCAAGCTGACCAGACCCCAAGCTGACCCAACCCGGAACCCAAGCTGACCCAAAACTCATAAGCTACATTTGTGTAGATTATGTGTAAATTGTGTCAAGCTAACCCAACCCTAAGCTGACCCAAGCTGACCAGACCCCAAGCTGACCTAACCTGACCAGACCCCAAGCTGACCCAAAACCCATAATCTACATTTGTGTAGATTATGTGTAATTGTGTCAAGCTATCCCAACCCTAAGCTGACCCAACCTGACCTGACCCCAAGCTGACCCAACCTGACCTGACCCCAATCTGACCCAAACCTGACCGAACCTAGAACCCATAATCTACATTTATGTAGATGTGTAGATTATGTGTAAATTGTGTCAAACTGACCTGAACCAGGCCCCAAGTTGACTAAACCATGACCAAAGATGACCCAGACCCCAAACTGACCCAACCCCAAGCTGGCCTAAACCTGACAAGACCCCAAGCTGACCCAGACAAACTGACCCAGACCCAAGCTGACTGACCAAACTGACCCAAACCAAGCTGATCCAACTCAAGCTAACCCATCCCAAGCTGACTCAACCCACTGAGATCCCAAGCTGACCAAGCTTCACAAAACTTTCATTTATTTACAAAATTGCCACCGCGCTTTTTTTTTTTTTTTGTCACATGTCGCGTTCTGATTAGCTAATAGGATCTTCTCTCCCTTCTCTCCTTAAGACACCTTCTTCTAGGATCCTCACCCTATATATATATATACTAGGTGTTTTACCCGCACGATGTGCGGTTATTAAATTTATTTTTTGAAAATAATTTTGACACAAATTCCATAAACCCCAATATCTTTGCCATATATAGAATTTTTGGAATTCATTAAATATGTTTAAATAAGATAATTATTATAAATATTTATAAAAATGACACATGGGATAAAAGCTTATGTGTCAATTTTTAAAAATAGCTTTAGATTGAAAAACGTTTTAAAATATTAAGATAACTACTCTTTTAATAGATATATAGATATATATATATATATGGAAAAGCTCTCTTAAAGAAGCAAGAATTATTAAAAACCTTTTGAATCAAATGTAACCATTAGAGGAGAGCGATGAATGGTTAATATATTTTGTAAATAAATTGAGGGAAAAAAAAAAGGTTTATGCTTGTAAGGGTAAGATTGGTATATCAATCTTAATTAAACACTCCAAACAATTCTCTCGGCTTTTTTTACCGTCACTTCAAATATCCTTGATTCTCGTGGTTAGTTACAACTTACAAGCATGAATCATTTAGATTGAAATTAATTATTTGACTAATTACTTAATCAATTCCATCAATTATATATTGGAACATGACATGATCAAATATATGTTTTAAATGGATCCGTATATATATACTTTTCTTTTCTTTTTTTTTTTGAAAATTATATACATACTTTTATATTTTAGGGTATTTTATAATTAAATATATGTACATTGAATTTTACATTATCCATATACACATCAACTAATCTTATGAAACATCATTTACAAATTACTTGAATACATATGATCTGGTCATGCAGATCCTTAACTAATACTATGAAAATTTTATTCAGAAATTATTTACATACATATGTTCATTGTAATGTTCATGCACATATGTTCATACATGCATACATACGATCTTATGATTGGTCATTCACATATGATCGTCAACTTAACTACATATGATCACTGTAATTTCATGCACATATTTGCATACATGCATACATATGATTGTTTATGCACATGCGATCATCAACTAACTACATAAAAACATCATTTTATAAATTCTTTACATACATATGATCATGATAATGTTCATGTCCATATGCACATACTTACATACATATGATAAATAAAAATACATTCTCATACGATTGCATATATGCTTATAAAAAAACATGAATTTATACATAATTGCATTTGAGAAAAAAACATAAATATAATAAAATAGAAAAATAAAATTCCACCGCTTAAACTTCTATTTCAATTTATTGATTCTATGGAGCATTGATACATGGATGGAAACACGAAAATAGACCCCTGTGTGTATATTATATATTATATATATATATATATATATATATTTTGTTGGTAGAGCATAGAGAAAAAAATAAATTAAACTTTTAATTTTAGCCATCTGATCGACGTCGAAGTATCAATCAAAAATAAAACCTAAATACCTTATACTAGATAGGGTAAGTGGGTATCGTTCCCGCGAGGAGCGTCTGTGGTTATAGTCAAGTTTTAACAATTTTCGTTTGACAACTTATTGCGAGTTAATGATTTGTGTCGAGTCCACCTAGTTTAGGGATTAAGACAGGTCATCTAATTAACATAGGTTGTGCCCAAAACTGTTCTTGTCAAATAATAAAATTATGTCTATGTAATTTAGAATAAATACTCGGTAAAGTTTATTAGGTAAATTAACGCAACTTTTGGGATTCGGGAGGGATGCACTTTTTATTATTGTTTACAAGTTCTCTTTATAATATTGTCTTGTTTTATTAGTTAAGTCTAGTTAATTAATTTTATCTTTGCTTTAGTTAATTAAAATTAGTTTTTATTTTTATTTTTAACACCAAACGAAAATTGTTAAAACTTGATTATAACCACAGACGCTCCTCGCGGGAACGATACCCACTTACCCTATCTAGTATAAGGTATTTAGGTTTTATTTTTGATTGATACTTCGACGTCGATCAAATTTTGGCGCCGCTGCCGGGGAGCGAGTGCGCTTGTAGTTCAAGTTTTATTTTTCTTTATTAATCTTTTCTAGTTAGTTATTTTTATGTACTTTTAAAATTTGAAAAAACCAAAAAAATTATAAAACTTTAGAAAAAAATACAAAAAGATTTTCTCTTTTTATTATAGTATATTTTCTGCATTTATTATTTCTTGTTCTATTTTACGCGTTTGTTTTTGTTTTTATTGGTTTCAGTTACTTTTAGTGCATGCATACTAGAAATTCCGATAGGATTTCACCATTGTTACACGATCCAGAGATTGAGAAGACTGCTAGAGCAAACAGAAAGACGGCAAAAGCATCAAGTAGTGAAACTATTGAAAATTCACTAGTTGCAAAGGAGTCACAGTTTGATTTCAAGGATTTAGAAGATTCATCATCTGACACAAACATGGGAGATCAAGAAGAACGTGGAGTGGATTCATACTATCGTCCGGGAGTATACACGGATGCATCACCAATTGCTTATCCGGCTGCTGCTGCTAACAATGCCAACCGGAGGTTTGAAGCTCGACCTCAATTGATTAGCATTCTACCTACTTTTCGAAGGACTGCATCAGAAGAACCATATGAGCATCTTACAGAGTTTGTGGAGATTTGTGCTACCAATCAAGTTAATGGCTTCACCGAGGATGAAGTAAGGTTACGTCTTTTTCCTTATTCACTTAAAGATAAAGCAAAAAGATGGTTTTTGTCATTAAGGGCGGGGAGCATTACTACTTGGGCGGAAATGAAAAAACAATTTCTTGAAGAATTTTATCCAATAAGTAAAACTTCTGATGTTCGAAACCAGATAAAATCTTTTAGACAATTGCCTAATGAACTTTTTCATGAAGTTTTTGAACGTTTTAAAGAATTGTTAAGGTCATGTCCTCATCATGAAGTGCCAACATGGGAGCTTGTCAAAAAATTTTATGATAGTCTTGATTCAGCAAATAGACAACTCTTACTCGCTGCCAGTGGTGGTGTATTTTTAACTCGCACTAGTGAAGAGGAATGGACATTTTTCGAGAAACTAAGTAAGGGTTCCAAAACCCAAGCTTTAGTTGATCGATGATCATCTAGTAGTGCCCCTGTACATGCTGTCTCTAATTCAAGAAATTTTGATAATAGTATTCTCAATGCACTTAATAAGAAACTTGATCTTGTACTCCAAAATTTCGGGAGTGGTAGTACTAATGTTTTGCAGGTACAAGATGTGTGTGCATCATGTGGAGATCCGGATCACTTTGCTAACTCATGTCCCATATCGATGCCACCCATTATGGAAGAGCAGGTGAATGAAGTGCAAGGTAGGAGATATGATCCATATTCCAACACTTATAATCCGGGTTGGAGAGATCATCCAAATTTCAGATGGAATGGTGATAATGCAATGAACTCGCAAAATCTTAACCAAACAAATCAACAATTCAACCAACCACCAAAACCCTTTCAACAAAGGCCTCAACAAAATTTTCAAAATCAGGCTAACTTTCAGAGGCAACCTCAGCAATATGGTCAACAAAAATACCCGAACCAACCACATCCATATCAAAACCAAGGTCAAGGGTCATTCCAAGGGCAAAATCAGAATCAAAATGCTAATCAATCATCTAGCTTAGAATCACAAATGCAGTTGTTCATGGAAGATATGAAAATGATGACCCAAGGCTGGGATGTGCATATTCAAAGCAATAAGCAACAAACCGAGGCAAACTCCAAATCTATTGCTGCTTTAGAAAGACAAATGGGACAACTTGCTGAGCAATTGGGGAGGAGAGAAGATGGGAGGCTTCCAAGCTACACAAATTTAAATCCAGCACACAAGCCTTAAGGTCAGGGACATGTAAACATGATTAGCTCACTTCAGAATGGTAAAGTGTATGACAACAAGGTTCAGATCCCAGACATGCCTACAAACAGGTATGATCAAGGTAAGTTTTCTTTTTCTAGTAATGATGATGATGTTTTGGAAAATGATGACGGGTTTTCATTTAAAAATGGGGAGGGTAATGAAAATAATGAAACTTTTGTGAAACCTCACACTCAACCCAAAGTTGGGGAGGATGATGTGAATGTTAACACCCCACCATTCCCAACAGCTTTAAAGACATCGGTCTTCTCTCCCTATGGGAAAAAGGGACCAAAATCTGATGATATGTGGGAAATTTTCAAACAAGTTAGAATTAATCTTCCATTAATTGACGCAATTAAGCAAATTCCAGCTTATGCAAAATTTTTGAAAGACTTGTGCACCCAAAAACGGAAACTTAAGTCATCATTGCCCAAAAAGGTGGAATTAACCGAACAAGTTAGTGTTGTTATATCTGGCTCACTTCCACCAAAGTTGAAAGATCCAGGAACGCCTTTTATTTCTGTAACTGTTGGTAACGTTTTTATCAAAAAGGCGTTGACGGATTTTGGTGCAAGCATCAATATACTTCCATCTAGTCTAGTTGATCGGTATGAGTTAGGTACTTTAAAACAAACTGATATTATTATTCAACTCGCTGATCGGTCAACAAGGATTCCAAGAGGTATTTTAGAGGATGTGATTGTGAAAGTTGAGGATTTTTATTATCCAATTGATTTTATTGTGATGGATACTGAGGCATCGTATAGGGATACCCCACCGACGATCATTTTGGGTCGTCCATTCTTGGCTACAATTGATGCACGCATTAATTGTAGAACAGGGGCCATGGATATTTCTTTTGGTAACAAGAAGCTAAGAATCAATATTTTTAATACAGTATCGGCTTCTATTACTAATGATTGTTATGCTATTGATGCTATTGATGAACAGGTCCAAAAGCATGCAACTCGTATGCTTAAGGACGATGTTTTTGAGTGTTTTTATGCAGATGATGAAGAATTGTTAAAGGTAGAGGAGGTGAATGCTATTGAGAAAGCAGTTGCTAGCACAGTAGATTCACAAATGCCACCATGGTCATACAAGTTTGAGCCATTACCACATAGCATTGATACGGCCACTAAACCATCATTGGAGACACCTCCTACTCTTGAACTTAAACCTTTACCTTCTCATTTGAAATATGCTTTTCTTGGTCCTAATAAAAGCTTACCAGTTATTATTGCTTCTGATCTTTCAGGACCACAGGAGGAGGCATTAATGGAGGTGCTTGGAAAGTACAAAGCTGCTGTTGGATGGACCATTGCTGACTTAAAGGGGATAAGCCCATTGTTGTGTATGCACAGGATTGTAACTGATCCAGATGTTAAACCATCTCACGATGTTCAAAGACGGTTGAATCCCAATATGCGAGATGTGGTAAAAAAGGAAGTGCTAAAATGGCTGGATGCAGGTATTATCTTTCCCATTTCGGACAGTCAATGGGTCAGTCCGACTCAGACTGTTCTGAAGAAATCTGGCATCACCATTGTTGAAATGGAAGATGGAGAGCAGATTACTACCCGTCCTGTCACGGGATGGAGGGTTTGTATAGATTATAGGAAGTTGAATCTTGCTACTTCTAAGGACCATACCATTACCCTTTATTGACCAAATTGTAGAGAAACTAGCTGGCCAAAAGTTTTACTGTTTTTTAGATGGCTATTCAGGTTACAATCAAATACCCATTCATCCTAATGACCAGGCCAAAACCACTTTTACTTGTCCATATGGCACCTACGCCTTTCGAAGGATGCCATTTGGTTTATGCAACGCACCCGCTACTTTTCAGCGTTGTATGATGAGTATTTTTTCTGACATGGTGGGTGATTCCTTAGAAATTTTTATGGATGATTTTTCTATATTTGGTCAATCATTTGAAGCGTGTCTAGGTCAATTAAAAAAGGTTTTAAAAAGATGTACCGAAACAAATCTTGTTTTGAGTTGGGAGAAAAGTCATTTTATGGTTAGGGAAGGGGTTGTGTTAGGGGATGTTGTTTCTGAACGTGGTTTTGAGGTAGACCGGGCCAAAGTACAACTCATTTCCACTCTCCCACCACCGACCAATGTTAAGGGTGTCCGTTCATTTTTAGGACATGCAGGTTTTTATAGGCGATTCATTAAGGACTTTAGTGCTATTTCTAAACCATTGTGTAATTTGTTGTTAAAAGATGCACCATTTATTTTTGATGAATCTTGTCTTAAGGCCTATAACTTGTTGAAGCAAAAGCTGACTGAGGCCCCAATTTTGCAATCACCGGATTGGACAAAACCTTTTGAAATTATGTGTGATGCAAGTGATTATGCAGCGGGGGCGTTTTGGGACAACGGGTTGACAAGAAGCCCGTTGTGATTTATTATGCAAGTAAAACTTTTTCTGAAACTCAATTGAACTATACAACAACTGAAAAAGAATTACTTGCTGTTGTCTTTGCTTTAGATAAATTTTGGTCTTATATTTGGGGGTCTAAAGTTATTGTATTTTCTGATCATAGTGCTTTAAAACATCTATTGGAAAAGAAAGATGCAAAACCTAGACTGATTCGGTGGATTCTTTTGTTACAGGAATTTAACCTAGAGATCCGTGATAAAAAAGGTTGTGAAAATGTTGTTGCAGATCATCTGTCTAGGATTCCTCCACCGCCATTTGACCCAACTGAATTGATTCAAGAAAACTTTCCTGATGAAAGTTTATTTAATGTTTCTAATCTACCTTGGTATGCTCACATTGTTAATTATTTGGCTACGCAGAGATTACCAGAGCATTGGAACAAGCAGAAAAAGGATTACTTTTTCTCTCAGCTGAAGTACTATATTTGGGAGGATCCGCAACTTTACAAGATGTGTCCGGACCAGGTAATTCGTAGATGTGTGCCCGATCATGAGCACAATGATATTCTTGCACATTGTCATTCTTTTGCATGTGGTGGTCATTTTAGTGCAAGAAAAACAGGGCATAAGGTACTTCAATCTGGTTTCTTTTGGCCAACTATTTTTAGAGATGCCCATTTATTTGTTAAAGCATGTGTTAGGTGTCAAAAGGTTGGTGGGATATCTAGACGGGACATGATGCCTTTGAACCCTATACTTGTTTGTGATATTTTTGATGTGTGGGGCATTGACTTTATGGGTCCCTTTCCTACTTCCTTTGGGTTTGAATACATTTTAGTGGCAGTTGACTATGTTTCTAAATGGGTAGAGGCTGAAGCTACTAGGACTAATGATCATAGTGTAGGGCTTAAATTTGTTAAGAAAAACATATTTGCTAGACATGGAATTCCCAAAGCTATTATTAGTGATGGTGGATCTCATTTTAAGAACTTTAAATTTGGTAAATTACTTAAGCACTATGGTGTGAATCATAGAATTGCTACACCCTATCATCCACAAACAAGTGGACAAGTTGAAGTGTCAAATAGGGAAATTAAAAGGATTTTGGAAAAAACCGTTCGACCTGACCGCAAGGATTGGTCACAACGATTGGATGATGCTTTATGGGCATATCGAACGGCATTTAAAACCCCTATTGGCATGTCACCTTATCGACTTGTTTATGGTAAAGCTTGTCATTTACCTGTTGAACTTGAGCATCGTGCAGAGTGGGCTATTAAGCAGGTAAACATGGATTTGGATGAAGCTGGAGTGGCAAGAAAACTTCAATTGTCAGAGTTAGAGGAGATGAGACGAGAAGCTTATGAAAATTCCAAGATCTACAAGGATAAAACCAAAGCTTTCCATGATCAACATATAGTGAGGAAGTCATTTCAGGTAGGTCAAAAGGTATGGTTATTTAATTCTCGTTTAAAGTTGTTTGCAGGTAAGCTGAAGAGTAAATGGACCGGGCCGTTTATTGTCACCAAAGTTACACCTCATGGAGTAGTGGAGATTAAGAATTTGGATGGTGGCGAGCCATTTATGGTCAATGGTCAACGGTTGAAGTTATGTTTTGAGTTGGAGAAAGGTGCAGCCATGACTATGGAGGTGGTACATTTTGTGCCATCTCAATCTATCAATTAGGCTCCAACCAGGTATCGTCAAGTTGATGACGTTAAACTAAGCACTGAATGGGAGGCAACCCATTAATTTAGTTAGTTTTTGAGTCTTTTTATTTTAATTGTTTTTTAGTTATGTCATTAATAATACAATTGTTCATCAACTTTGACAGGGTCAAAGTTGGGGAGGGGTTTGTATTAACTTGTTTATTTGTGTCAACCCCGGGAGAGTGAAAGATGTGAATTTTTGGACTAATAGACTGATCTCTAATTTTGAGCATTGAGGGCAATGCTCGGCTCAAAGTTGGGGAGGGGAGTCAAATTTATTGTTTTGTTGTTAGTTTACTTGTTTGTTAGTAGGTTCAAGAAGAGAAGAAGGATGGTGCAATAGAAGAAACACAATGATGGTTGCTATGCATTTTGAAAGTCAACCAAGCATCAGAGTGCATCATCTAAACCCGGGAAGTTTCGTTTTTCTTATACTTTTTATCTATTTTCCCTATTTTCCCATAGTTTTAATTTAGTTCACTATACAACTTGGTTGTCGGGGGGAAGTAAATAGGAAAAACCGGGGTAATTTTGAACTTTTGCGATGTTTGTCCTCAATGTTTGATTACTTTTTGCAACATAGGAATAATATAGTAAGTAATTGAACTATTCCTTTTTGGTACAAATTTTTAATCGGGAAATGTAAATCTCAAATGATTGATAGGGCGATCCCTTCTAGATTGATAACATGACTAGCACACTTATATCCCAAAACACCAATTCTGTGAGATTCTTGATCATTTATAGATATGTTAGGTGTTTACGGATTTGGATTGATTGGCTTTGTAAATTTGTCTCTCTCATAGGCTTTTGAATTTATTCAAGAGTAAGGGTTCTACTTAGAACTTTGAACTATGATGTGCAAGTTTGAGGTTGGTTTTTCCATTTTCCGGCTTTCTTCTTTGATATGAGTGTGCCGGTGATCGCATTGATTCTAAAACTTGTCCTAGTTGATCATTTCGAGACCGCAGTGAGATCACTTCAGTGATATAGGTATGACTAGAAGACGAAGAGGCAAATTAGGATTAAACCCTTTTTCTTTGAATTTCACCCCTTGTTTTGTTATTTGTGTTCATATTCATTGTTATGTGCATGTTTTTAGTAGCTAACTACACTGGTTAGTGAACCACCACTGTGAAACCCTTGTTACACTCATTTTTAGTGTAAGATACAATTAGAAAACCTGTTGAACCTAGCCTATTTCTTTTGTTTTAAATCCACCCCAGATATTTCACTTATCCTAGCCATACCGATAGTCGAAATCCTGGTGGGTCATTGGTTGTCTATGCTAGTTGGATGGTTTGGGTTTGTTAAGTTGTGTTAGTTTGATATATTTTGTTAATGCATTGTAAAGTTCAAATGAAATACCAATTAGACAGGGTAAAAATAGTTCACAGGAAAAAAAGAGAGGAATAAAACAGAAAAACAGAAAAAAAAAAAAAAAAGTAAAAAATGAGAAAAAATGAACTTGGACTGTCAATTAGTATTTCTTACATTTAAGTCAAATTATTATAAGTTGGTATGTTAGTTAAAGCCAACAATGGTTTGTTATGGTTGTTTAAGTCGTCTTGAATGTAATACACCACAATGGTATCAGTTTTTATTGGTCTATTGAGTTGTATTGTCAGGATTATTTCTTTGGGTTTATGGATAAGATGGCAACTAATGACACGGGTTGTGTTGGACTAGACTATGTTTTTGAATTTTTAATTTCTATTATATTATACATTTTACAACAATTATCCTAAATATACCATATCCCTTATTTTTAATGACCTTTCACAACATTACAACCCTTTAAAAGTCCTCTTCTTATGGTTGTACCTGGTGCTTACGCCATGTCGGTGGAGATTTGATTCTAGAACAAGCCTATGGTAAAATAGTATGCATCACGATTAGGCGTTGAGTGATTATGCATTATACAACCCAATAGTTTGTTAGTTGGAGTGTGATAGTGAGATATGTTTCGTTTCATTTGAGCAGTGCTTAGTCGTATTCTATCGAGGCTTGAGAATCATTTGAGTATTGTTAAACATTTCAGTTTTCATTTAAGATTAAAACTGTCTAACCATTTTAATTCTTTTCTAATTTTATGGTTTAGCTTCTTTTTGTTAATTGTCATGTCTTTCATATTTGTGTACCGAAGGAATAATAAAAGATTTTGAAAGATGGATTTGCTTGAGGGCAAGCAAAGCTTAAGTTGGGGAGGTTTGATAAGTCATAATTATATTTATATTAAATGGTCTAAAAATAATTATATAGATTAATTTTTTATAGAATAGGCCTACTTTGATATATATTTCGCGAATTTCAAATTTGAGTTAAAATGATGAAATATGGCTTAAAATAGTGATAAGCAGATCAAAAGCCGATAGATGATGGCACTGCAATATTACAAATCAATTAAATCATCAATGTACAAGTGAATAAAGGGGGCGTATAAGTCTTCAAAAGCACAAGCTAGATACAATTACATGCGCTATATTTGAAGTTATGAATTAATTCCATCTACGTGTTGGTTATTTGGAACTCACGTGCAACAACATAGCAAGACAAAGTTAATAGTTTGCCATTGTAGGCTTATTTGTCCAAATGGGCTGTATACCACATCTTATGCAAGCAAAAAGCCCATATGATGGTATTGTTTTTGTATGTCGGTTTGGAAGCTAATACGTGGGCATCAAGAATTAAGAAGACTATATATATAATTGTTTATCAAGTTTTGAAGGAGTATCTTTTTCAGAGGGATTTGGAGCCGACCATAATTCTCGAAACACATAATATAATTCGGCTGGCAATTAATTCGAAGGGGATTTTGGTCGACATTTAATATCATTCGACATAATTCTCTTTGGCGGCTCACATATTTTCGGACGAACAGAAGACATACGCGAAGCAATATATCACCATCGAATTCATGGAGCAACTCTTATCAATGGTTGGTGATTTGAAGACTATGTCCGGCTAAAGTTTTTGTAATCTCTCCCGATGAACAATTGTTAGTTAATTTTATTTGATGAACTTTACTTTCAGTCGCGTAAACATTGTTCTTTTTATATTATAATTCATATGACTGATTGAGTATTTTATTCACTATTATTTGATTTGAATTTTCGTAAAACAACTTATTGCGAGTTAATGATTTGTGTCGAGTCCACCTAGTTTAGGGATTAAGACAGGTCATCTAATTAACATAGGTTGTGCCCAAAACTGTTCTTGTCAAATAATAAAATTATGTCTATGTAATTTAAAATAAATACTCGGTAAAGTTTATTAGGTAAATTAACGCAACTTTTGGGATTCGGGAGGGATGCACTTTTTATTATTGTTTACAAGTTCTCTTTATAATATTGTCTTGTTTTATTACTTAAGTCTAGTTAATTAATTTTATCTTTGCTTTAGTTAATTAAAATTAGTTTTTATTTTTATTTTTAACACCAAACGAAAATTGTTAAAACTTGATTATAACCACAGACGCTCATCGCGGGAACGATACTCACTTACCCTATCTAGTATAAGGTATTTAGGTTTTATTTTTGATTGATACTTCAACGTCGATCAAATTTTGCCATATTCATCATTTTAGCTCAAACCTGAAATTCGCGAAATATATATCAAAGTAGGCCTATTCTATAAAAAATTAATCTATATAATTATTTTTAGACCATTTAATATAAATATAATTATGACTTATCACCATCTAAAATCATAACCTTTTAAATCTTAACCATTCAAATTAAAAGTCAACTTTAACTAACTTAAATATAGTAACTCTTTCATTTTAATTAAGAGTATTATGGTAACTATTTAACACATGATAATTACATTTAAATGGCTCCAACCACAACACGAGCAACATAGATACGAAAGTCAAAAATGCATGACTAAAATCATATTCGATATTTATCTTATACTAATATGAAAACACAAACATGTTCATTTCATTTTAAAATGTCAAAATTTTATACAGAAAGATGAAAACAATTTACATTAAATTTAAACATCACAATTTAAAATTTTCTAATCATAACAACTATTTAATTTTTCTTTTCTTTAAAAAAAGTTATTACTTCAAACTTTATATTATATATATATAGTCATCATTACATAGAAAAAAAAAAGAGTTAACTTTTATTTATATCTAGCCATTTAAAATTTTAAATCATAGTTAAGCCCTTAAATCTTTTTTTCAGATTCAAAGTCAAATTCTTAGAAATATAAAAGTAAAAAATGATAAAGATAGAAACTTTAATTGTACTAAATATACTAATTGTTGTTAAAGTTATTACATTAGTATACCAAGAAAAACACAAAAGTGATCAATTATATGATTATAAAAAATAAGAAAATGCTAAACATAACCCTTAGGTCTACATTTAATGTGAATAAAAAAAATTTGTACCTTTCGTATGAAAAGTCAACCCCTTTAATTTTATGGTAAGCGTACAACATAGAAAATAAAATAGTAATACCTTTTTAGAGCTACATTTAAGATACAATAAATAATTATACATTTACTATAAAATTTAGGGCTAAGATTTTTGAATGAAAATTACGTTTTTTAATGAAAAATACATTAAATAGTTGTATACTCACCATACTTAAATCAAATTTTAAAATGATGTTTATAAACTTTACTTATGAAAACAGGTGAGGGTGACGACGATCCACTTTACTAACCGTCGACTTTAAAATTTCTAATGCATGAGTTAATAATTATAAATAGAATTTTAATTAAAAAATATATATAAATATAAGTATAATATTATTAAAACGGGTTTTGGCTAAGGGGTCCAGGTTGACAAGTTGTCATACCAACCCAAACCCGACTTGATATCAAAATCGACTTGGAAATCAAAACCAAAACCTACCAACCCGAACCTACCCACCATCACAAAAAAAACTGGTTGGTAATGGGTTGGTGGGGTTGATTTCAGGTCATATGAGTTGATGGATTGGTAGGCTGACACATTAAATGGGTTGATCTCATGTAATATGGGTTGGTAGGTTGACAGGTTGATTTCAATTCAACCGTGTTGTGGATTGTCGGATCAATGAATTGGTGAGTCGACCTATTAAAAAACATTATATTGATTTAGGTCAACCCGACTTTGAAAAAAAGTTGGCGGGTTACCGGGTAGATATTCACAACCCTAACCAAGTTTTCTTGGTCGGTTTCAAGTCAAATTTCGACTAAGTTCGAGTATTGACAATCTTAATATATATCAAACCAACTCTATATATTTTATATCAATAAGTATTCAAATTAAGACTTTATTTTAACATTATGATAGATCGATTTCATAATAAACTTTATTTTTGAAAAAAAAGTTAGTAAGTTTACTCAGTAACCCGGTCATCGACCAGATATTAATCTAGTTCTATTATGTGTATGTGTATATGGAGTACAAAGAATAGTAAGATATGTATTTAATAGGTTTTGTTACTGCGGGAACAAAATAAGGGATTTTTTCATAAAAAAACTAATTATTTAAATTACAATGGTACCTTATATTGATGGAAAAGAGTTTCTAAAAGTTATTACCTTTTAAAAGGTTTTCAATATAACTTTTCGATATAAGAATATATATATATATATATATATATATTCAATTTTTAAAAGAAAACTATTTGATTCATATTATTAAGCATTTCTTATATAAAAATATAGGTGCACCACCAAATATTAACATGACATTTATAGTCATACATGCAAAACAATTTCTTTTAACATTTTAGTATTATATTCTTTTATTTTGATTATCATTAAATTATTTACGTTTGAATTTCATTTGACTTTATTTGGTTCTTTAAACTTATTTAAAAGATATTACATTGACAAACAAATTATAAACAAAAATTTACAAATTTATGTGTCATAATTAGAATATGAAAGAGAAACATGAAAGAGGAAAACATATTAATTAATTTTCCACCTCACATTACATGTAAGTTTGTAACAATTTGTTTCTAAAATTTATAAACTTATGTGTTACCAATAGAATATAAAAAGAAAAACATGAAAAAGAAAACAAAAATTAATTTAATTGATCCACCTCATATAAAATGTAAGTTTGTAACAATTTGTTTGTCATTATAGAATTACTCTATATATAAATCTTATTTTGAATATGTTGTAACAATTCGTATATCACTGGATTAAGTCTAGTTTAAAAAACATAAACCTTTTAAAGTCCAACAATTGATAATTTAAAAATAACAAAAATATAAAATCAATAGTAAAATTGGATAATTGAAAAAATAAAAACCAAACTTATCAAACTACCCATCTAAACATCAACTCATACTCTCATAGTTTTATAGCCACATGTACAACCTAACCATATCAAACCACTTGCGTCATCAAATTTCCTATGTAAACAACTGACCCACCAATTAAAAACACTCCCTCGCCTACCAATACATGACTACCAATCAATAACAGTTAAACACTACGAAACAAGTAATTATTATAAATTTACTGTTTTTCGTTTTTAGTATTTACTATCTAGACTGAATTGCCTTCTCGCTAGATAAATCTGTTTGCTACCTTCCTTTTATTTTTTTGTTTTTAGTAGTTTACTTAAGAATTCGTGACAACCCACAACCACTAAAATTACCCATATTATTAGACTATATTTTGGCAAGCGTCCATGTAAACGATCTCATACTTAACACTTGCCATTCTACACGCAACCGAGTTCTTTGCCCGTTAATGTGTTCTAAGTTTGAGGTAATTACTTGCACAACATTTATAAATTTAAAACCTGTATTATTTTCAACTTAAAAAACAATTTTGCTTTTTTTCTAAAAAAAATACATCACCCGACAAATGAGATTGGCCGCCAATCAATGAACGTAAGAACCTTGCGAGAGATTTTCTACAATTCCCACTCGAATGGCTACGATTGATGGATCAAGACATCCAATTTGTTGTACAGCCTCACGATCATTTAAACGAACCCGTGTGTGGCATAGCCTTGCAAAGAAAACGCGACATCGTTGACCCGCGATGGATTGGTTTAGTGATGTTGTTTTAGTATTTAGGTTTTAGAATTGTTTTTTTTTAATTTAGTAGTATTGTGTTTTTTTTTAGTTATATTGTGTTGTTTAAGTTTAATGAAAACTAGTTTTTTATCCGGGCGTTGCCCCAGAGAAATTAAGGATGCATAAAATTTGCGACACGTACAAGGTGGTTGATACATATAAATAAAAAACGTAGGTGCAAAAGTTTATTTAAAAGGTATAAATAAACTCATAAAATAATTACACTACTATCTTTTAAATCAATGCCTTTGGGGGAATCCATCTGGGTTCGAGTCCCACTTCCCACATTTGTGGGGGTGTATTAATGGGCATTTTTCGAGAGTCATGGGTTTCATCCTAGACATGCGTGTAATTTAGGAGTAGGATTAAATTAAAATGTCATTCTAAGAAAAATACATTAATAACCTACACCACTCGTCATCGCCGCTATCACCACACCATCCCCACTAACACTATCGTCGTTGCATCATGCAAATACACATTTAACATTACCCAAAACTTTTATTGTAAAAGTTAAAAACACTTGAAGTTTACTTTAAGGGGAGAAAGTGAAAAAAACAAGTGACCAAGGTTAGCAAGTTCAATAGTTTGATGATAAAAATTTGAAAACATAAAAGTTTATATAAGAGGTAACTGTAAATAAGTTTAAAAATATGTAAATAAGTCAAAAAATCATGTGGTCAAAATAAAAGCTAGAAAACCTAGGGGTGCAAAGTGTAAATAAAGACAAACAAAATTTAGGAGCAGAAAAAGAATTTGAAAATTTGTGGTCAAACTGTAAGCAAATCCAAAAAGTTAAATGGTTAAAAGTCATTGCTAAGAAACCTGTGGGGTTTAAACTTTAAAATGAAAATGAGAAAAGAAAAATTTTAGGAGACAAAAATAGGAAATCGAAGTTAGGGGTAAAGCTAAAAGCTTAGAAACTTGAGGGGTTGAAAGCAAAAATTAAAAAGAGTGAAGTTAAGGGGCAAAAGTAGAAAATAAAAAAGTTTGGTGAAAAAGTCTAAAAAAATGAAAACATTAATATTCCTAAAAATGTCTTAAATATATATATATATATATATATATATATATAATGTGAGGCTTAAAGTATGACCCTTATTTTGAGATTTTTTGTAAGAACCTTGATAATTCTTAAATTATGTATTAGATTACATGTTATTTTATTTTTGTTTATTCACTGATTCATATGTGAAGTGTTATAAAAATACATATTGTAGAAGAAAGTTTTTTCAAAACCTTATATATACTTATTTGTTAACATGTGAACGAAAACATGAATATATTCATTCACAAGTTCACAAAATGCTATTTTAAAGGTTTTTAAAAAAAGTTTATTCTACAACATACATTTTTATATCATATCACATGTGAATGAACAAAAAAAATATGTGAACAAATATATTATTTAAGACTTCTCATGGTTGTTAAAAAAAAAATGATTTTCAAAATAAGAAAACTATTATATATATAGTATATATATAACTAGATCATTATCCCGCGTAATACACGGGATGAACATATCTAACTAACGACTTTAACGTTTTTTAATACTGTATACATGCATAAATATCAATAAAACATATCAGATATTTATATGATTATTATCTATGAACCAATAACTCTTTATATGTGATACTAAAATTTAAGTATATTTTTGAAAAAGAAATAATATAAAAGGTAGATGTCAATCTTTACTCCATTCTCGTATTGAAAGTAATGGTGGAATATTTAAACTAAGTGAAACAAAAAACAATATGAAGATTACTTCAATGAACGCCAATGAAACGATGGTAATATCACCTACAACGAATAAGTCGAATATCCACACATATTAACCATATATCCGCACTTAAATGTGACACAAGTCAATAGTTTTTGATTAGAATGGACACAAGTTAATACTTAGTGTAAATATAAGTTGTGTGATAAATTAAATTTGAAAATTAACATGCACCTAAAATTGTGGAAATTAAAAACTCTACATTCCTTAATGTGAATAAATTCTTACATATTTTTAAGTGTCTATTATTATAGTTTATCATAACTATTTCTATACTCTGAAAAGTGTGAAATTTTAATTTAATATAATTCTACACATTAAATCACAACTTATGGACACATCAAGAATTTGACATATACTTGTACAATAATAGTATGTCATGTTTTTCTTTTTATATGTATAAAAAAGATCTAATGCCAGATAAATAAATAAATAAAAATTTATTAAGCTAACTATCCAAAAATAAATAAATAAGGTATTCAAATTTGATTTTAAAAAAATTCCAAAATGTACTCAAACTTGAGGTAATAACGAAAGATAACATTTCATTAAGATAAATATATGTGTGGATAATATATATGATATATCATAAATATAAAAGTTATGCATCATTATATTTTCATTTTTTTTTATAGGTGTGGATCATTTGTCGCAACAGATGATCTAGCTTATGTTGTCTTAAGCGGGTTCACGCTAAAGAATCCTTCACCCTCAATACCTAGTAGGAAGGGAAACTCCCAACTAAACCGTTCGAATACACGACATTTAATTAGGATAAAATCATGTCCCCTCTGCAATACTCAAACTTGTTTCACTTGAGGACTTTATTGTGAATCTAGCTAAAATAATAATTTAATTTAAAATATAGAAAAAAAAAAAAACCAACAACTATTTTAAGAACCTAAAATAAATAGATAAATAAATGAATGAATAACTACCGAAGTTTCCTATAGCTATATTTAATTTAATTAATCGATAGATAAAGACATTACATTTTACATAAGAAAGAATTTCATATGACATATATGGTATGTAATTTAATATTTAGTAAGTTAATGAATTTAGGGAATATATTTAAAAAAGTTAAGTGATGTAAGCAATATAATCTAAGGGTTAAAACTCAATTTTGACTTTCATTTAAAAACTATTATTTTTTTATAAATGAATTTAGAAGGTTGTTTTATAATTATTGGTATTATTTTTTTATAAATGAATTTAGAAGGTTGTTTTATAATTATTGGAAGATGTATATAATATGAGGCTTATTTGGTAACTTTTGGCTTGGGATTTGACAAAAAAAATAGCCCTACACCCTTCAATTTGGTAGATTTTTAACAAGAAATAAAGAGAACACAAGATAAAAGCCTATTGGATTAAAATTTACCAAAACTTGTCGATCTGTGGCATTACACCCTTTCCTCTAATATTATTACTTTTGTTTGTTTGTTTTCATGTTTAGAACCAAAAAGTAGATTATTAGTGTAAGATTAGACATGGGTGTATCATGTATGAGTGTTTTGAGTTTCTGATTCTATTTTGGGTAATTTTTGTTTTTTGAGTTTAATCTATATATATCTTATGACTGTGACCTATGATATATATCCATATCCATCCATATCCCATATCTATAAAACGATATTTATATGATACGGATTACGGAGTACTGTATATGTGGGAAAGAACATGACAATGGTCAATGGAGCAAATGAGTAATCATGCTCCAAGCTTGGTCGCTTATTGTTAAGCCCAGTAGGGCCGTAGCCCGTAGGGGTGTGACAAGGCTGGTCCAAGATCATTTGTCCAGACTGGGTTCAATATATTAGCCCACATAGATAACAGACGAATAAGGTAGTATTAGGCTTATTAGCTACCTATTTATTGCAAAAATAATGGGTAAGCACCAATGCCGCTTTATATGGGTTTTGGGTCTTAATGATATATAAGAGAAGTTAAAATGTAGACCGTCTTACCCCTACCACAAGGATATATAGAGGCTGCTTTCAGCTTCCATTGAAGATTAAAAAAAATAACCTTTAGCCTTACAAAACATGAGTATGGAACATTAACATTTGTTTTCAAAAGAAAAAGTATCAACCACTTACGCAACCTTGTTGGTTTTATTGCAAAAGTAATGATAGTATAAATTACGAATACCAACATACCAACTCTCAGTTATGGTATCCTAGTGCATGTTTGGCGTTGTATTTTTAAAAGAGATTTTGCATTTTCAAAATAAATTTTGCGTTTTTTAAACTGTGTTTTAAAAAGGCATATATGTACATGTTTATTTAAAACTGTGTTTTCATAGCAGATAATCACTTTTTCATCCAAACATATTTTTAAATTATCTGTGTTTATAAACTTAATAACCAGATAATCACTTCAAAACATAATCACAGCCATCTTTTGGTATTAGTGTTGGTTATAGCGTTTAGAAAACACTGGTTAAACTTTTGAATCATGTAATACATTTGCAATAAGAGCATTCACAGTGCCCAGAACTCATCCTCCAAGGACTAGTCTCTGTCAGCACCATATCAGTCCAAGGACTAATCAAGGACTCATCCTCCAAAACACCCACAATGCCATGATTAGTCTAGGACCCACAATTTATTTCACTTTACACTTCTATCTAACCAAAGAAAAAAAAATTCAAGGACTCGTCCATGATTTTTTAAATAAGTATATATATAATATTAATATGGGAAAAATAAGTATGAGACTATTATGTATCCAACTTGGGTGAAAAATATCTCACATACTAATTTTTAAATATTTTGAACAAATGTATGGGCCCCATGATTTTTATAGTTTAAAAAAAGATATGTGAGAGGTTTTTTACCCAATTTAGGTGCCTAATAGCCTCATATTCCCATCCCCTACTAATATTGATGTATTTAATATATGAGTTTTTTTTAATGACAGCCCTTAGGGTTGTCAGTATTAATTAATTTGATGCATTAAAATTTATACATTATTTTGCAAAAACTCAGGGGGCGATTATTTATATATAAAGTACTACTTTTTATTCATGTAATAAGTTGTTAACGACCATCCTTAGAGTTGTTATTATCATTTTCCTTAAAAATATATATGATAACAAAAATATATATACTTAACATCGTATTTGACATTAAGTAGAAAACTGAGTAAATATAGTCATATCGATTAACTCAAAATAATAAAATATTTATTAAATAAAAAAGATATGTGGTAATCAAGGAATGTGTCACCTCTCATTTAAAGAATATTTAAATTCTGTTTTAGTATGTTGATGCATGCCTTATTATTTTTCATTTTTATTTTTGTATGTTTATCAAAATTCAATAGTCAAAATCTTATTTTATTTATTTAGATAATAAAAATGCAAATATAAATCTAGAAAAATGACGAGTGATTCGGTCATTTTGGTCGTATGAGAGAAATATTGGTCATCAACGAAAAGACATCAAGACATGGTTATTATTGTATTTATTTAGTCGAAATCATAAAAAAGTACAATGTCTACGATTGAAAAAAAGAACATGGTTACTCGTGTTTGATATTCATAGGTCAAAAAAGTATATATAAAATTAATTAACAATGGGCAAAATTAAAATAAAGAAGAACTAGTTGTTTACCCCGGCGTTGCCCGGGGTAGCAGTTTTAGTGTTTCTCATAATCGTTTATCTTCTAATGCACATTATGTTGAGTTTTAATAGGTTATTTATAGGTTTTGCGATATCGTACTATTTTATATGCTCTGTGTTTCATAATGATGCATCAACATTTACATAAATTTAGTAGATGTTAATAAAAAAAATAAATTCGCGCATTGTCGCGAGAGTTTTTTTTTTCGTGCCTGAAATTACAACTTGTAAAATATTTGTTAAAAATATTCTTTTAAAAAAACTACACATGTGATCACATATTTCTATTAAAATAAAAGAATTTCTAGTCATTGAGAAATCAATAAATGAAATATTTTTAGATCAAATGTTAAGTGTTAATAGAATAATAGTCTGTTAGTCAAGTGCATTAATATCCATTCACTAATCACTACGATAAACTATTTTAGTTGGGAAAAAGTATATAAAGTCATAAGAATTAATTAATTTAACAAAAAATATTAATCATCATAAAAATCAATATATGAAGTGATGGAAGTGGAATACACGGAGCACGTGGGCTAGAAACGTGGTTATCCATTCAGCTAACATTTTGTCATCTACTCACTGAATAACCGAATGCAAAACCATGGGCTAAAAGTAAACCTTCATCAATAAAATCTCGTGTACGTCAAATTTTAGAGAAGATTTAAGTTAGCTACACGAAGACTCGAACCATGTTATCCAACAAAACTTAAGGCTTAACTAATGACATGATGTATTGATGTGACCGACTTCTTTCCATAATTAGGAAGTGAATGTGTATGATCTAATAGAATCGAAAAACATGTCAAAAGTTCGAGAAGAAGCTACATGAAGACTTGAATCAAGTTATCCACCAAAACTTGATGCTTAACAAAAGACATGTGATCGACCAGCTCATCTAAACATGGCCATGTAAAATGATTTATTAATTAAACTGGAGTCAGATTTTGTTAAAGTTTTGTATTGTGTTAAAGTTTTGTATTGCTATACGAGCTATATATTCCAACACAAAACTCAAGGTTGGGGATCGAGGCAGCATGATTTTTTGAAAAATCAAATCGGGAAAAAAAAATTCAGATTGAGTTTTTTCTAATTAATATACTAATAACTTATAAAGGTATACGTGATAGGAAAATTAAAAAAAACAAAAACAAAAGGAAACTTCAAAAGTAATTGTCTAAAAACGTGAATACAATTTTTCAATTCAAACATTATTTCTAGGAATTGATTAATAACATAAATCATCAAATAACTCACGATCCGGCCATGTTTGACCAAAGTTGATCCGAGTGTATGATATTGACCAATTTTTAGTCCGAGTATGAGAGACTTGTATCGATAGTCCACCAATATACCGTCTTTACCACTCGTCGCCACTGTCTCCCCCGTCATCATCACCCATGCCGCCACCACCATACCGTCGCCATTATCATCATCGTTGTCATATCTCATAGCCACACAGGTATGTGTCTAGTTATTAATTAAAGAAGACTAAAAGCAACCATACATGTAATTCACATAGATTGAAGTTTAAAGGATCATAAATTCCTTATAAACCCTAACATGTTTAGACAACCAAATTAAATCATAAGGTGGTGTTTGTTTAATGACTTAATAAAAAAGTCTTCGATTTAATCAAAAATACATAATTCATTAAGTTTTAAAAAAGTTTGTCTTTTTGACTTAATAAACCAAAAATAAGTAGATTGACTTAATCAATTTAGTCACTTTATTATTCAGCAACTTAATGACTAATAAAACAAATGGGAAATGATATTTGTATCATTGTTTTTGATTAATGTACCACAAAGTACAAGTTTTACAGCTGATTGTACAAGCCAGTATTGCACATGTGTGGTACATTAATCAAAACAAATGGTACCAATATCATTTCCCAAAATAAATAGGCCCTAAGTAACATCACATCTTTTATATGCGAAGGAATATTTCCCTTTCTGGAATCTGGATTTCTATCTGTTACAAAAATAATAAAATAATAAAATAATTAAAACAATTGGTGTTCATTGTTATGCGTCATTCTGTATCCATAACAACTCTAAATTGATAAAATGGTAAAACCTGATGTGACGCTGAGGTGACATTCTGGATGGTTTTGCGTAGAGCAACCATACCTGATGCTCTTACTAGTACAAGATTGAGGAATAAAAATCAATGTTTGGGTTAATCGCCAATAGTCCATTAGTCTATTACTGTTAAACTTGAACTGGGCCCTACTTTACGTTTGAATGTAGGCTAGCTATCGGTTAATCGCTAATTGCGTTTCCACCCTAAAAACCTGGCCATATGCAAAATAGCTAATGAGTTAAAAAATGCTACAGAGATCTTAAGTTTTTTTTTTTAACCATTAATTGGCTTAATTGATAAAATGACTGAATAAATAATATCGGTATGAATTAAATCAATATAATTATTTTTTGTTTATTAAGTCAAATAAACAAACATTTTTAATGACTTAATAAATAAAATATTTTTGACTAGGTCAGTTTTTTTATTAAAACTTTAAACAAATACTACCTAACAATAAAGGGTGCCCATATTGATACCACTTTTTCCCATTATTGTGTCATACTATTCATCTTTTATCGCAAACAATATACATAAACAATGCATAAAAAAATGATAGATTTATAAAAACTTGTGGTATTATTATCAATTCTCGTTGTTTATTAGGAGTGGATTTGACGTGGTAGTCATGCTAAAGTTAGAGTTGATGAAAAAATATAGGCTTTTTGTCTTATAATCAGATTACAAAAGTTGATTCATTTGAAGCAAATGGTTTTCAAACAATGGTTTCTTCTTGAAATTCGTTTCTTTTGTAGATGTTTCATCTCGAAATATAAGTCTAATAATCAATCTTGGAATCTGAGTTTCATGGTGAGCATTGATCAAATAATAAGTTGTCGGTTTTAAATGAGAAGGAAAAAAGATAATTTGATATTTAATTTGTGGTTTCTTTTTTTCTAGGTACCCTTAAGAGTTAAGATAAAGTATTCAAGTGTATGTGTGTAAAATAAAATAAAAAGTGTACGTAAAACATTCATGATTACTCAATCAACACAATACAAACCTTCACAAACTTAAATAATTAATTAAAGAAGGCATTTGATTTTTGTGTTCATGTTTGTAATTTAATAAACAAACCTACATAAAAATAGAATTGAGCTGATTAATGGTAATGAATTCTTTGCTGAAGGTTCAATTTACATGTTATTAATCGATTGTATTTCCGAGTAACGACAAAAAAGGAAGGAAGATTCCAGTACACTTAAAACTCATACTACACCTGATTGAGATTAATTGGGACATTAGAAGTAGGTCTTATGAAGTTATTTTTGAAACCAACCAATAGTCCATTCAACAGTATGTGGGATTGTGGGTGACCATTAGAAGTAGGTCTTATGAAGTTATTTTTGAAACCCTGATACACTTGTCCTCTCATACAAATTTATACGCACTCTTTAATGTCCCGTTCATTCTCAACCGAACCCCAAACCCATTTATAAAATTTAAACTAAATCTTGAACCAAATAAAAAAGCCACTGTTGTCTTTTACGGGTTATATAGGTACAATACATTGAGGTTGTATGAAGGATGTTAAGATTTAAACAAACCTTACCTCTACATAGATAGAGACACTGTTTAATTACGGTTCAATCTAAATGATATAGATGAGGATCGAACCTCTAACTTATGTCTCCAAAGGCCAGTGTTTACCACTGATCCAAATCACGCTGCTTAAACTAAATCTTGAATTTCTCTATTATTCTAATTTTACGTTTATTGGCAAAAAAATAATTTTATTTCTAATAACTTAAAATGCAAAAAACAAGTATATTGCATATTTTACTCATACTCTCTCAACCCACATTAAATGTCTAATTTTGACTTGTCAAATTTTTTGTTTTTAATTTTGACCGTATAATTTTTTATTTGTATTTATAATACTTCATATAAAATATATATATTATATATACTTTTCATAGATATAAGTCATATAACTTTCATTAATTATATAATATAAATTAAAATTAGATTTTATAATGCGACAAATACTATTTTAGTTTATGTGTGTTGAATTCTTTGTTTCAACGACATTAAAAGATATTTAACTATTGAAAGTATCCAACGCTGAATTGTAAGATAGCCCTAAGGCCCCTGGGCTTAGGGGCGGTACCACATGGGGGCCAAAGAGGGCATTCCTCACTCAAAATTTAGATTTTCTTATGTATTTTTAAATTTTTTATTGATTTTTAAAAAATTTCTTATAGGTTTTTAACATTTTTACCCCTTATATATATATATTACGGATTTTTTAATTTTGTCCGCTCTAAAATTTTTTCTAGTACCTCCTCTGGCTGGGCTTTAAGATAGTATAATTGTGCACAAAACTAAATAATTGCGCATGGTTTGAAACATATACTTTTACTCACTAGTCACTACACAGAAACAAGTTTCCTAACAAATGCCTTCGATTTCTATGTATGCGGCATGTTACTTTTGTCTTGCAAATTATTGTTGGTACTATTTGTGTTAATACTTCTTATTAAGTGACATTCAAAATAAACAATATTGTCTTAGCTGAGTTTACGATATTATAAAAAAACCTTATAGGCATGTCACTCGGATCAAAATCATGACAGAGAAACCCTTACTTCACTACAACAAAAAAGTCATATATTCACACTTACTTTTAAGAGGTGTGAAAAAATTTCGTAATTTGTTCACACTTAAAAATGTTTAAAAAGTATACACATTTAAAAGTGTGAAGAAATTTAAAAATTTATAATTTTTTCACACTTATATATGTGGAAAGAAAAAGTTCACACTCAAAAGTGTGAACAAATGTCAAACATATTCACATTTAAAAGTGTGAAAGTTATATTGTAACACCTAAATTTTTCACACTTCTCTTGTGTGAAGAAATTTAGTGTTACAAATTAATCCTCACACTTTTAAGTGTGAATAATTAAGATAATTTGACACACTTAAATGTGTGAAACTTTTTTTTCCACATATATAAGTGTGAAAAACTTATAACTTTTTAAACTTCTTCACAATTTTATAAGTGAATATTTTTTATACTTTTTTAAGTGTGAACAAATTAAACAATTTTTTCATACTTGTTAAAAGCAAATGTGAATAAATGAAATTTTTTTTGTAGTGATTATGTAGATTTGCTAGTCATGCGACTTCATTTTGTGTGATGGTGCTCGTATTTAATTTAGGTAACATACACCACATAACCTAAAAAACATAATTGCATACATCACATAGTCACCCGAATAATTCACTACATTATATAAATATTTTTTCATAAATGGCTACATCCGTATGCCTTTAAATTAAAAACGAGTCAGTAATATAGTATGACCAAAGAGGTTAGATAATTAAAAAATGGGAGAAGTACTTTTACCAAGACCGTCCAACAAAAGTATCCAAAAGCAACTGATTGATGGTGTTTGGGGTTCCACGCGTTGGGTCCAACTGTAAACACACCAACCCCAACCGGTTTGCTGACCGGTCTACCTTTAAAATAACCGAGTGAACCGGTCTTTCACATCATTATATATACCCCTCTCTAATGTTGCATTGTTAACTCAGATTAGTGGTTGGACTGCTTGTAGAAAATCCAAAAATAAGAATAACTTTCCTTTTTTTACGACGTATACAAGACACAAAAAACACACACGACCTGAAAATCTAACCAAAAAATGGCAACCAATAATTATGGAGAGACGGAAAATGAGACGAGTAACGTTGAGACTAAAACCGAGTCAACAAATGGAGAGCACGTGAGCCGGCACCAAGAAGTTGGTCACAAGAGTCTCTTGCAAAGTGATGCTCTTTACCAGGTACATACTATATATATGCGTAAATAATTCATTTATTCGTGATATGACACGCGCAGCTTAATATGAAAATAATAAATGAAAGTATACATATATTTCTGCCGTTTAAAAAAAATAATAAAAATAAAAATATGGATGTATAAAAGCTATTCGAATATTTGTGTGTTTTGTAGTATATACTTGAAACGAGTGTGTATCCAAGGGAGCCAGAGCCTATGAAAGAGCTTAGAGAGGTCACGGCAAAACATCCATGGTAAGTAGTCTCCCTAAAACTTGTACATATATATGCATGGTATAAAGAACGCCCACCATATCCCAACCAAGTTTTTTTGGTATGTCGACCACACCTACTATTTGCAGTGCGGACCCCCTGCCTGTAATGGCAAATCTGGCAAAAAATAGCGGACCCCTTGTCAGTAATCGTTGCAAATAGTTGGATATGGACAAAAACACCACAATTTGCAACGATAGTCTGGTTTAATTACCAAAAGTCTGGTCGGGATACCCGCCGACATAACGAAAGTTCATTAAATAGTGACATCACACATACTGACAGATTTGTTTTTAAACTTTAGTAGCAGCTCAAACTTAAAATTCTTATTTAAACCAAAAATTAAGGGAAAAAAAAAGGTTTGAAAAAAACGGGCCATAAAGAAATAAAGTTTTTGTAGTTCCTGACAGCATAAAAGATATTAAAATATAACATGAAGAAGTATAAATCACTTTTTCCCTATTTCAATAAAGAGTGAATATATGACAAACAAGTGCGTGACACACTCGCTACTAGCTTGCATGACACATTCGTTTAGACTTTAGAATTTAAAAGATGAAGGTCGGGCTCAAAAGATAACGTTTATTAATTACAATGGATATATATATATTCGATGGATCAGGAATATTATGACAACATCAGCCGATGAAGGACAGTTTTTAAACATGTTATTGAAGCTCGTAAATGCCAAAAACACCATGGAAATCGGTGTTTTCACCGGTTACTCTCTCCTCGCAACTGCCCTTGCTCTTCCTGAGGATGGCAAGGTATATATATTATATATATATATATATGTAGATAAAACGCGCAACTTTATATATACGATCGAGTACTTTTTCAAGAAATTAAATATATATTATTATGTCGACAGTTACAAAATGTAAATATTATTATGATATGTTACAGATTTTAGCTATGGATATAAACAGAGAGAACTATGATTTGGGACGTCCCATAATAGAAAAGGCTGGAGTTGCTCACAAAATCGACTTTAAAGAAGGCCCTGCCATGCCTCTTCTTGATGAAATGATTGCCGATGTATGTATACATATATGATGACAAATTATTACTAATTAAGTTTCTCCATATATTAATTAACTAGTACTCAGACCCGTCCATTGGACGGGTAGTTTCAAGATATATAAATCTTATAATTATTGTGAAACAAAAAGTGTATGATCAATATCACAATTTAATATATACAAAACCTAAAGAAGAAACATATGAAAATTAACACGATATAAATATTGATTCCTATCTTTTTTTTCCAACTTTAGTTAATTAAAAAGAGAAACAAAAAGTGTATGACCAATATCACAACTTAATCAATACGAAAGCTAAAAAAAACATATGAAAATTAACTCCATATGAATACTGATTCAAGTTTACCCTTTTTTTTCAACTTTAGTTAAATAAAAAGGGAAACAAAAAAGTAGATAATAATAATAATAATAATAATAATAATAATAATAATAATAATAATAATGATAAATATTTTTTAAAAGATTTTTTTATTAAAGGTTGGTTATTTTTTATTAAATAAACATTAAAAAAATAGAGAATTAATGAAGAGGGAGTATTAAGCTAAAGGAGGAGGATTAGGGGTGTCAAGTGTACCCCCAACCCCCTCTTTTAGTTATATTATAGATTTGTATCTTTTGCTTGCTATACGTTTATATATATATATATATATATTTCATATAATTCATGTTTTTGATAAATTAATTTCCTCTATCTAAAAGCATTTTGTTTTTGGGTAATTAATTGAATGAATGATATAAATATTGATCGTTAGGGAAAGTATCATGGAACATTTGACTTCATATTTGTGGATGCTGACAAGGACAACTACCTTAACTACCACAAAAGGCTAATCGATTTGGTTAAGGTTGGCGGGTTAATAGGTTACGATAACACTTTATGGAATGGCTCCGTGGTTGCCCCTCCAGATGCACCGATGAGAAAATACGTAAGGTATTATCGAGATTTCGTGTTGGAGCTCAACAAAGCATTGGCTGCTGATCCAAGGATCGAAATTTGTATGCTTCCTGTTGGCGACGGAATCACCCTCTGTCGTCGGATCAACTGATTTAATTTTTCTGCATATCATATCATATGATTTTATTTTTATATTATTAATTACGTTGTCCACGCCCAATGTGTGTTGTGGGTTGGCCCCAATATAAAGAGAGTCATGTTTATGTTGGTATTATGGTTTACGATATGATGGATCGATGTGATAAGTGATGGGGTCCTCAAAGTGTATTATATTGAGTATATATATATATATATAGAGAGAGAGAGAGAGAGAGTGTTTGTGTGTGTGTGAAGTTATTAGGACATGATTATGTTTTAGACGTGTTTTCATTAGTATAATTTTCATCAAATTTTATATAACACAAAAATATATATTTGAGATCAAAGTTTATAAAAATTGACTTTGAAAATTCAAATTATGACACTTTTGATGGGACGGAAGGAGTATATTTACTCTATCTATTATATCCTGTTTATGTTAAAATTTCAAAAATATATATTTGAAATCAAACAAAAGAAATAACTTTAATTTTATTTTTTTTATATATATTTACTCTATCTACTATATCCTGTTTATGTTAAAATTTAAAATAAACTCAACCTCAATAAATAAAAGTTACACAAAGTCTTGTGTTATCTTGAATTAATCCGCACGTTTTAATTACGTAGTAGCTCTAAACTTAAGCACAACTTATTTGATTATTTCCAACCTTGTAATTATAATGATTTGTGGGAAGATTCCATATTATATTTAGTGATGTACGTACGTGTGTAAGTGTGTTATTGATGGCCGGATCGATGTAACTAACCAAAATCGTCCTCGCTAGCCATTAAAGTATTAATTAAACCATTCATTCGGGTTCTATATATAACTAGAGGTTTCAAATCGTTATGGACCACTCTAGTATATATATATCTCTATATCTATACTATATTATAAAGCAGATCTCCCATGTTTATATTTTAAGTTTCAATATTTACTTTCCCAAAATACCCATATATTAATTCTATATTTACCTAACACTCTTTCTCTCTCCTCAAATCTCAACCAATCATTTCTATTTCTCTCTCCTCCATAAATCATTTCTTCCTCCAACTCATTCAAAATCTTTTATCTCAAAAACCGTACATCGATAAATTATAAAAATTATATGGGTATTATTAAAATTTGATGCTCTTTCATTAGAGATGTCATTCAATATACTTTCGACGAATTTTTAAATTCGAGGGCGGAGCCCGTACGGTTAAGGCATTTGGCTATCACACTCTATGACCTATCACCTCCACCATCTCAACGCCGCAACGCGCGGGTACTTGCCTCGTATATATATATAACCACAGTCCACAAACCCAAAATATGAAAATACACTTAATTTTTTTTTAAAGGTGTGGATGATTTGCTCGCAACAGTAGATCTAGCTTACGTTGTCTTAACCGGGTCCGCGCTAGAGAGCTCCTCGCCCTCAATACCTAGTAGGAGGAGAAACTCCCAACTAAACCGCCCGAATACACGATATTTAATTTGGATAAAACCGTTAATCTAACTAAGGATAAAATGTGTTTCTTTTTTTTTCTTCACAAATATCCCTTTTAATAAGCCCGGACTTATAATAAAACGGGTACAATAAAATCTCGTGTACGTCAAATTTTATAGAAGATTTAAGTTAGCTACACGAAGACTCGAACCATGTTATCCAACAAAACTTAAGGCTTAACTAATGACATGATGTATTGATGTGACCGACTTCTTTCCATAATTAGGAAGTGAATGTGTATGATAATAGAGTCGAAAAACATGTCAAAATTTCGAGAAGAAGCTACATGAAGACTTGAATCAAGTTATCCACCAAAACTTGATGCTTAACAAAAGACATGTGATCGACCAGCTCATCTAAACATGGCCATGTAAAATGATTTATTAATTAAACTGGAGTCATATTTTGTTAAAGTTTTGTATTGCTATACGAGCTATATTCCAACACAAAACTCAAGGTTGGGGATCGAGGCAGCATGATTTTTTAAAAAATCGAATTGGGAAAAAAGAATTCAGATTGAGTTTTTTTTAATTAATATACTAATAACTTATAAAGGTATACGTGATAGGAAAATAGAAAAACAAAATAAAAAGGAAACTTCAAACATAATTGTCTAAAAACATGAATACAAATTTTCAATTCAAACATTATTTCTAGAAATAGAATAATAACAGAAATCATCAAATAACTCACGATCCGACCGTGTTTAACCAAAGTTGATCTGAGTGTATGATATTAACCAATTTTTAGTTCGAATATGACGGGCTTATATTGATAGCCCACCGATATATCGTCTTCACCACCCGTCGCCACTGTCTCCCCCGTCATCATCACCCGTGCCGCCACCACCATACCGTCGCCACTACCAACATCGTTGCCGTATCTCACAGGCATGTGTCTAGTTATTGATTAAAGAAGACTAAATGCAACCATATATGTAACTCACACAGCTTGAAGTTTAAAGGATCATAAATTCCTTATAAAGCCTAACATTTAATCAACAATACTAAATTTATTAAGTTATCAAAATGTTTGTTTTTTTAACTTAATAAACTAAAAATAAGTGGATTGACTTAATCTATATTACTTATCAACTTAGTCACTTTATTAATTCAGCAACTTAATGATTAAAAAAACAAATAGGCCCGAAGCCAACATCACATCTTGTATATGCGACGGAATATTTCCCTTTCTGGAATCTGGATTTCTAACAGTTACTACTTGTTAGTTGTTACTAGTACAAGATGGAGGAATAAAAATCAGTGTTTGGGTTAATCGCTAAGAATCGGGGTTGGACCAATAGTCCATTGGTCTATTACTGTTAAACTTGAATTGGGCCTACTTTACGTTTGAATGTTGGGCTAGCTGTCGGTTAATCGCTAATTGCGTTTCCACCCTAAAAACCTGGCCATATGGAAAATAGCTAATGTCAAGTTAAAAAACGCTACAGAGATCTTAAGCTTTATTATTATTATTATTATTATTGTTATTATTATTGTTGTTGTTGTTATTATTATTATTATTTTTAACTATTAAGTGACTGGATTGATAAAATAACTTAATGGATAAATAATGTCGGTATTAATTAAATCAATATAATTATTTTTTGTTTATTAAGTCAAATAAACAAATATTTTTGATAACTTAACGAATAAAGTTATTTTGACTAAGTCATGATTTTTTTGTTAAAACTTTAAATAAACACTACCTAACAATTATTGGTACCGTTTTTTCCCATTATTGTACCACACTATACAACTTCTATCGCAAACAGTATACCTAACTTGTGGTATTATTATCAATTCTCATTGTTTATTAGGAGTTTACTGACGTGGTAATCATGCTAAAGTTAGAGTAGATAAAATATAGGCTTTTTGTCTTATAATCAGATTGCAAAAGTTGATTCATTTGAAGCAAATGGTTTTCAAACAATGGTTTCTTATTGAAATTCGTTTATTTTGTAGGTTTTAAAGTTAGAGAGCTTCAAAGGGTATTTCAGAGTACAAGTGTACGTCTTTATTAGATGTTCCATCTCAATACATAGGTCTAATAATCAATCTCTTTATAACTTAATGGCACCAACTTTTCATGTTGGAATGGGAAACACATTTTTAAGAATTTCATAAAAAAAGTTTTCCAGTGAAGTAGGTTTGAGTTCTGCATAGGGGTAGAGTTTTATTTCAATTAAATGTCATGTCTTCGGACGGGGGGTTTCTCATGCTACTAGGTATTGAGAGTGAGAGGCTCTCTAGCGCGGATCTGGTTAAAAGAACGTAAGTTAGATCCCCTGTTGCGAGCAAATAATCTACATCTTTCAAAAAAAAATTCAATCTTGGAATCTGGGTTTTCATGGTGAGCATTGACCAAATAATCAGTTGTCGGATTTAAATGAGAAGGAAACAAGATAATTTAACATTTTTGGTTTCCTTTTTTTATGTGTGTGAAAAAAAAAAAAGTGTATGTACCTAAAACATTCATGATAAGTCAATCAATACAATACAAACCTTCACGAACGAATTATTAGACGTTTATGAACAAACTTAAATAATAATTTAATTAAAGAAGGCATTTGATTTTTGTATTCATGTTTGTCATCTATCAATATATATATAACAAGGTGTTAAAATCATTCATAAACAAACAAGAACCTTTGGATGGATTCCATCTTTAATTTAAAACCATTAGATCAAAATTTAATTATTTTATCTTTATTAAATGACAATATTAATACTTATACTTTTTATAACTATACAAAAAAATCCTCTCTATATTTAATTTACACTTTTTGATTTTCCATCACAAATTTACACTTTTTACACAATAATTTTAATATAATATATTTAATAGATTAATAGCTAATATATATCCTAATAATAGAATAACACTATCTATCTTAGATCTTATCCAATAAAATAATAGTTAATAGCATATGAAAAAAATAAAGCATATTTTAATTTGAAATATTTAATATATGTTTCATATAAAATATATAGATCAATTCCCTATTAATAAAAATAGTAAGCTAAATATGCATGACTATTGTGATTACTATTATAAAGGAATTTGAAAAAAATATAACATTTTTACATACAATTATATTATCAATGTACTGTACATTTACCAAAAAAAAAAAAAACCCTTTTTCCAACCCTTTTTTTTCTATTCTATTTAAAATGAAAACAACTTAAATTTTTTACTCTAGAGAGGTTTGTCTAAAAAATAATGTTTCCAACCAAGTGATGTACTTTCAAAGAAGGGGCATGTGATAATAAACTCAATGTTTGTATGTATTCTTTATTTATTAACATTTTGTAGGAACAAAATTACAAAAATACCCTTAAAAAAAGTTTACATTGTATCAAAATTGGAGTGGAGACTCCATATGGTTATATTTCATAAATTTTGCAAATTTATCATAGAATAAAATGTAAACTCAATACTAATGCGTTGTCTATGATGGATTCTAACTCGGCAATTCAAAGTATTTAGGATATATTATTTTTCTCTATTTCGATTGATAAAGATCACAACTTCATTTTTTTTGTGTGTAGAAGGGTAAGGGAGGAGGGGGGTCGAACTCGGAAAATGAAATGTAATAGATCTATTGGAAGACAATTGTCAGGTAAAAAAGTTGGTGGTTTAGGTTTTGGTGGTTTAGATACTCTTAATTTAGCATTGATATGTACAAATGGATATGACATGTGGTTCAAAATCTGAATTACGTTAAGTTTAAAATCATCAATGTGATTCATGGTTCTGAATTTGCGTTCCTGTGTAAAACAAATAGTAATAATATGTAGGCAAATATATGTTCCTCATTCTCGGAGGCATACTCGATTGCTAGCCCCTTTAAGATGTTATTAAAGAACAATTGGGAGTGAAAATAAGACAAGATTCACCAAATTGGAGTAGGGACTCCATCCATGGTTATATTTCATAAATTTTGCAAAGTTATTACAAAATAAAATCAAAACTCAATATTAATGCGTTGTCTATGATAGATTCTAACTTGGTAATTCAAAATATATTTAGGATATATTATTTTTTTTCTCTATTTCAAATGATAAAGATCACAACTTCATTTTTTTGGTGGAAGGGGTAAGGGAGGAGGAGGGGGTCGAACTCGGAAAATGAAATGTAATGGATCTACTAGAAGACAGTTGTCAAGTAAAAAAGTGGGTGGTTTAGGTTTTCGTGGTCTGGATACTCTTAACTTAGCATTGATATTGTACAAATGGATATGACATGTGGTTCAAAATCTGAATTATGTTAGTTTTAAAATCATCGATGTGATACATGAATCTGAGAGTGTGTTCCTGTGTAAACAAATGATAATAATATATGGAACATCATTCTCTGAGGCACACTCGATTGTTAGCCCCTTTAAGATGTTATTAAAGAACATTTGGGAGTGAAAATAAGACAATATTCACCAAGTTGGAGTGGGGACTCCATCCATGGTTATATTTCATAAATTTGGTAAAGTTATTATAGAATAAAATCTAATCTCAATACTAATGCGTTCTCTATGATGGATTCTACTCGGCAATTCAAAGTATTTAGGATATATTATTTTTCTCTATTTCGATTGATAAAGATCACAACTTCATTTTCTTGGTGGAAGGGGTAAGGGAGGAGAAGGGGAGGGGGGGTCGAACTCGGAAAATGAAATGTAATGGATTTACTAGAAGACAATTGTCAGGTAAAAAAGTGGGTGGTTTAGGTTTTGGTGGTCTGGATACTTTTAATTTAGCATTGATATGTACAAATGAATATGACATGTGGTTCAAAATCTGAATTACATTAGGTTTAAAATCATCAATGTGATTCGTGGTTTTGAGTCTGTGTTCCTGTGTAAAACAAATGGTAATAATATATAGGAAAATATATGTTCCTCATTTTTTGAGACACACTCAATTGCTAGCTTCCTTAAGATGTTATTAAAGAATAGTTGGGAGTGAAAATAAGACAAGATTTTGGAATGATCATTGGCTTGATGGTGGCAATCTCGCAACTCGGTTTAGAAGGTTGTATGCCTTTGCACCATCTAAAAAATGTGTCATGATTGATATTTTTTATGATACGACATGAAAATCCGAATGACATCGAGATATTTGTGATGAAATTGATAAGCAATAACTTTTGGCATTAAATAATTTATTTAATCAGTAAGACTTAATGAACAACACAATAAGTGTTGTGAAATTATCAAGGTCAAAAAAACAAATGTTAATAAAGTGAAATTGAATATTTTAATTTGTTAATTATTAATTAAGAAAATAATATTTTAAATATATATATGTATAAAAATATATTTACCCGCGTATTACGCGGGACAATAATCTAGTTTAATAAACAAACCTACATAAAAATAAATTTGAGTTGATTAATGGTAATGAATACTTCGCTGAAGGTTCAATTTACATGTTACTAGTGTTGTACCCGCGCGATGCAGCGGGGAATAAGAAAAAAACACCGGTGGTTTGATGGTGGTTTGTGGGGCGGCGGCGATGAAAAAGAAAAAAAAATAAGCCGACAGCGGTGGATGGTGGTTTTTGGGGCGGTGGTGGATGGTGTTTATGGGGGGATAGCGTACATAGAAGGTGGATTGTGGCGATGGATGGTGGTATTTGGGGCGGTGGTGGATGGTGTTTATGGGGGGAGAAAATCAGAGAAGGGGGGAGGGAGAGAAAATCAGAAATCGGATGAACGTATGTGTGTGTAATGAGCGTGATGGAGAAAAAATAGGGTAGTGTAAATTAGGAGGGCATAAAAGACATTTTAAAGGTAGAGGTGTTAAAAGAGAGGTGTGGTAGTTTGCTTATTAAGGAAGTATAGATTAATCGATTGTTCCGAGTAACGACAAAAAAGGAAGGAAGATTCCAGTACACTTAAAACTCATACTACACCTGATTGAGATTGGGACCTTATACAATGATGGTTGAGTAAATGTGACCATTAGAAGTAGGTCTTATGAAGTTATTTTTGAAACCAACCAATAGTCCATTCAACGGTATGTGGGATTGTGGGTGAACCCTAATACACTTGTCCTCCCATACAAATTTCTACGCACTCTTTAATTAATGTCCCATTCATTCTCAACCGAACCCCAAACCCATTTATAAAACTTAGACTAAATCTTGAACAAAGGAGAAAACAGCCACTATTTTTTTTACGGGTTATAGGTACAATACATTGAGATTGTATGCAGGGGCGAAGCTAGGTTCCTAATTTAGGAAGGGTCAAAAAATTTTTTTCAGCTGTATGCTAGTAAAAAATGTCATCGAAACAACATCAATTTAGTTTATAAATAACAGACATATAGTTCACATAGTTTTGAATTAAAATATGCAATACGTTTATAACAAAACAATAACGTAACCTTATACTAAACTATATAAAGTATATCTAATTGACGAATACTTATTAGTTACATTAATAAATAATTTAATAATGAATGAGTTAATGTCAAAATAAAAATTTATAGGTTCATAAGACAATAAACATGTCAAAATAAAATCATAAATTAATAAGATAACAAACTATGATGATATATAACATAATTGATAGTAAAGTTGAACTATTAGTATAGCAACAAACTATTACTCCTACTAATAACAATAATGTTTAAAAAATAATAATAATAATAATAATAATCGGAAATGAAAAAGTGATACTAGCCAACAACTAATAGTCTAATATATAGCAACAAATAATTGTCAACTGAGATTGATTAACAAAGAAAATAGGATGTGTCATTTTATTTTAATGGATCAAAAATATAATATTGGTCACACATAATACTCTATGTGCTAGTGCTTTTGGATGGGCCATGGCCCTCTCTAGGCCAAGAGTGGCTCCGCCCATGATTGTATGAAGGATGTTAAGATGTAAGCAAACCTTACCTCTATATAGATAGGGAGGCTATTTTCGGTTCAACCTAAATAATATAGATGAGGATCGAACCTCTAACTTATATCTCCAAAGGCCAGTGTTTACCACTGATCCAAATCACGCTGCTTAAACTAAATCTTGCATGAGTTTCTCTATTATTCTAATTTTACGTTTTTTAAAAAAGTAATTTTATTTCTGAAAACTTAAAATGAAAAAAACAAGTATGTTGTCTTACTTATACTCCCCCAATCCATATTGAATATCTAATTTTGATTTGTTAAGTTTTTTGCTTTCAATTTTGACCGTATAATTTTTTGTTTGTATTATATAATATTTTATATATAAAATATATGGACGAGTTGAGTTTAGATATACTTTTCATAGATATAAGCCATATAACTTTCATTAGCAATATAATACAAATAAAGATATTATGATCAAAGTTAAAAGAAAAGAGTTGATAAATTAAAATTAGACATTTAATATGAGAAAAATATTATTTTAGCTTATGTGTGTTGAATTCTTTGTTTCAACGACATTAAAAGATATTTAACTATTGAAAGTATCCAACGCAGAATTGTAAGATAGCCCCAATGGTCCTGGGCTTTAAGATAGTATAATTATGAAAAAAACTAAATAATTGCATGTTTTGAAACATATACTTTTACTCACTAGTCACTACACAGAAACAAGCTTCCTAATAGATGCCTTCGATTTCTATGTATGCGGCATGTTACCTTTGTCTTGCAAATTATTGTTGGTACTATATGTGTTAATACTTCTTATTTAGTGACATTCAGAATAACTTATACTGTCTTAACTGAGTTTACAATATTGTAAAAAAAAAAAACTATAGGCATATCACTCGGGTCAAATTCATGACAGAGAAACCCCTAATTAAGTAGATCCGCTAGTTATGCAACTTGATTTTGTGTGTTGGTGCTCGTATTTAATTTAAAATTTTGGCCTTATCACTAAATAATTAGGCATATAATATGGTTTGTTGGCCTCTCACTTATCTATTAGCAGAGTATATAATACAAGGGAAGTTTTTCATATATATACAAACTTAACCATGTTGAATTTATAACTTACACAATATATGTTAATTGTAGTTTTATCACTACGTCTCGTAAAAAAAGGAATTCTATCTTATCGATCAATTTCTCATCTTGGTATTAACTAGTCAACTTATCATTTTAGACATCATCTTCTATTGACTTTCGTTGAATCTAGAGGTCCAAACTAGCTTGTAATATTTTGACATCTATTAATCGATCCATATCGAAATTTAGTAGAGGATAATAAATAAATAAATCAATTCGAATTAGAAAGAGTTGCCCTAAACAATCAAAGTAAATGATTAGGGATGTAGGATTAATCAGTACAGTTTTTCAAATTATTTGAGTTAGCTTTTATCTTTTCTTTTCCTATACGTACATATATTCTATTTGAGAGTTGTGATAAAGCTAGCTAGCATGCTACTTGAACCTCTTTTCTTGTAAGATTCGTGACACCGATATAAGGAAAACAGAAAATAGACATATTGGGCTGGCTCTTTGAACCTTTTTTGTTCAAAAAATACAGTGCATGTGTTTAAACTCACTAAACTATTCCAAATTAATCTATCGATCTACCGGTTGACAGTTGACACCTCCCTAGTCCCTACGATGATATTCCTTTCACAGTACACATTCATTAACTAATGGGTCATGGAAGAGATATATAAATGTGAAAATGAATGTCCAAATGTTGAAAAAAAAACTGTTACTATACAACTTTGTGTGTTGAATTAGGAGATGACTATAATTAATACAAATAAATGGGTTGGTGGTTATAGTTATTAACATGAATCCCTCTTAAAAACACTATAATCCATACAAACGTTGAAACAAACAAATAAAAGCAAACCTGCTAGCTACTAGAATCATGATGAGCCGTGAGCTAGACGACGAGCCATTGACTCCGGCCGGCCGGTTGTTTATCCAGCCAGAGACCAACATTGTTGTCCTTGGCTGCTTAGGCACTCACGAACCACTCCGAGTCGATGACATTAAAGCCGTTATCGCTGACTCGATGCTAGCAAAACATCCACGAATATCAAGCCTTTTGGTGGTGGACAAAGATGGCCATGAATATTGGAGAAAGACAGAGATCGACGTTGATCGTCATGTCATCGTCTGTCATGACTCCATTGAAGGAGCCAAAGACGACGAAGATGCTGTCAACATCTATATGGCTGATCTGACTGTGTCGTCCCCACTGGGGACAGACAAGCCATTGTGGGAAGTTCATCTGTTAACTTCCCACAAATTTGCAATCATTCGTGCTCATCATGCACTTGGTGATGGGGTGTCAATGTTGTCTTATTTTTTGGCAATGTGTCGTAAAGCTGACGATCCTGAGAAGATGCCTTCCATGACATCGGTTGTTGATCCTAGAGGTAACCATGGGAAGGAATCCATTGGAAAGAAGTTGTGGAGGTTGTTGAAGGTGGTATGGTTCACAATGGTGTTTGTGTGTGACTTTATAGCCAGAGCTTTGTGGGTTCGGGATGAAATGACGGTGGTGAGTGGTGGAGCTGGGGTGGAGCTTTGGCCAAGGAAGTTGGTCACATCAAGATTTTTGATCGAAGACATGAAAACTATAAAGAATTCCATCCCTAAAACAGTACATACGCCTTTCATTACAACTTATTTATAAATTTGTTAAAGATGTTATATATATTGTTTCTTTATTTCTCAAAACAATGTCAATATAACGTTCTGTTTCACGCAGACCATAAATGATGTTCTATTTGGTGTAGTTTCGTGCGGGTTATCAAAATATCTAGACACTCGACCATCTAAATGTAAGTATATATCTTTGACTATTTTCTCCTGAACAAGCTGAAAAAAGATGTTGTCAACTAATAATCGATCTATACCCGGCCCCTTCTGTTTTAGCGTTACGTGAAGGTTTGCGGATGACTGGAGTGGCCATGGTCAATCTGCGACCTCAAAGATTCCAGGTTAATATTTTCTGATTCATCATAAAGGAAGATTAATTAATTAAGTACATCTACTCAAGCTTTGCTAATATATATATGTTTCTCACCAACTTCTACTACTTCGTGTACATATTGTGCATATAAAACTTTTATTGCACTATTTTAACCTCTTGGAGTATTTTTTTAATAAATCGGTGATGTCTACAAATGTCGATCCCATGACAACTTACTGTATATATATGGTAACAAAGTAACAGGTACCTTGATGGCAAGGTATATTTATACGGATAAAATAAAACTTCCACTTTTAATATACATATTTAGAAGTTATGGGACTTTTTTGACATACTCGATACATATACTGAATATGTGGATTTGTGTAAGAGTTGGTTTTCGTTTTAAGTAAGTTTCTTCTGCACATTTTTTGACTTGCGTGACATATAAAGTGAAAGCAAAACAAATCAATTACTCGTACTACATAGATAACAGAATTGCCAAAGTCACCTAATTAAGTGAAACTTATTTGTTTTAACAGGATTTGGAAGAGTTGATGGAAGATAGATCAACAGGATGGGGAAACAAATTTGGTATGTTGGTGTTACCCACATACTACCACAAAAGTGGGTCGGATCCATTGGAGTATTTGAGGAGGGCAAAGACCATGATTGACCAAAAAAAGTCCTCCCTGGAGAGCTTTTTTTCCTACAACTTTGGCCACTTGGTGATGACCATCTTGGGTGCAAAGGTGATTTCGATCTTTTAGTGTTTACATAATAAGGTGTTTCGGGATCAAGCTGGCACAAATTGATCAGTCGTCGACACTATGTATAGGACATTCTAATACACATTTGACATATTTTTATACCAGCTAGAGAGTAAGATATACACTGCAAATGAACTTGCTTATATGTAAAATGGGTTCCAAATTGATTGACATATATAACTAGTGCACAAGTCACTAATTTCTTCTTCTTCTTCTTTTTATCCCCTTTTCTTGCTTTATTTTCTAACAATTGGATATTTTATTTTTCAGTATGCAAGCATGTTGAATTACAGGATACTCTGTAACACGACGTTTTCAATCTCAAACATGGTCGGTCCAAAAGAGAAAATAACTTTTGCAGGTCATCCGATAGACAACATGAGAGCGACTCAATCAAGTTTACCACACGTACCTTTCTTAGAACTTAAAGTTATCCTTACAAGTTACTACTGTTCAGGAAAAATGATTCTAATAAAACTTAATTCAATAATTTCTTTAATTTCTTAACAGGCGATTACAATGCAAATGGTGAGCTATGCAGGAACAGCCTATATGCAGATTCTAGTTGCCAAAGATCTTATACCTGACCCTGAAGTTTTAGCTAAATGTTTGGAAGATGCATTGCTTGAGATGAAAGAAGCCGCTACAAGTAAGATCGAAGGAAAGTAAAATGTTATCAGTACACTGGGCAAGAAATAAGCTGATCGATCAGATATATAATAAATCAAAAACTAAATCTGGTTCTAAGTTTTTTACTTTGTTTATGCATATCTCTTAAGTTTCTTCAGTTGATTTGGTATGGTCTGTAGTTAACTAGTTATATTGGCATCATTTTGATAGCCAGCTATTTAAAGACATGTAAAGAATTCGTTTTGCGTAAGGGGTGATGAATACTTACTTTTTTCAAAAAGTTAAATATATTTTTGATGTACCTTAATTAATTTTGTTTATCCATGATATATTTGTTCCAATGTGTGTAATATATTGTACTATACTCGTAGTATTTTTAGTAAATTTCGGTTGCAGCAACTACTGCAAACCGGTCAACCATGATTGTTTATTGATATACTAGTTATACGGGGGAAAATGATAAAGATAATCAACTAAAATAACGGAAAGAAAAAATTGCCAAAGAACACAAACCCGTATAAAAAAAGTTAATGTCTATAACTCTATAAGAAATCAGACCTCGAAACTTTTAATTCATGTCCAAAGCCTACAAAATAAAAAAAAAGGGTATAAAAAAAATCCATATCTAAAACCCAAATAAGGAGGCCGGAAACAAACCAAATACTTCACTATGACATTTTTTCGAACACCTGATAAGCATCCTTAAAATCAAGTAAATATCAATGAATAATCGATCTAAATCGACAAAGGCGACACCTCATATACTCTCATCGATTAACTTAACTCTTTACTCCAAGCTTCAAATTTAAAGACAAAGATATCACAAATTAAAAGATTGGTGACCAAGATCGTATGTTCAGATTAAGCAAAGCAGCTTGTATTTAAAAGAAAACAACCATTTATTTTTAAAACAGCAAATTATCAGGACCAAAAGAAATTAATCTTGATTCTCATTAAAAATTAGGGATATTTAGAAACTCGAACATACGTACCAGTCACGTTTGATACTTTACTTCCCCATAAGTATGGGGTGGATTAATTGGAGGTTTTTGAAAATTTTGGATTATTGGTTGTAGTGAATAGAATACCTTTCTAAAAAAAACACTCCAAGTGGACCAAGTCTCCAACTTTCTTATCGATTTCACTAAACAACTACGAGTAATTTATTTGCCCTTCGTCACAACTTCACAAGTATGTCAACTAACCCCTTAATGCAACTAAATGACTAATTCATTTTTCGTCCATAAATCATGATAATTTGATACGTAAACCATTAGTCCACGATCTATGACTAGATGGCCCATTTCTAGTGGCCCAAACTTTCGTCCGAAACAGGAAAGCAAGAAATATCCATATAACAACAAGCAAGTAAGCAACCATATAGATCTGTATCCTCTTGCGAGTACGATACAACAAAACCAGATTATGTATTATTAAAAATGAAACCATTTGTAAGATATATAAGAAAACTTATCACAAGTTTTGATTCATATACTACTGTATACATCACTAACTAATTATACAATTTGATATAAAAATTGTACAATTAGAACTTATGGTTAGTTGTCATTATCTCTTATTTAAACGAGCTTATCTCTTAAGATATCCTAACATAGAAAAATACTAGATTAAATTCATACAATGAACGGTCTATCGAACATCCTTATCATTACTAATTTTAGTGAAATATATCACTTTATTACATATGTTATCTATTCAATACTTTAATCCTTAAACATAAAACGAAAATTGATATCAACCAAAACCACTGATATTTTAAATTTGATGTAAACCGATACTTTTACCAATAATTATACTGTATATGAACTTATTTTTAAATGACGTCAAAATTTGTATATGAAGTCATTTTCTCAAACTTTAACCCGATTTTCCGTATACTTATTTTGTTTTCTTTATTGCTTGTAAAGTGACATGACAAAAACTCTTCACATCGTATTTAAAAGTCAGAATTTCAGAACCAATACATAATATATGTAAGTCCCAACTCATTATATATATCTGTCTCTCTCTCTTTCTCTTTAATAATGGGTGTAGAATCTAACGAACCACTAACACCGGCTGGCCGGCTGTTCGTACAACCTTCGACCGAACAAATCATAAACTGTGTTCTTGGTCTCGACCACCCGGTTGGGCCCGAACTCACACGATCAGTCATCTTAAATTCTCTTGTCATCAAACACCCTAGATTTACAAGCCTTTTAGTCAAAGACAAAAAAGGCCGTGAATATTGGCAAAAAATCGAACTAGATGTTGACCGTCACATCATTTTCGTCCCTGACCCTATCAACAATAATAACGATAAGGACAGGGACGACAATAAAGACGATGATGAAACAGCGGTCAATGATTATATCGCTGACCTGACTGTTTCATCTCCATTGAGCTATGACAAGCCTCTTTGGGAGGTACATATTTTAGCATCACACAAGTGCGTCGTGATGCGTCTGCATCACGCACTTGGTGATGGTGTTTCGCTCTTTTCGTTGATGCTAACTATGTGTAGAAAAGTTAGTGATGGAGATAAGATGCCGGTTGTTGAGCCTTTGGTATCATCTTCGAGAAATGATCATAGAAGAGAACATCTTGCAAGTAGATTTTTAAAGTTGTTGAAAATGATGTGGTTTACATTGATTTATATGTTCGAGTTTTGTTTGAGGACTTTGTGGGTTCGAGACAAGGAGACGGACATTAGAGGAGGAGCAGGGGTCGAGCTGTGGCCGAGGAAGCTCGTCACGGCTAAGTTTAGCCTTGACGACATGAAAATGGTTAAAAATGCCGTCGTGAACACGGTAAAAGTTTTACTATCTTTTCGGTCATTATTATGTCGTTTAATTGAACTTGGAAACTTGATATAATGAAACTTGATTAAAATATCCAGTTTATGCTTAAACAATGTGACCATAAAACTATCTCCCTACACATTATTGGTCAAAGTTTTGAGGCACTAAGTAATATTCAAACATGTGGTTTGTATCAAATTTGACTAAAACATCATTTGATACTTTTTGCCATTTCTTCGTTATTCTATCTACTTTTAGTATTACATACAACTATAAATCATAATTATTTTATTTGAGAGCTAGATATAAGATGTTCGATCATACCTTTAATATCACAATAATGATCAGTGGTATTAAAATTCGGCAATGCTATCGATCTCATGCCCGGGCTATATTGCCTAAATTATAACTAAATATGTTTATATTAATTGACTCGAAATTTCCATCTCTAATATGTACAATTTTAGTGCTTCATATGAAAATTTTTAAATTTATTAGATATTTCTAAAAGTGTCTATAGGTCACATGTTAAGAAAATTAACACTCTTTAAAGTTTCTAGTTGCTGTTTTTAACGGTATAAAATTAGTTTTTTAGATATATAATATCAATGTTCTTAGTTTGTATCTAAACTTACAAAGTTTCTCATCTTCTCCTTTGACTACTAGCTAGCTAGACTAAGAACTCAATCATGTCCTTGTGCAATAACTCAATGGTTGAAATACCATCTCTTTATTCATGAGGTTTTGAGTTCAAACCTTGAGGAGGATATAAGGAAGTCCCTTTATAAGGGTTTGGCTTGGCGAAATTCATTTTAAAAAAAAAAAAAAAACTCAATCATTGACAAAGACACAAAGTAGCTCTCTAACTTAATATAGAAATATTGAGTTTTTTCTAACTAATGCTTATTATCTAGCTTCTTAATAAAACTAACCATGTTAATTATGAATATATAATAATACAGCCATTCAGGTATATATATATATAACACGTGTTCTTAATTGTAGAAAATAATAATTTCCTTTAAAATACAAAATACGATACATGTAACAGATTATATTGTTGCTTCAAATTAATTGCTTAATTTGTTCATTCCAATAAAATATTCCTAGCAATCATACATTTTTCACTGTACGTATATCATATACATACACCAATGACGGAGTCAAGTCTCAAAGCTTAATCATTCGGCCTCTTTCCAAATATGTCAAACATAAAATCATAATTACATATTTCCACTTCAACTCATTGAGAAAAAAAATTGCACTGCGCTATATACACCATTATAGACACACATCAAATGTTCAAATTAATGCATGCAAACAATATACGATTGAAATCCTTACATATTATATGTGTCGGACAATCATATCACAGCAAATTTAAATATGTCTACCAATTGCGCTTTTACCCGTGACATTTTTTTTACCAATGGTCTTTGTCCGTCTCAATCAATATGGACCAATCTACCAACTTCCAATAAAAAGTTTTGAAAATTTACATGTATATCTATCTATATCTACACTATATTAATAAACAAAATATCATCCTCTCTTTTTAACTATCTACCTTTAAAATACCTAAAATACCCTTAATATTCAACACATTTCTAACTCACACACTAAATCTACCCAATATATCTTTAAAATATTTTACATCCATATTCATCCAAACTATCAATCTCCTTTATTAATTAATTTAAATATTTTCACCTAATATCTCAATATATAATATTCTTAATAAAGTTATTTACAAAAGATACATTTCTTAACCATAAAATAACTACACTATCATTTACGTTAATTACTTTTACATTAATAACTACATCGATACCGCCACTAGCACCACCCGTTGCCGCCGCCACCGCCGCATTGCGTGGGTACCCATCTCGTTATATTAATTAACAAACTATCCTCTCTAATTTTCAACTTTCTAACTTTAAAATACCCAAAATACCCTTAATTTTCAACACATTCCTAACTCACACACTAAATTTAACCAATATATCCCTAAAATATTTTACACTTATATTTATCCAAACTATTTATCTCTTTTATTAATTAATTTAAATATTTATACCTAATATCTCTATAATATTCTTAATAAAGTTATTTACAAAAGATATATCCCTCAACCATAAAATAACTACACTACCATTTACGTCAATTAATTTTAGATTTAATAATCACATCATTACCACCACCGCCACTAGCACCACCCGTTGTCGCAACCGCCGCCGCATTGCGCAGATACCTATCTCATTTTGTACTACATAAACTATAAAATTCCGTATATATTATGTAAAATTTCAATTTAAAATTTCCCACTTCGGCATATCATGAATTGAAACACATAAGATCATTAAAGTAGATATCCATTGATAGCTAGACATGGACCATAAAGATCTTTAATATAGCCATCTGTGATAGCCGGGCCGGGTCCATAAGACATATGTTCAGCTGAGTAATTAATCATCATTAACTAAACTATAATTAACCAAACTTACTGTACTAAAAAAGATCATATATTGAATCAAGAGAGTTTAGGTGAGGCTCTTAGCCTCTTAAAAAAATATATGAACGAACAAAAGAACATGAGCATTTATTTAAACCATTTATTATTATATGTACTTTCATACATCTAGTACTATATGCAACAGGATAAGAAACTAGAATATAAGCTTGGCCAATGCAACTTTGGTAAGTAAAGGGTATCATACAACATAGAAGTTGTATCTAGATGATTTGGCGGTTCATATATAGATACAACTTCCCATACTCTATATATGGATTACATATGTTAAAGTACGGAGTAATTAATTGTATAAAATGTTGAAATGCAAATATGTCAATATATTGAACTCTTGAAAGATCTAACCAATACTAATGCTCAAGCCTCAAAGTAACTCAATGGTCCATGATTCCTTGTATAATTAAAAATATAAAATTGCAATTTTGTTCCGCTTTTTAAACATTATGTGACTTAGGGTGTGTGTGTGTGTAAAGAATCTTGTTCTCTTATTGTACAACATGCCAATTCTTGGCCTCTGTTTTTTCCTCCTTTTTCTGGATAGTTTTAAGTACAACTGATAAGGTAAATGAATTGACCATACAATTACTTGGTAACATTCATTATGGCTAGCTATTTAAATTCCATACACGAACATATATATACACATACACATATACTATATATTAAAACGGTGTGGCTCGCTACAACCAGTTTTTTAATAAACAAAATATTCTTTGTGATTTACTAAACTTTGAAGAGTTGTATGAATTGCAGAAGAATTGTATAAAATGTTGAAATCAATACATTGAACTTATGGAAAATGTAACCATATGACTAATGTTGTATGTAACTCAATGGGCCGTGTTTTTCTTATACAAGTAAAAATGACAACTTTTTTTGGCTCTTTGTACATAATGTGATTTAGGGTGTGTGTAAAGAATCTTGTTCTCTTATTGTACAACATGCCAATTTATGACCTCTGTTTTTTCCTCCATTTTCAGAAAGTTTTAAGTACAACTTATAAGGTAGATGAATTGACCATGGTAATTGTAACCATAACATTCATTGTGACTAGCTATTTAAATTCCATACACCAACATGAATATACATATACATGTATCTTCTAAATAAATGGCATGGCAAAGATACAACGCCCATGGATAAGGGGCGCCTCAATCGTTTGTGGGTTTAAGTGAACTTAAGAAATAAAGATACTCGGTGGTTATATCAAAGATTACACCATTTTAGACTTAGTTGCTTACAACTCGGCTTCCAACAAATCTAACCAGGGTAATCCCTTTACTCAAATAACTCGCTTCCAACAGAGTTTGTTGGCGACGGGTAGTGACTTCCATCTAATGAGGTGACCATTGGTTGTAGTGGCGTAAGCAATGTTATCTATGGGGGTATAAGAAGAGGTGTGTTGCTAAATTGTGCCTCATTTCAATTGAGTTCTATATTAAACAACAAATAAATTGTCGCTAAAATTGTCTATGTAATCATCAATCCATCATGTAATATTACAAGAGTACAATATAAACTATGATTTGCGACTAATAGCTTTTATAAGAAAAAAGAAGACAGGGAAGTTTTTTTTAAGATCCTCTTTACCTGTTCAATTTGCTAATCATCATACAAATTTGATAATGCAGACGATCAACGACGTCCTTTTTGGTGTTATATCCTTCGGGATATCAAGATATTTGGAAACTAATTCCACAAAACGTAAATAAACTCTCTATGATCTAGTCCTTGTGTCTTCAGTACTTATAAACATTTATTCAAATCAATATTTACCTGTCTCTTGTAGCTCTTCAAGAAGGGCTTCGAATCACTGGTGCAGCCATTGTTAATCTCAGACCATCACCAGGACTCCAGGTTACTTGCTGTTCTGCGTACTTATTTCACTTCGCATTTTTAACACAAACTTATATTTAACAGTAGTAGCAAAATGTCCCAAAGTTGACATAAATTGGATATAACATGAATGGTAATCTGATCAGGATCTCACAGAATTAATGAAGGGAAAATCAAGATCAAGGTGGGGAAACAAATTTGGCATGATGCTCTTACCAGTTTACTACCATAAAAAGAGCTCGGATCCACTGCAGTATTTAAAGAGAGCAAAGATGATGATTGACAGGAAAAAGCTTTCATTAGAGGCTTTTCTATCATACAAAATCGGCTATATTATTATGAAATGCTTTGGAGCAAAGGTATCACTCAGTTAAATAACTTGATAAATTGATATTTCGTAGATGCATTATGTTTTCTGGCTAACAGTTTAGGTCTTCAGTTTGCAAGCTATCTTAACTACAGGATCATTTGCAACACTAGTTTCACTATATCAAATGTGGTTGGCCCAAAAGATGAGTTCACAATTGGAGGTGTCCCAGTTACCTACATTAGAACAACGTCTTCAAGCTTAGCACATGTAAGAATCTATGATCTCCACATACCCACGACTTAAGGTGGCAATTTAACCTGTCACTTACAAGTGGATCATTGGGGTTGTGTTTCATCGCAAATGGGCAGAATAGAAAAGCTAACTGAAACGATACCATAAATATGGGTCAAACGGTCGAAAGTTGCAGAAAGTCTATTTTAATAGATACAACCTCCTAATTCAATTTAGGGCCCTTCAATAAACTTTTAGATAGTTATTGTAAAAATATTGTTATTATTATAGTCATAAGTAACTCAATAATACCGATATTAATAACTTATACCATAAAAAAGTATTAAATAAAGTGTCTAAGAACCCACCAAGGTCGGCTCGTTTTGATAAGTAAAGATAACCCAGTTCTGACCCGAACACTTTTACCTTGCCATATTGACACCTCTTCACAAGAAGTGAATTAACATATGCCTGATGCTTGTGTTGATACAGGCAATTACTATGCACATGGTGAGTTATGCAGGAAAGGCTGACATGCAAATTCTTGTAGCAAAAGACCTCATTCCACACCCAGAAAAATTAGCAAAATGTTTTGAAGATGCACTTCTTGAAATGAAGGAAGCTGCATTGAAACTGAGAGGCGATCTACCATCTAAACTTCCATAAAGTTATGGGTATAAGAATGATGTTAAATATCAGGTAGGAAACTAGATTTGTAGGTGCTACCACGCATGTTAGAAAGTCAACAGTTAAAAATGCTACGAGTTTGAAGTAAATATATGTGGGCAAATATGTGGACATTGGCATAAGCTATTAAGGTCCATGACAATATTCCAACATATACCATTTAAACTATTAATCCTAAGTGATCAGATACAATATATTATTCACAAGACTAACCTCGAAGGCCATCACCGTTTTTCACTAAATCTTGTATAAAGCAAAGGCAAGCAGTTTCTTCTTGTTTCTTCCCCTCTTCCTTCTAAACAGAAGCTTCTTTAGCAACGCAATACCTTTACGGCGTGTCTTACTTGGTACAATTGGCAAAGTCCAAGGTACAATGTTTTTTACTTTGTTTAAGGTGTTGCAAGTGTCATAATATGGGGCAGATGGTTCTATTGTGTCGGTGGTGCTTATAATATCTTTTATCGTCGGGGATATTATAAGATCCTCTGCGTTAATGCCATCCTCTGCTGCCATATGATAACGTAAAGAGTGGCTCAAAATGTTGTTATCGTCTAAATTTGCTGTCATCTCCAATACCTACAAAATCATGTGTATTAAGGTCTGTAAGCAATCTGTAAACTCTTACTTTATATGGAAGCCGATTTCTATGGACAACTAACTATGCATTGGTTAAAGGAACTTACATTCTCAAGTGGTTTTCCTTCTTGCTCGAGATCCTCTATTACCTCATCCTTACCAGACAAACTGTGCAGAACATACTCCCAAATCAGACAAATTTTCGATTTCGGGAAATACTAGAATACTAAAAGAAAATGAATACGTGGAGTAGTTCTCCAATATTTCAGAAACTAGTAATTTTAGGAATTAAAAAAACAAAAGATTTGGACAAAGTGTTTCAGGACACCGCCGTTTCACTGGTACAATAAATATAACCCGTCTTGGCCCAACCCAGCTGGCCTCATTTTCTTCCAGTTCTAAACAGAAGTATACCTGGCTAGTTGGAGTTGTAGCTCTAGACATGTTGCCTCTAGATCTTCACGGTGGTGACTCTTATCCTCCAACTCCATTTCTAGAAATGATACCTTTTGAAAAGCTTCTTTTATTTTAAGTTTGGCAGTAGAAAGTTGATTGTCGAGTTCATAGTTGATTAATTTCAGATTCTCTAAGTGGTCTTCAGTTGTTCTCTTTGATTCTTTGAGGCATTCAACTTTGGTTTTGAGACAGACAATTTTCTTGTCTGATTCCAAAAGATTTGCCGCCATCTCATCATGATTATTCCTTTTGCCCATACTCAAGTTGCCGTAATTTTGTTCATTAGAACTCATTCGAGCAAGTTCAACTTTCAAACGATGAATTTCATTATCTTTTTTAATTGAAATTTCTTTAAGAATCTTGTTTTCTTCTTCCACTTCAAAAAGCTGCTTTATCATTAAACTCATTCTTCGTTCCACTGCCTCAGGATGGTTGGTTGCCTTCGCTTTTGAGTGGCCTGGGATCCGCTTTTTCACTAACAAGCGCAACTTCTGACGTTCAGCGTCTAGCTGTTGTCTGTTTGCCACATCAGCATGCCGGCTTCTCATCTTGAGTTGCTTCTCAAGAAGACGATACTCATATCTCAAAACATAGTTTCCTCTTTCGGTGGAATCAAGTCTTGAAATGAGTTCATTGAACTCTTCTTTTGCTTCTGAAATTTGATTACTTACATTTTTCATTATTACCTCTTTTTTAACAAGGACTTTAGAAAGCCGGGCGTTCTCCAGAGTCAAATTTGCTAGTTTCCTCCTTGCTTCTGAGTATTTTGTCTCTAGCTTTTTATGTGTTCTCTTGAGATTTAGCAATTGGCATTGTTCTAGTTTTAAAGAACTTAACTGCTGCCTGCAATTCAGTAGCGCGGTATTTAAGTGAACTAATGTTTCGTTTGCAGCTATTTTCTGCTGCAAAACGTCTTCTAGTTCTTGCTTCTGTGTGGCCAGTAATACTTCAGCCCTTTTTCTGCCTAAAAGAATTTAACACATCCGAATGAAAAGCTATCTAAAGTTGGGGTGCAAACTTACGTTATGGATGCATAATACAATTGAATAGAAAATTATTTTGGTGGGTTATTTTATATTAGTAACGGGTCAAAAGTTGCCTGAAGTGGTACCATGGATTAAACATGTCAAAAGTTTCTTGAAGCGTATTCAGATAGTTACAATATTAAAAATCATTCTCTGTAAATCAAGTTATTTAAAACGTTAATTACTTTACTACAACAGTAGATATTTAAAAACTAAGCCTTGGCAAGCTGGTCCAACCTGACCACATCCGATTTGACTTCCACATGAAAGTAACCCGTCTTGACGAGAGGCTAATTTGCTGCATTATCCAAGCCCGCCCACTTTTTCACCTCTACAATTGGATTGCAGGAGTAAAAAACAGTTGATTACCTGTGTTGGCGTCTTGTGCTGCTTTTGCATGTTCAGCCACAAGTCTATCTTTTGCATTACATTCACAGAGAAGATAAGCTACATGTTCATGGAGGTTTCTTATAGTTTCCTTTACAACTACTTCTTTTTCATGGGGAAGCTTCTGCATAATATAAGCACAAATAGTCTAGAAATTACCTGTTATGAAGACAAGATTGTAGATATATTGCCTAATTTCAATCAAGTATTAGTGTATGTATATATACATTAAAATTAAGTAAAAGAATTTCTCAGTCTACCTCTTCTCCAGTTCCTTTTAATGAAAATTCAGTGTCGTTTTCCATAGAAATCGAATTCTCCAAAGATTTTTGCACTTGAAGCCATGTTTTCTGGTCCATCTTTTGTTCTGGTCATCACATATAACAGAAATAATTATAGAACAAACTACAAATTGTAACAGGGATCACTAGACTTCCTGTAAAGTAACGGTAGCACATAACTTTGTGATCAAAACTCGTTTATGATCATAACACTTAATATTGGCCGCTAAAGGAAGTTTGAAGCACGTTGATGTGGTGAAAGCTTTTTCAAGATTACCATGCTTTCTACTAATAGATTAAAGAGCTTAGCTAAGCACTAGTTAAGATGAATACAGGGTATTGAGATTCCTTCTAAAACACATTTAGTAAACTCTCTCAGTTAATGTATTTTCAACCTTTTTTTCAATTTGAAATCACATTGCAATAAATGCACCTTAACTTTTGCCCTCAGCTGCACATGTAGACAATACCTGAACTACACATGATGACCAAGACTATATCATTGTAATAATAATCGGTTTTGATAATTTATAGTATTTGTGGTAAATTTTAGGGCAGATTCTATTAAGGAAAAAAAAAACATTTTTGCCAAATTTCCTAAAGAAGGGGTGCAATTGAATCAAGCCAATTAACTGACTAGTAATATATTTGAAACGGATTCCATTCGAGTATCGGTCCATTAGGTATTGGTTTAAGGGGGTGTTTGGCCTAGCTTATTTTAGGGTGTTTATGACTTTTTTGGCTTATTTTCCACAACAAAAGCCATTTAAGTGTTTGTTTTAGCTTTTTTAGCTTACGCTTTTTGGTTTATAACAGCCATTTTTAAGAAGGCCATAAACAAAGCTGTTATAACAAAAGCCAAGAGTTTCATTTCCTTTTCCTTTCAAAAGCCAAGAGCTGATCCAAACACTAGATTAAGAGCTTATAAACTTATTTAAAAGAAAAGAAGCCAAAAGCTACTTATAAAACATAAGCATAAACAAAAAAGAGAAAAAAAAAAGCGCTAAGCCAAACACCCCCCAAAGTATCAAGCTGCTTGAGTCGGCCTTCGAGTTAAAAGCTTTGTTATTAAAATATTCGCTTGTGCTATCATACAACCTTACATAATAATACATATGATGATATGAATGACTATGATACATAACTACTATGGACAAGGGCGTAGCTACATAGGGGCCGGGAGGGCGCCCGACCCCCCAAAATTTTTTTTGCGATGTAGGGGGTATATTGTTTTCGTGTAAAAAAATTTCGATATACTCGGTTTCGACCCCCATCTTAATTGTGAAATTTTTTTTTTATATACTAAGCAATAAAATTGATCCATTACATTTTACATAAGCCAACAAAATTACTTAGCCCAAACTAAAACTCATTACTTAATTAAAAATTTAGCCCACTGAATTCAAGGTTCTTAAAGGTCGAAAGACTGAACTCTAATTTCTTCAGTGAATCGAACTAGGTACCAACCGTTTGTCTCCTTTTTAATGTTTACTTGTCTTGGACAAATGTTTAGTTTTGCCGTGATTGAAACTTTTTTTTATAATAATAGTATCTAATTTTTTACCCGACCTGAATCGAATCACTGACCCGAACATATTACCTGGAAAATAGCGTTAGGAACAAAAAAATTTAGATCCCGACCCCCCACTCAAAAATTTCTAGCTTCGCCACCGACTATAGAGGTCCTTATGGAAGGTCTCTCTACTTTCTAGGTAGGGGCTATCTACGTCATACCTCCCCAATACCCCGATCACAGGGATTGGGTCTTGTTGTTGTTCTTGCACATAGCTACTATTCCATCTAAAGGTATTGAGGTAAAAGTAAAACCAAAATCCATAGAGACAAAGTCGAGTAAACCCAAGCTCTAAATTTTAAAGATCTATAATAATAGAGTCGTATATGCTCGAAACTAGTGTTTAATTCATAGCGCTCAAGGTAGCTTTTGCATTGCGTAAAGTGTCGAGTGGACTACTACCCCAATAATGTGCAGACAAAATTAAGAAAGTAATGCATAACTAAAAAAAAAACATGAAATACTAAACATAAAAATACTAGTAGAAGGAAAGAAAGCGGAAGCTTAAAACTAAAAAACTCTAACCTGTAAAAAAGAAAGAGTATGAAAACCAGCTCAGACTAAGAACAACCATTCATTTTTCCATAATATATGTCACATTCTCTTACACTATTTCTGGGTCATTATAAACAGTGATGTGGTTTTGAGAGAATGTTTGAAAATAAGATGGCCATGATGATGAAAATAATAATAGAATAAAAAGGAATCGAAAATAGTAGTCGAGTGGAGCTAGCGGTGGTGAAGAAACAAAAGGAAGTGAGGATAGAATTTTAGGAAACAAGGATGTCAGTTAGTAAATGTAAAGCATGACAGAACCGACTGGACGGACGTACTGATCGAAATAGTATCAAATGACTTTGTCTCCTGTGCCCGACATGTATTTTATTACTCGCCATACTCCTACTGTGTATGCATCATTTATCGGGGTGTTTATTCGGTCGGTTTAATCGGATTTCGAGTTATTCGACCCAATTTAATCGGATTTTGAGTTATTCGACTTGGTTTAATACGGTTTAAAAATTAAAAAAAGCATAAATTATGATTTTTTTAATCTTTATATTTCTTTAACCCCTTACAAAGAGAACTTTATTAAAAAAGTAAGCATATTTTTTTCCCCACGCAGCTCCTTTCAGCACCACACACTACAACACCAGAATATCATATCTACTCTTATAACAAGTTGTCACTCCTAAAACCAAATGACAGCCAAATAAAATTACAACTTTGTTGTCGTGAAATCACACTCTGTAACCAATGTATTCATCAAAAAATGTTGTTATAGAATTCTGTTATAACGTACGTGTATTATCCTCGTAACTCATAGTCCAAACCAAAATTTTGGATTATCTGGGTTTTGCTCAATCATATAGGGTTGGGTTTCAAGTTTTCAAATTTAACCTAGACAAAATTGATGTTTTTCATTAATATATATATCTTTATTAGTTTTGTGTATAGTTATAACGCTTTTATGATAATTAATTACAATCTATGATTATAATGTTTGAGATCTGATAGTGTTAAGAGTGTCGACATTACAACCCTTCAACCTCACTCAACCTATGGTTTTAATGATGTTAACTCCACTCTACCTTTTTCAACCCTCTAACCTTCTTTTTTAAGCATCACCAACGGTAACTGCATTTTTCTTATTTATTTATTTTTTAAACTAAATTTAAAACAAACCTAATACTTAGAAGATCAATACCAAACTTAAAACATTACTTAATGGATATCACTACTCATCTTCATCATCCATCTTGAATAATGGGAAGTCTTGGGCATGAACATGATCAATATCATTAAATCCAAGTCTAAAATGTGTCTATCTCAACTAATGTGTCCTCATCAAATACCGATTGGCCCAGATGATCCCTTATATGAGCTAGCTAGATTACAAACCACTTTTATCTTCTTTTTTTTTTTATGTTGGTTGGGATTTTTTTTACATTGGTATAATTGTTGATCGGTGATATGTCCATTTATATATACATTCTCATATCGTTTCTAAGTCGTTTTAAGCTTAATTATGAGCAAATTACATGTATATTCGATGCTTTGATGGTATTGTTAGTGGTTGTAGGCTTAGAATAGGTGAAATGGTTAGAAACAGATTTTGGATGACTAAAAGATGCATTACGATGGTTCATGGACGCATACGAGTGAAGACGGAATGAAAACTACAAGTCTTGGCTGAAAACAGAGCAGGTGCGTCGCACCTGGAAGATTGGTGCGGAGCATTTTCTTCTCAGAAAGTTGGAAGATGTGAGAAAGCAGGGAGGTGCGGTGCACCAACCATGTGGTGCGTTGCATATCGGGCAGAAGGATTTTTGGAAACAAGGCTAGGTGCGTCGCACCTGATGCTTGGTGCGTCGCACCTATAGGTCGGTTTGTGAAGACTTTTTGAAAACTCTATAAATACAAGACCAAAACCCTCTCATTCGATATACAATCACCTCTAGTCAATTTTAGGGTTCTTTGGGGCAATTCTCAGCAGCTTTTTCGTCCATCAAGGTCCAAGAGTTGTTCGTGAGCTTCAAGGCATTCGGTTATCGATTTTCTTAGCGTTTACTTGTTTTCTACACATTGGTACAATATGTTCTCTTATACTTTTACTCTTTGTGCTTTGTTTATGATTACGAGTAGCTAAATAATTCGTCATCCACTGAGATGAAGTGACACATTGAATAATAGTTGCATAATCTTTTGAATTCAAGTTGATTTGATTTAACGTTGTGTCGTAATCTTAGCTTATTAATTCTTTGTTATTTAACTCTTAATTGCGGATAGTTATTGCATGATCTTAGTGGTAACTAGGTTGTGTAAAAGTTATTTTAATTGCTTGGTTAGAAGCGATTGTTTCTATGACGAGTACGGTAGAAAGTAACTAATAGTTAATAAGAGTTAACGGGTTAATGGTTGGGTACAATCAATAGACACAATTGTTATCTAAATTACCAAAACAATTAGTTGATTAGGAAAGTTATGAAAGGCGTCTCGGGGTACCGGTCTTAGTAATGGAACTAGTTAATTAAGGGAATTGAATAAAGTAACGAACTTGACGGGTACGGAGTGAGTCTTTGTTTAGTTCTCGGTTATTAATCAACATATTCGAATTGGTTCTTCATTTAAGTGCAACCTAAATAATGTGTGTCATGGAGTCGAAGTGGATGATCTTCTCATCCTATTTGATGAAAAACAATTCTCTTTTTGATAAATTCTTAGGAATTTCTAAGTCTTTCAATCAACTAACTTTTAATATAAAATCAAGATGACGTGGTGTCTTTAAAAACCAAAATCTTTTTTAACTACTTAAAACTCGCTAGCTCTTTGTAGTCTCCGTGGAACGAACCTTTACTTACTTTAATTTATATTGCATACGAACGGGTCCACTGCCCGATTGTGTGTGGTATTCGATTCGGAGTATTTTTAAGGATTTTAATTTAACTAGATTTTCACACATCAATCTGTGAAATGTATCTTTTTTTAGAAGATTAAATATTGTATATGTATTTTTTTTTAAAGGAGAAATGACATCCATATCGCACCCCACGACGGTGTTACGGTGCAACATAGCTTTTAGTCGCATCACACGAATGCCAACACTCTAATTTACAATTGATGACAACTATATGAAGTTTATCCGGATGACAAAAAGTTTTAAACTTTAATGAAACACCCTCATTGATTTAGGGATGTGAGTCATATATCTATATTGAAAAATAAGTAAGAAAAAGAAGTAGAAGAATTTGTGGCAAAACATTAACATGGTTCAAAGAAGAACTCTCAAGACTTGTCACAATACATTAATTTGGATTATAATGTTGGAGATGTTGGAAATTCAAACAGTGAAGATAAGTTGATTAGTAATAGTTCGGGATCAACAAAACAAGATACAAGGATTACATTTGAGGATTTTCAGAAGTAATCATGTAACAAAGACTTATTGTAGATGGAATTGGGGATTTAGGCGTTAAAAAAGTTATAAGGCACAAACTTTTTATAACATATACATCGTACTAGCTATGTTAAAAATCTAATGATAACTCTTACCTTTAACTCCCAAATGATATTATAATAATCAATTTTGATTTACATATTTGTTTCTCATTTAAATAGAAACCTTTCATGACTATCTACTAAAAATATTTTAAAGTCATAATATCTTGGAATAAATTTTAATTATTCTTTTTTCACTACTTTTAAATATTATTGAATAATGTCATAAAAAAATCAAGATTATATATCAAAAAGTCTTTTTAAAATAAAATGACATCATCATAATTTTGTTTTATTAGTATAAAAGAAGAGATAAGAGATTATCACATTATATATATACTAAAAAACTATATGTTTTCACAAGTTTTCAATGCATATAAGGTACAACTGATTATTGCATACATAAAACAAAAAAACCAACTTAAAAAATACTACATTTTAAGCATCAGGTATCACTTCCCACTTATTTTTACTTCTCCCCCTCAAATTATATAAATCTTAAATTTTTCCCCTTGGCTTTATTAACTTTTAATTTTACCCTTAACTTATATAACCTTTTCAATTCACTCCCCCAATTTAGCCACTATCTTTTTTCAAGATTTATTTTCTAAAATTCTAAATATATATTTTTTAAGTTATTTTTTTTAGTAAAACTTTGATACATATTTTGATTTTTTCTTTTTTAAAAATAGTTAAATCATTTGTTAGTAAGGTCGTCGTTATCACCATCATCTTCGTCCAGTGTGTCATTATCAACGTTAGTATATTTCTAACTACATTCTTATACATACATTTATAACTTGAAAAATACTAATATTTTACTAAAATAAAATGCTCCGTTATATATATATATATATATAAGTCGGAGGCATTTTTGTAAACAATTTTTTATTTGTTATCGGAAACGGAATATATAAATTTTTAGGTCTTCATGTTTTTATTAAATAACTTTCACATGGTTACGATTTTACTTTTTTCGTCTAGAAAGAATATCCCGCGGCAACACGCGGATACTATAACTAGTTAAATTCTATAATACTCATATGAGTTTACTATCGGTTTTTGGTAGAAGTTTATTTAGAAACAAATTCATATTGTTATTGTTACACAATTTGATACCTACATAACTTTCTAAAACTTTATGTTTTCCAGCTATAAATGGATTAATAATTTGATTTACACCTTAAAAAAACCCTCATCAACGAAAATAAAAGAAAAAAGAAGGTTAAACAAACGAAAGATATCTCGTAAACCAGAATCGTAAATAAAAACAAAATCCAAGAGTCCATACATCCTTCACACATCTTTCGTTTTCATAACCGTCCCATCACGCCGTGAATCCAATCTCCACCGCCATGACGGACCAACCAATTCCTTTTCCGGCCGCCGTGAATGCCGAAAACTTATCAACATATAATAATAATAATAACAATGACGAAGAAGAAGAAGATGAAGGTGATGTATGTCGGATCTGTAGAAACCCGGGCGATTCGGATAATCCGTTAAGGTATCCGTGTGCTTGTAGCGGCAGTATTAAGTTTGTTCATCAGGATTGCCTTTTACAGTGGCTTCATCATAGCAAAACTCGTCATTGCGAGGTTTTTTCTCTCTCTCTGTTTTTTTTTTTTTGTTTTTTAAATTTTGTCTTGCTTTTAAATGAATTTGTTGTTTCCATACTTTTGAGCTCGGTTCAACTCAATCAATAATTCAATATTGAAATAATAATAAAATCAAAGTTACAAAATAATCACTTGATTATCTCAAGTTTGCATTTGGCAAGACTCGAACTTAGGATCCCGGGGAAGTGGTGGCCGGTGGCTACTGGGCTATTACCCAGTGGTTTACACTTGTATATTTGTAGAGACGAGAGCAAGTACCCGCACGTTGCGGCTGTAAAATGATGAGGGTGATAGGTCATAGGAGGTTATATGTCATAGAGTGTCATAGCCAAATGCCTTAGTCGTACGGGCTCCACCCTCGGATTTAAAAATTCGTCGAAAGTATATCGAATGACATCTCTAATGAAAGAGCATGAAATTTTAAGAACACTCATATAATTTATATATACGGTTTTTGTAATAAAAGATTTTGAAAGAATTAGAGGAATAAAATGATGTATGGAGGAGAGAGAAAGTTGTATGCATTGATATATAGTACATCATGCATTAATATGTGTATATTGTTGAAATTGAATGTTAAAAGTTGAAAAGTGGATTTGCTTTATAATATAGTATAGAAGTATAGATATATATATATCTAAAAATATCTTCCGCTTTTCTTTATATGATTAGAGACTTTAAGTTTACTTGGTATCATGTTAAGATGAGATGTTTATATTTAATGATGAAATAGATAAACATTGATGAAAGTTTTTTCCATCAGTTGTTTAGCCATGAGGATCTTACATCCATGATTTTATTACGTTAATGATTTTCATTTTGGCAGTGTTCTGCTCTGAAATAAGAATGACCTATAATTATTTTGTAACTGGTTTATGAATGTCTATGGCAGGTTTGCAAACATCGATTTTCATTCTCCCCTGTGTATGCCGAGCATGCCCCTTCTAAGCTTCCTTTTCAGGAGTTCGTAGTTGGGATGTCAACGAAAGCCTGTCGCGTGTTGCAGTTTGTTATGCGCCTCACTTTTGTGCTTTCTGTATGGCTTGTCATAATTCCATTTATTACTTTCTGGATTTGGCGCTTCTCGTTTGTTAGGACTTTTGGTGAAGCTCAGAGACTGTTTATGAGTCATATCTCCACTACAGTTATTCTTACCGACTGTCTTCACGGGTTTTTGCTCTCTGCAAGCATCGTCTTCATATTTCTTGGGGCTACATCATTGAGAGACTATGTTAGACATTTAAGAGAAATTGCGGGCCCAGATGACAGAGAGGACGAAGGAGATAGAAATGGTGCTCGTGTTGCCAGAAGACCACCTGCACAACCTAACAGAAACCTTTTTGGTGACAATGCTGGCGGAGCACAAGGAATTGGTGGTGCCGGTCAGATAATTAGAAGAAATGCAGAGAATGTTGCAGCCAGATTGGAGATGCAAGCAGCTCGTCTTGAAGCGCATGTTGAACAAATGTTTGATGGTTTGGATGATGGGGAAGGCGCAGAGGATGTTCCATTTGATGAGCTAGTTGGCATGCAGGGGCCTCTTTTTCATTTGGTGGAAAATGCATTCACTGTGAGTACACTCTTTTGTGGTTGCTTCTCTTTATTGTTGCTATATCTTGCAATTGTTTGTGTATGTGCAAGTGGTGTTCTGTTGGGTCATAGACCTCATGTTTTCAGTCACATGTGAGTATTACTTAATAAGGTCCTCCCACCAAAGTTGGACTCTATACCATGGTCTATCCTCACAAAAAATTTTTTAACCTGGTACAGTATTGTTAGTTTGTTACATATTTGACTTTATAATGTGTTGGAAGACTCGTATTGTATAAAATAAAAAGAGAAGTTCTGACCGGTTTACTTGGAAATAGGCCATCTTTGATGGGTTAACAAAAATTAATTAAAAAATAAACAGGTCAAATAGGTTGAAAGTCATTCGAAGCCTATAATCAGTTTGTATTGCTTTTGCAAAAAATTAGACCAATATAATAATGATATACTTTTGTAATAGAATTTAACATTTCAGGAACTTCCGTATGTCGCATTATCTTTTATTTCATGCCATGTTGGTCCACATGCTTTCTAATTCTTGATTTTCTTTTCATCCTTCAGGTTCTTGCTAGCAACATGATATTTCTTGGTGTTATGATTCTTGTGCCATTTCACCTTGGACGAATCATACTGTATCACCTAGCATGGATATTATTATCTGCTACGGACCCTGTCTTTTCAACTGTTGTACCACTGACAGACCAAGCACTTTCTCTAGCCAATATCACTTTAAAGAACACTCTGACTGCAGTGTCAAATCTGACATTCGATCACCAGCCAGATGATACTGTCATTGGCCATGTTGCTGGGATAATTGAATCAAATGCTACCGGACTTATTAACTCATCAAATAATGTCACAATTTCTCTTGCGGATAATATTCTACCAGGAGAAACCATTGGGGCATCATGGGTGGCTGATGTCACAACTCTTGCTATTGGTTATATGTTTATTTTCTTGCTTATAATTTTCTACTTTGGGACTGTTGCATTAATTAGATGCACTAAAGGAGAGCCGTTGATCATGGGAAGATTCTATGGTATTGCTTCAATAGCAGCGACAATCCCTTCTCTTTTCAAACAGTTCTTGACAGCAATGAAACATTTAACGACTATGATAAAAGTGGCCTTCCTTTTGGTAGTTGAGTTAGGGGTTTTCCCTCTGATGTGTGGATGGTGGCTTGACATTTGTACTATAAGGATGTTTGGCAAGTCGATTGCTCAACGAGTCAACTTCTTTTCAGTGTCTCCGTTGGGAAGCTCATTGATTCATTGGGCTGTAGGGATTGTCTACATGCTACAAATATCAATATTTGTCAGCCTTCTTAGAGGGGTATGTATCTGATAGCCTTTTGTTTTCTAGAGGTGTCAAAACTGGTAATCGTATGTCCACAACAAAACAGGGCCAACCTGACAGCACTTTCTTGTCCAATTATTTTGCAAGTAAATCTTGTTTGAAATATGATTAAAAAGCTTAATGGTTGATTAGTAATATGATTTCTGTATAATAAAACGATTCAGGATGTTCTAAGCATTTAGTACTTATTAGACGTCCTCCGGCGTATTCAACACGTCTGACCCAGATTGACTCAATAATATCATGTGAATGGGTTGAAATGTTTTACATATCTGAACTGCGAATCTCCATACTGATCATTCAATAATTACTGTTCATTTCTGCAGGTTTTGCGTACTGGAGTTCTTTATTTTTTGCGGGACCCAGCTGATCCTAATTACAACCCCTTTCGTGATCTAATTGATGACCCGGTTTATAAACATTCTCGTAGAGTTCTATTGTCAGTGGCTGTTTATGGCAGCTTAATAGTAATGCTTGTATTTCTACCTGTTAAACTTGCCATGCGAATGGCTCCCTCCCTCTTCCCTCTTGATATTTCGTAAGATTCTTTACACTAAACTTCTTTTTTATGATTTGATGCTCCTTTTGCTTACAAAATGATCATTTGTCATTGCAGAGTATCCGACCCATTTACAGAGATTCCTGCTAACATGCTTCTCTTTCAAATATGCATTCCATTTGCTATTGAGCATTTCAAGTTGCGAACAACAATCAAGTCACTGTTACATCATTGGTTTGCTGCTGTTGGTTGGGGACTCGGCCTAACTGATTTTTTATTGCCTCAACCTGAGGATAATGATGTACAAGATAATGCAAACCGGGACCCGCTGCAGCAGGATTGGTTACCTCCTCAACTAGGGGACCATGAGCCAGACGTTCGATTTATGGATGCCATAGATATGGATAAAACGGTGCAGGCAGAAGCTGATGGTGATGAGCAGTGTGATTTAGAGTAAGATGAACAATCTGAAGCTTTAATTCTAATTTCCCTTGGATCATTGAGCTACAGTTTCGTCTTAAAGAATAATGCACGATTATCTTTTGGCTTCGTCTAAAACTTTTTTTTTTTTCAGAAGATGCAGATTTGTGCTCCGCATCGTGCTGCTTTTGTTGGCGGCTTGGATGACACTTCTAATCTTCAATTCCATGTTACTTGTAGTGCCTGTCATGATCGGACGGGCATTGTTTAGCGCAGCTTCCCTGCTCCCAATCACACATGGCATGAAATGCAATGGTAAGAATCTTTACTGAAGGAATGTTTGATCACTAGGGTGTGATGCAACTGACGCTTTTTTTTCTATTTATCTACCATTCTGCATTAGAGATTGCCCCTTTACTATTGAATAGATTGATTTACTGATTTAGCGTGTCTAACCTCAAGATGTTCAAATCAAACTATTCAGCTAGAAAGATGTAATCAGTAATCAGAGGTAAAGACAATCATTATTTAACTAAGCTTTTTATTAAACTGATAAAATACCAAAAGGATTACAGAATATGAATAGACCTTGCTTACCTTGGAGACTAAGCTCGTTAACTAGTGCTAATGGCCCAGGCCCTAATAAACTTAATACGTGTCATTATTCTAAGTTTCTAACATCCCCTTTCAAGCTGGAGCATCCAGCTTGTTACAGATATAACTAATCCAGCTCCTCTTGAATCTCCTTGTTGCAATAATCTAAGACTTGAACACACAGAGATAATCAATCTCAGTTGGAATCACACTGAACCAGGAAGCAAACTAAAAAGGTCTCCATAGATATCACTCATTCACTTGGGATCTAACCAAAGTAAGACAACATGAAGATAGGTCTCAACTAAACAAAACTTAAAAAGACGAAGCGACCTGTCGATGCAGGTCTCAACTAACCAAACCTCAAAAGACAAAGCAACCTATCTCGACAGGTCTTAACTAAAAAAGAAAATCTTAAATCATCAACAAATTACTTGAGATCAATAATCTTCTTGGTCACTAGATACACTTATCTTGGTAACCAGACGCACATTCTGTCCCAGCAGTAGCAGAAGTAGACTTAACAGAAACTTTAACATGAGACTAAGGATCACTGGCTACAGAATGATGCTCAGCCATAGCTCCAAAGTTAAATCATCTCCAAATTTCCAATTATCGTAAGAAAATCAGAAACCAAACAATAACCACAAACTTCAAATAAAAATCAGACAAAAGAAACCCTAAAGGAATTAAAACACGAAATACCAAAAGGATTACAGAATATAAATAGACCTTGCTTAACTTAGAGACTAATCCCGAATAAGCTTAATACGTCTCAATTGTTTTAACAAAGAGGAACATCTCAATTGGGTAGAATGTTTAAAGATCTCTTAAAATCTAATTTGAATGCATGAAATTTCTAGGTTGTTCTATCCAATGATTAGAATTATTTATTTTGTTTCTATAATCATAGTTTATGCATTTGAATATTATTACAGATTTATATGCTTTCATTATTGGAAGTTATATCATCTCAACTACGCTGGCTGGTGCAAGGTATTGTATTGATCAAATCAAAACAGAGAAAGCAACAGTTTTACTAGGCCATATTTGGAAGTGGTGCTCCATCATTGTGAAGAGTTCTTTGTTGTTGTCAATATGGGTAAAAGATCATATATCCTTCTGCTGCTTGGTTTTGTTAAAGCATGTTTCCTCTTTCCTCGCCTTATTTGAGATGTATGTTTTGCAGATTTTTCTCATCCCAGTATTGATTGGATTGCTGTTTGAACTTCTAGTAATCGTACCAATGCGGGTCCCTGTGGATGAAAGCCCGGTTTTTCTTTTGTATCAGGATTGGGCTTTTGGGCTTATTTTCCTCAAGATCTGGACTCAATTGGTAATGCTGGACCAGATGGCGCCACTGGTGGATGACAGCTGGCATTTGAAGTTTGAGAGGGTGAGAGAAAATGGATTCTCGGGGCTACAAGGAGTATGGGTGTTACGAGAGATAGTTATACCTATTATCATGAAGCTGCTAACGGCTCTTTGCTTCCCTTATGTTTTAGCTAGAGGGGTATTTCCAATATTTGGGTACCCATTAGTGGTCAACTCAGCTGTCTACAGGTTTGCGTGGGTGGGGTGCCTTGGGTTTAGTTTGGTGTGCTTTTGTGCCAAGAGGTTCCATGCTTGGGTCACTGACCTTCACAACTCTATAAGAGATGACCGCTATCTGATTGGCAGAAGACTTCATAATTTTGATGAGGATGTAATATTAAGGAATAGGCGTCGTATTTCCATAGAGGGATGAGAAATGCAAGTTGTTTCAGAAGATTTTAGTTTGTGTAAATATTATTGCTGAAAGGGTAGGCACCGATAGAATAGATATAGGCAGATGGTGATTGCATACTTGTAACATAAAGATGCCATTTGCTTTACCCTCATGCGAATGTTATAATGTGCTAGAACTTATTTGCATGTGTCCGTGGATGAATCCAAACTTGTTTTGTTCCACTGATATTACAGTGAATAGGTTGGTATTTTTTTTTCTAGCAGTTGCCGCCTAAGTTCAAAGTTATATTTGGAGAGTCTGCTGAAGAGTTTTTTGTAGGGATGCGACTTTTTTCGTGTAACATCCCGAATTTGTTTATTCATTTCGTGGACTTTGACCGTTAGTCAAAGTTGACTTATCGTTAGGTGGCCTTATATTTTAGGCGAATAATTATGGTGTTAATTATTATGTGTTTACGTGGATAAATATGGATAGATGTTCCATTTATGGTGATTAAATGTGTTGATAAATGTTTACCATTGATGCCTGTTAAGGCGGTATGTATTCCCTATAGTGTTAAATCAATATTGATGTCGTTAAATGAGATTACTTGAGGTTATTAATTAAATAATAAGATTTGAAGGGTGTAAAATTAGTAAAACTAGTCATTCCGTCATTCCTTTGTATTGAAGTTATATATATATATATATATATAATAAAAAAAAGGGTTAGTCGAGTTTTGCGTAGTCGTCGAACGAAATTAAAAAAAAAAGGGTTTTGAGCTATTGTTTCCTGGAGTCGTGCACAACAAAGAGAATCAAAATTAAATCCATTCTAGACGTGTGCGTGTGTGTATGATCTTGGGTCTTGTGCGTCAAACAGAGATAGGGGAGGAAAAAACGTTGATTTCAACATAAAGGTATTGTTGTCTTTTGCCTATCCGAAAATTGCTATATAATTGTATATATATGTCTTTTGTTGTTAATTTGATTTTGCACTAGAAAGTTTGGGAATGGAAATTGTCCTTCTGCTCTAGTTATTATATCCTACGTAACAAATATTATTAAATTAGTGTATATCATAAAATATATGTTTTTTCAGGCGTCGAACGTAGTGGCTAATAAATAAAAAAAAAGGAGATAATCTTGATGTTGTCAATTGTGTTCCAAAAAAAGTATACAATTTATCCATGTATCGTAGGGATCAACAAAAGATATATATAAAAATAATAATAATAATAATAAAAGTGTCTGCAACTTGTTTTGTACGGTTTACAAGAGAATAAAAGGAATTGTTGGTTTCTTAATTTTTGTGTGTAGTCACATTCTAAAGCTAGTAATGTTGTCAGTATTGTTTGTGGTGTTGGGACACTTGCATAGGTGTCAAATGGTGGGGTATTCCATAATCTTTTAAAAGATATTCACTATCCCTAAAAATCAAATATCTTTGTATCAATTACCAACACCACTTGACGCCGACGCTACCACATCGCAACTAATGTCATCGCCGCCACATTGCGCGGGTACCATGCTCATACATATAGGCTGCAAACATACCTACAAATATGATGTTGACAATGAGATATGATTAATGGATAAACTATAAAAAGAGAAATTACATACAATCATTATTCTTCTCTATCGAAATCTTGACCAATCATGTGCATCTGATTTTTAAACATACATGTAAGCCTACTAGATTACTCACATTTATCATTTGTCAATGTGACCTTGGTTGCACTAGTAACTGTTATTTGAAACCTTAACTATTGCCAAACCCTTGCAAAGTGTAATGATATTGTTCGGCACGTTTGATAATTCAACACACAATACCTATGTAGACATTATATCATTCTTAAAAAGGATATAACAATAAGCCTAGTGTCAATCTTGCCAGTAATGTTTCCGAATAGGTGATAAACATAATTTACCACCAACACGAACACACTGCATCACTACAAGAATACTGCAACGAACTTTATCACTACATATAAAATAAAGTAAAAGATCCTGAAGCGAATAAATTAAGTAAAAGAAACCGCAGCAAGCTTTATCAACGCGGAAAGATGACAAATAAAACTGTTTTATTAACGTTTATCCTTCTTTGTCAAGAACCTATTCATAGACCTTAATGAATGCCGAACCCTTGTAATTTGCAACTATATTGCTCAGCACATTTGAACATTCAACACAAAATACTTGTGTAGACGGCATCACTTCAAAACAGGTTAGAACAATTTTAAAGCCTCTTATCAATCTTGCCAATAATGTTTCCAGATATTTGATAAAGGCAATGAACATAAATTACCACCAAGGCACTAACACAGACAAACTACTCCGTTATTGCAGCAAGCTTTATCACCACAGAAGAAGAACAGAAAAAATAAAGTAACTCATAAATAAGTATCGGTTTCAACCACACGTAACAGTTAATGTAACACCACAAAAAGCAGACGAAGGTCAACAATCTTCAAAAACAAAAAATCCAGCTTTAATGAAACTAGCATAATATGAAATCTTCTGACTAAACGCCTCCTTTGTCTTTAAGAAACAATGCCATCATTCAATGACAATGCAGCAAGTTGGTCAGCAGGGCCACCGGCCTGTTGCTGTTGAGAGACGTTCCTGAGAACCTCCATGGCCTCCGCAACCTTTGCCTTGAGGGCATCTGGAGATTCGAGCAAGTGAAGAACCTCTGTCTGATCCATCTCTAAAAGCATTCCTGTCACCTTTGCAGCTGCTTCAGCTTCCAGCTGTTCCACTAGTGGGTACAGATTTTCACCCAACATCTGGAAAAGTCAACCTCAAACCCATCAAACATTTATCCCAAACTAGTATTTCCGCATAAAAATATTATAGAAAATAACAGAATCAAGTATTTTTTTGCAAGAAAATCCTTCAGGTGAGAAGATGCTAAAACTTTTGAAAGTATATAAGAAAGTGGAGGGGCTTACTGTCCTTTGCTCCGTTGGAGAAGCATTTGCAAGAGCAGAAGCCAAAGCACCAATTGGAATTGGCTGTGAGATTCCAGCATCACGCAACTGCATACCGTTCCCAATATCATATGGAACAGAACCCATTGACACATCACCAACATTTCGACCAGGTGGGTAACGATACACTCTGCCCCCTCTTGGAATCATCTATTGTCCCAAAAAAAACTCAATGAGGTTTTCTAATTCAACTTTGAACAAACGGTAGCAAGTAAAGAGTGATATAACACACCTGCTGCTGCATAATGGGAATGGGCTGTTGCTGATTCTGTTGACCAGGAATACCAGCACGCCTGCCGCCTGGACGCTGCCCCTGCTGGCCTGGAGGAGCCATTGGCATGAAAAAGTTTGGCATTGGCCCTCCACCAGGCCTCATCCCAGGAACAAGTTGCTGCTGATAACCGAAACCAGGCTACCGAGGCATAACCAAAGAGAGCGTAAGAAAAATACATAGTGAACGTGATTATAGTTGATCAAATCGTAAAGGCAAAATGATAATTTACTTGAGGAGGGATGAAAGTAGGCTGAGCTTGACCATAAAACATTTGTTGACCTAGACCAGGACCACCAGGGGGGTACATTGGCATACGAGGAGCTCCGGCAGGGGCCATTGCAATTGGGCGCATCTGGGAAAACTGTGCCTGCATTGATAGAATTACAAATTACAATGTTATTAATATGTATGATATCGTACTTAAACAGCAAGAACAAATAAAACAGTATTATGAACAAACCTGCAATCGTGCCCTTCTATCTTCTTTGCGTTGCGCAACAGCTACATAAAGAGGTTTGCTGGCAATCATCTTTCCGTTCAACTCCATAAGCTTAAAAACCAGACAGATAAGATCAACCATTTACACACAAAAAGTAATATAGATAACTGCAAAAATGGCCACTTACTGCTCTAGAAGCTTCCTCGGAAGTTGAAAAGGCAACAAAACCAGAGCCTTTGCTAGTACCATTAGGATCTCGCATAACCTGTTGATGAAAAACGAAAGATAAGAATCATCTTTCACTTCAATCGCTATATTTAACATATATGTTTCGGGTGCTTTTTAATGAACAGACCTTGCAGGAAGTTATGTTACCAAAAGGAGCAAACAATTCCCTGAGGCTTTCATCAGAAATAGTATCATCTAAATTCTTTATGTACAGGTTCAGCCCCTGCGATTTGTCCACAGCCTCCTTCATTGTTTGCTCAAACTTTTGTTTTAACTCTTGCTCCCTTTCATTCTTCTTCTGGGCTTTTCCAACATACCACTCTTTGTCATCAAACTTTTGCCCGTTCAGACCATCTACAGCTTTCGCAGCATCATCAGCATTCTCAAAGTTAACAAATCCAAAGCATTTAGAGTTACCCTCGGCATCCCTCATTACAACAGCACTAGTGATTGTTCCATATTCACTAAATGCCTTGTTTAAATCGTCGTCAGTTGTTGCTTCAGAGAGATTTTTAACAAAGACATTAGTAAATTTAGTCTTGTCAGACGCCATGTCCCTTTCTTGCTTTCGTAGGAAAGGACCCACATAGACTTGTTTGTCATTCAGGAGCATGCCATTGAGCTTCTCGATAGCTTGTTGTGCAGACTCCTCAGCTTCAAACTGCACAAACCCGTACCCCTTTGACTGACCAGTTGAGTCAGTAGCAATCTTGCAAGAGAGGATATTTCCAAATGTTGAAAAAGTGTCATGAAGTGCTTTCTGGTCAATCGCTTTATCCAAATTCTGAAAAAGAAAAATGAAGTTAATCACCAACAGAAACAATGCTTGGTCATAAATCATTATAGATGCCAATGTTTAGATACCTTAATAAAAATATTTCCAGAACCACTTTTGCGAACACTGGGATCACGGTGAGAATACATGATCCTTATTGCCTTTCCATTCAGAGGTGTGAAGTTGAGCACCTCAATAGCCCTTCCAGCTGTCATTCACCAAAAAAAGATCCACTAGTTAGTATTAGGGAATTTTGAGAGCTACATTGTTGAGAAAGAAAACCTTTAGCTTTTCATACGCTATCAATAAATCCAGAATGAATTACAAAACCCACATCATCCGACAATTAAAAGAAGTTTAAGGAAAAGATCATGTAATGACAGAACCTAGTTCATTTAATGGCTTTACCAAGCCAATCAGCTCTAATTCCTTGCTTCATTATCAAGACAGCATTATGAAGTCCTCAATCCAATATCTACTCCATATTCATTTTAATTACAGCACAAAACATAAGTCATGAAAAACAATCATGCTGTTTAATTTCCATACTACACCTCCAAAATCCCTAATCATTACATAATAACACAATACACCAATGCATAACATCAACCACATAACAAACATATTTCTTTACACAGAAATAACATCGGTCACATAACAATTCAATAATGATCTCACAATCTCACATAAACACACTTTACTTAGAAGAAACAATAAAATCAACTTTCGATAACCATCGTCCATCGTAATACTAATTGGCAAATGATATGGAGTCAAATACCATCATATACTAATTAAACACACATAAATCCACCATACTATAAACAACCATGTATTATCATATTTGCTTAATCATTCAAAACCATCATTTCAAAAACACGTATCCGTATACATACACAAACACATTCAGGTTTACCATTCTATCTACATATCAACACAAAAAGCATACATACAGACACACATTCAAATTAACATTATATCAATTATCTATATATTCAACAACCATCATAAAGGTGAATACAAACATACACATACATATACTGATATACACAATCCAAATAACACCATATCTGCAATAACTATCATTTCCAAAACATAAATATATACACACACACACACACACACAATTATATATAACAAAAAAAAGGGGGGAAATAGAAAATAGAAACAAACCATCTTGAGGGTTGACATAGTTAACATAGCCATAACCAAGGGACCTTCTGGTAGACAAATCTCTACAAACCCTCACAGAAACAACTTGACCCAGCTGATTAAACAGCTCATACAGCTGTGAATCTGTCACATTCACTTCCAAATCTCCAACATACAATGATGTCGGCACAAACTGCGGCTGTCCAGCACCGCCACCATTGTTGACTGCTTGACCTGGTTGTTGTTGTTGTTGCTGAGTCACAACTTGCGCCGCCATTTCAAAACCCTAAAATAAAATTTAAGTTTTTTCAAGATTTTTCAGTTTTTTTTTGGATTTTATAACTTCCCTCTTCCCTTCTTATTATAAATCTTGAAACTTTATATATAAAGATCAAACCCCAGATAGTAACTTAACAAACCCTGAATATTTTTTTTTATATAAATTTTTTTATAAAGGTTTTTAAATATGTTTTTTTTTTTTGCTTTTGTTGAAGGGAACGAGGGAAGGATAGATATAGATATGGATAGATTTAGCCGGAGATCCGACTATGTAACGGCGGTGCGCCGCTAGGTTACGGCGGGTGAACAAAAGGAGAGAGAAAAAAGGGTGTGTAATTTTGGGGAAAAGGGGTGAGATAAGGGTTTGAGAAGATGTATAAAAATGGCAAGTCGAGGGTTGAGAGGCACATGTGCGCTATATTTGAGGGGTTGATTGTGAATGTAATGTTAACTTAAAGGGCTATATGTTTATGTTCTAAGAATTCATATCTTTGCCAAATGACCTACAGAGTAGACTCATGTGCTTGTAGGTTCAAACCCTGGTTGAAACAAATAAAAGAAAGAATTGTTATCCCGGTTCCAAGATATCGAACATAAACGGATGCAGCCACCACCAACGTTGTAAATATCAGCCATAGTGATATATCGGTCGACCCCCTTGAAGCAATATATCAGTCGTGGTAGGAATATATATTTATAATTTGTATATTTTTTTACCTTTTGGTTTAAGCTACTGTTTAGTTAATAAGATAAACAAAAATAGAATAATAAACTGAAAATTTTACAACACATAAGACTATTTACAATCGAATTATACAAGTCTTTTAAAATTGTAAAAAGTAAGGTTTTAAACATAAAAAGGAAAAAGTCAACCCTTCGTTTGACCGATAAACTTTAATCCTGGCCGTTAAATCCCGATAATGAACGTAATTGACGAAAGCCAATATATATATGACCGATATGTGAAATCTGGTAAAGGTATACCCCCGATATCCGATATATCAATGATACGTCGGCCGATATTTATAATAATCACTTTATTTTGAAAAAAATACTTACTCTTACATTTTAGTTAGAATATTCACACTACATCCTTACATTCTCTACTCCAACTAGTAATCTATTTGAGTTGTCCATCACAGATATCAGGTTGGCTACCATGCTTAATAGCAACCTTGCTAGACCTCTATTTGATATGTCTTTATATATAACATGTGATAAAGATAGTTTCATATTGAAAAGTAAAAGGAAAAAAAAAAACACATAAACCTGCCTATAGGCACCTATTTTTGAACTAAGTTTATGTCAGTATCGTTATAATTATTATAATATTATGGGTCTTATATGATGAATGTGTAACTATAAATTAGGTCCTTGAAATAAGAAAACTAAATGTAAAAATATGTTTATTTTTACTATGATGATGGATCTTAGCTTTGGAGAACCTATTCAAGTTTACAAATATTAATCATGCATATTTAACGGCTAAACCATTTTATCCCTTTAAACAAGCTATTGAGGATCACTTTACAAATACTATACGGCGTATTCAGTTTACGAAATTACTCCTATAAGTGTTTTTTATTTAGCAATAGCAAATGGATAAAGATTATGGGCTTGATGTTATGGTCATGGACATGAATTCCCATTTCATGCTTCCATCGAAAATAAAACCAGCGGTATAGTAAAAGAATTGGGCTTACTACCATATATAAATCTTAGGCCCCATATATTTTGGGCTCTATGCATGATGTATCGTTTGAGTATGGAGCTGCTCTTGTTTGCTTTGAACAACGGAACGACTGACATCAATCTTTATTGGTTGGGCTTGCTCTCAAATTATTATCATAGATTCATATTGGCCGAAGAATTAATCCAATATTTTCCCATTTGGGCCTGAGGTTAAAGCCCAAAGTCATGTATTTTTCTCTTCTTTTCCCTACACACAGTAGCTATCCGATCATTTTTTGTTTAGGGGTGGAAATGTGGAATTGTTTTTTTGACCATTATAGGCTTATAGCCATAAGCACACACCCATGACACAATGAGATTATTTGACGAAATGTTTAGGGATGAAATGGAATTTGACGAAATGTTTTTCATTTTTCAAATATTTAAATGATGGACGGAATGAGATTATTTCCCTCATCCCCATGGAATGGAGATTCCATCAATTAAGGAAATGTTTACATTCTAACAGAATAATATTCCTTCATCATTGAGCAACCAAATTTAATAAGGAATGAAATTCAATTCCAATTCCATCAGATTCCATCAAAATCTGCGAGCCAAACGCGACCTAACGGTAGTGAAACTTCCACCGCTTGTCATGCCCTCGGATTGACTATGCTAGTGACGTGGTCGATCTCTACCGAACGATGAAGAGACATGTCACTGAGTCCAACCACAACTGTTGTTCAAAAAAAAAAATGAGTTCAATTTTAGACATTTTTATTAGACATATTTATCATTATCTCATCAATTTGTTTTTGGGTAACCAAAGAGCGAGTAAAGAATTTTACATGCATTACTTTCACTTAAAGTTTTACTTGTATTTTCAAAAGCGCCTTATTTGCACTCTGAAAATTTGTCAATAAGAACTTATAGCATGCATTATAAATTGATGTTACTTAACTCTCTTACTTTCTAAGATAACGTAATTAACACAATTATATTATGGATGAATAATGAAGATACAAGTTTACTAGATCACGTCTACCTAATATCATGCGGGGGGGGGGGGGTTAAGCTAGTTTGGTTGTACATTAAAGCTAGAGTAAACCAAAAGAGTTTTAATATTGAAAATTACGGTTGTCACATGCCGGTCCTCACTCATGCATTTCAAAATGTAAAAGTCGATATCAAATGCCTAAAATATGAGCTAATTGTGTGTGTGTGTGTGTGGGGGGGGGGGGGGGGGGGGGGGGTTGGTTTAAGCTAGTTTGGTTGTACATTAAAGCTAGAGTAAACCAAAAGAGTTTTAATATTGAAAATTACGGTTGTCACATGCCGGTCCTCACTCATGCATTTCAAAATGTAAAAGTCGATATCAAATGCCTAAAATATGAGCTAATTGTGTAATCGTTTATTCTATCTGCCAAGTTTAAAAAATGCGTTGGCATTAATAAATACAAGCAAGTATTGACAAGTTTTGCTATTATTTTTAAGAGTTTTAAGGGGTAATCATGTGTGTTGTTAGTTGCATCATGATTAGTGGTAACAAGTTTATTTCAATATATACGAGACGGGGTGCCCGTGCGATGCAGCGGTGATGGTGGTAACGACAAAGGTGTGATTGCGGCAATTGTGGCGATGATGTGCGGCGGTAAGGGTTAATATGGTTATTTAAGGATTGGAAAATCTATGTTGTAGTTTATTTTATTAAGGGTATTATAGGTATATAAGTAAAGATATTTAAATTAGTGAATAAATAAGAAGGGTAATATGGTCATTTCAGGTTCTTAATTACTTAAAGGAGAAGGGCAGTTTGCTTTATATAGTAGTATATATATATATATATAAGGTTATTTTTTTCAATAACCTTTTATATATCAATACAAATCTAATGTTTTCTTTCTTTCTTTTTAATCTATATATACAAATCTAATTAAGGTTTTCCCTTTATATCAATTGAACATTTACAAAAAAAAATTGTTTCTTTTTTGGTTGTTGCACGGTGAGTGCATGGATTATGTCAAGTCAATTTGGATTTACACTAGATTGCTTATTTTATTAATTTGATACGGAGTATAATGTTACATGAACAGCAGAACAGGGGTGAATACCTTTAAAAAAAAAGAATTGTTTTTCACAATTGCATTACTACGTTTACGAAGTACTTATAACTTACTGTATAAATATCACAAATTATGGACCAGCAACGACTAAGCGTGGACCAAAAGGCAACAAACATTACAGCTATGAAATTGACATATAATGAGCCTAAGTAATAGACTACCACCGACGACTATAAACGTCGACTTTTTAGTAATATAGTCCAACGTAGTCTACATTACTATCATTATTACTATTGTTCTTATTGTACGTTGTTATTATTATATTCCCTTCGTCTCATTTTAAATATTTTATTTTGACTTTTCAAGTCTTTTTCTTTAAAATTTGACCGTATTTGTGTTATATATTAGTTTGATGAAATTTATATTAATGAAAAGTATATCTAAAACTCAATTCATTCATATATTTTATAACAAAGTGTTAAAGAATATATACGAAAATATTTACGGTCAAATTTGAAGGCAGAAGACTTGACAAGTCAAATTTGGACAATTAAAATGAGACGGAGAGAATATGTTATTGACCTTTTTAGAAAGAACTATGTACAGATAAATATTATCTACATGCATTTCGAAATAAACTTAAAGTCCCGACCTCCATGAACTTGGTCAATTATTTTTACATATTACAACAAGAAATTAAAGTAGAAAAAAGATAAAAACGAAGGTAAATACTTACGTATAACACTTATCTAATTGTACATGTATATATCTACCAGAAAAAAGGATTACTACCAACAGAAATTTCCTTAGCATTCTGGTAATATTTATCAACTTAACGTCATTGATTAATGTGGCGAAAGAGAGCCATAACTTCGCGCTCTTGGAGCCTGCGCCGGCGCAGGACCATTATTCCATTCGGTATCTGAGGACTTGAGTTCGTTACTTTCAAGTCCTACAGCACAAGGAACGTAAGCCAGAGACTTTTCATCCGGGCAAGTATGATGACTCGAAAAGAACTTCTTACATTCAGCAGGCGTTCTTTGGTTTGGAAGATCCAAAATACAATTCATTTTCACATCAAGAACCCCTTTCTTGATCAACTCCCGACACTGCGGCCCAACTTGTGTAAAATAGTTATAAGATATCGTAAAATTCGATAGCTTAGGGAGACAACACACTGCTTCCGGAACCGGTCCATAAAACTTATTCCCGGCCAAGTTCAAAAGTTGCATTTGCTTCAAACATTGAAACGAATGTGGGATTGGGCCGGTTAACATATTAGATCCGACATCAAACACCGTTGACTTTTTCAAAAGCCCGATTTCATACGGCAGACAACCCGTTAACTGGTTGTTCAAAAACAGAACCTCAAGTAAAGTATTGCAAGCTTGGCCGATACTTTTAGGAATGTTACCAACGAACTTGTTGTTAGCCAGGGTTAAGTAAAGCGCGGTCGTGGAGCCAAGGTTCTCGGGCAGCATTTGAACGAATTTGTTGTTGTTTATGAACAACAAATCGAGATTGATAAGAAAGATTTGCGGAGGAACAACGCCCTCAAATGTGTTGAAACGAAGATCAAGAAATTGTAGCTTTTGGGCATTGAGGACATGGTAAGGGAACGCACCCGTGAATTTGTTGTTACTTAAGTCGAGTTCATAAAAGAAAGGAAGTTCGCCTATACGGGCTGGGAGGGTTCCCGTGAAGTTGTTTGAGTTTGCATGGAAGAAAACTATGTCTTTTAAGCCAAAAAGGAATTCGGATATGGTTAAGTTTGGGCCATAGAATTTGAAGTTGTTGAATTTGACCCCTGCGACGGCTTTTTGCTTTTTATTGGGTTGGATACCGCATACGAAGCCTTTATACTTGCCGCAAATATCTTTGCCCTGCCATGTATCGGTTATATGCAAGGGATCATCTGTTATCTTCTTTCTGAAGGCTTGGATTACTGGGAAGACTCGTCGAAGTAGTTCGCTTTCAAATCCATCTAATGGTACTGGTGATGGTGGTTTTGGCGATGGCCGTGGAGGATGTGATGGAGGTTTTGGTGGTGATGGTGGTTTTGGTGGTGAGGGTGGAGGATGTGATCGAGGTTTTGGTGGTTGTGGGGGTGGGGGGCATGGAGGGGGAGGGGGTGGGGGGCATGGAGGGGGAGAGGGTGGGGGACAATCTGGCATTTCTGGTGGTGGTGACGAAGGAGTACCACCACCACCAATGATTATTTCGATAGCTTGTCTATGGACAAGTTGTTCATCGGCATTGGTAGTAAGAAAATAAGTGATGCAAATGAGGAGCAAAAATGTATAGCCGCCACTCATCTTTTAGTCGCTGATCGATAGTGGACTCAAAGAAAGATAAAGGAATCCGTTTATATAAATGAAGAAAGCACTTCACGGGATGCATATACGACGTAAAGTTGGTGTATTTTTTTTTGTCATGTTTTTCCCTAAAATACATGTTTTTCTTACAACAATCAGTTAACATATAACAAGACTTATTTTAAGTTTCAGCTGTTGTCATCTTTCAACATTTATACGGCAATATTACAGCCAATTGTGTACTCGATGATTGAAGCCGTCTTGAAGCATATACATGTTGCTTTCACATACATTACCTTTAGTTTAAATAATGAAAATTATATTCACATTCTAAATGGAAACGTATATACAATAAAAATTTAACAGGCTTCACTTGAATAAACCATAAACGAACAAGGCATTGAATGAAAAAAAATAAAATTGAGGATAAAACCAAACAGTTTTGATCAGTTATGTCTGGGCTTGATATCAATAACAACGATATTATACAAGCGACTATGAAAGATGATAATGGTGCTATATATGTAACATCCTAAGAATTTTAAGACAAATAAATTAACTCATCTTTGTAATGTTAACATTAAAATAATTACCTAGTATTTAAGTTTGAGTTAGGGTTGATTTAGTTGAAAATTTAGTTGATAGCAGATATCATACCCATCAAAAAAAATGAAAGAGGGTGTGGCACTTAGAGAAAGTGTCAACCATTTTCTTGTTTTGACTCATTTTTTTCTATCTCTTTCTATCTCCATTTTAATTCCAGTTCAATATTTCTTCAGGAGTGTTCGTTCAAATCCAAGAAATTCCTTTAAAGAAATATTAATAACAAATCAAGTTTAATCATAGTGGTGGTAAAATGGGATTTTAGCAAAATGATGGATAGTTGAGATTGATGATTATAGAAGATAGAAATTTGTTAAATGAGATTTAAAAATGAGTCAACTCGAAGAGAATGGGTAAGATATGGATATGAATGATAGTGAATCGATAGCATGACTAAGTGAGTTAGCCAAGATTGTGAATAAACTTTTATATGCATATTGTGTTGATTTGCCAGGTTGAAAGTTTTGTCAATTGTGTTGTAGCAATCTTGATTGTTGTTAGTCACAGAGAAGGTGAGTAAACTTGCATACTCTTATATGTGTGTTGAGTCAATTACCATATGATGGTGAATTCTGTATGTGGTATTCAATTCGACGGTATGACCTAGTTTTGAGATCGGGGCCTAAGAACCCCATAGTTGTACTGAGATGAGGCCTAAGAACCTCTTGTTGTATAGAGATGATGCTTAAAAACCTCTTTGATTATTGTTTAGCGTATATGGATTTATGTATGTGTTGTTAACGCAAAAGTGAGTATGCAAGTGATGGTATGACAGTACCATTGGCTACATGCAATAGTCTTTTGTGTTTTTGTCCTCCTTTGTATATATATATATATATATATTTGGTTATGTTTAGTTTGTTTACCATTTTATAGGTGGTTCCGGAAGAAGGAATTAATTCTAGCTGATTTGAAGTATTGACTCTTGAAGTGCTAGTAGACTTGAAAGTATTTTAGGCCATTCATGAAAGAATAATATTTTTGATGGAGACTTAGTTCATCCCACCCTCAATGGCTCTTGTGACAAAAGTTGGTATTTTGGAACTTGATAAATATGTGTAATTTGTGTACTTTCAGATTTTGTATCATGGTCATGGTGAATTTAGTGTCAAAATGAAGGTTTGAGTTGTTTGGTAAAACAGATAAATGGCCCGTTATTCTGTAAAACGTACACTTGATGAATCGAAAGCTTTTGAATGTTTTGTTGTTTAGCATTTGTCCATTTTGAATTTGGTAAAATAATTTGATGTGTGGAGATCAAATGTTGTGAGTTTGTAATGCAATCGCTGAGGGGAATTATTGACCTCGACACGATCAGTTTTTTTGATTCAGCATTGACTTTTGATCTCGACGAGGGCAATAATGCCCCTCCGCGAGATTTGCTATGAAGTAAAAAAAAATTATTTTTCATAATCGAGTCTTGTCATTTCATTATACCAGAGAGATTCCACACAATTCAAAATGTATTGAAATTGCTTAATCCACCTAGGCTAAAACCAAAGAAAAAAAAACCACGGATGAAGGCGAGTGATGAGCTGTATGATATATTGATGGCAAGTGATATTCGTATCACAATTCACAAATGTTGATTTATCTAACACACTTTAAAATTTTAATCTATAATATATTATACAAGTCGATAACATATGTCAAATAAATCAATTATGTGATATCCCTTCATTCAAGTCCTTGAGTATTAGTTCAGTCATTGAAAGGACATTCTCTATTCAAGATGTCTTGTGTTCAAGCTTTGGGTTAGACATAGAAAGTCCTTATATGAGGGTTTGGCTTAGATATGCTCAGTTTTAAGTCTAAGAGTGCAGAGTTTACCCCTATTAATCGTCATGCCTTCAGGCGTATTAGTAGGGAGTTTTCCCCATCGGTTATTTGAAATAAGTATTTTTGTTTCAAGGAATTATATAGCGCGGACCCAGTTAAGACAACGTACGTCAGACTTTTTGCTGTCGAATCACGACATATGAAGTTCCAAACGAAATTTATCTTAAAAAATAATAAATCAATTATTATGGTATCAAAACCACTTCTCGTAATTATCCGACAAAACTTTGGTCTACATCATCCCAATAAGCTTGCAATTTGCATTACTTCACATGTGCTCGACAGACCCTAGGCCAATGGTGGGTGTCTTTGTTAGGAGGGTATTAGATTTTTGTTTTTTTACTCTATTGTTTTTGTCTAACTTCTACCTTGCAAGAATGTCTTCTATATATCTATACTCATTTATAAAAATTATTAGATATTGTTGAAAGTTCAGAATTTTTGAAAATATATAAATTTACTTATTTATCCATACACACCCATTATTCTATACCCCTAGAGACTAGAAAGGCAGGAAAAAATTATACACATACACCAGAGAGCCAAGGCATTACATGCCACCACCTAATTCCTTACTAGACACTATGTAATCAAGCATATAAAATATCCAGAAGAACTGCAAAATACAACGATCTCAAAAATTGTTTTATATTTATATTATAAAGCAAATTCAATTTTTGTTAAATTTTAAGTTTCAACTTTCAATAATTAAGTTTCAACAATTTATCAAAAGTACTTTACATCAATAACTTAAACTAGTTGTCGCCGCCACTAATAATTGCGCATCGCCACCACAAATCGCCACTGCCACCGCTCCAGCCACGTCACCACCACCAATGCCGCCGCTATTGCACCGTCGTATCGCACCAATACTATCCTAATTATTGTGAAAATATTCACCACTCGGTTTTAGTTATTATTTTAGTAGTTACACATTTGAATCTTTCTAATTACATTAAACATTAGTGTATGTCTGACTGTGTACAATCAATAACATCAAAGATAACTTTTAAAAATAAATCATAAAAGATAAATGATCGATTTAGTTTTGTAAGTTATACTAGTTCTGAGGTTTGTCCAATGGTTGAGTAGTCCCAAAATATATTAATTAAAGCTAAAAAATTAGAATTCAAGTATATTAAATATATACTGAATAAAATTAAAAAACCTAAAAATAAAACATAAAATCTTTGACTTGCACACTATTACTTAACCTCACAACATCTTAAGCTATAAAATCATGATAAAAGAACTCAAGATATGGCAAATAATGAATGATGATAGGTTCTGACATAAAAGTATACTACAATTTAGTTATCACACACAATAAACATCCATAGAATGCAGTTGGTTGATTAAAAAAAAAGATGCACAACTTAGACGATTTAAAAATTCACATAGTAAAAGTATGATTTAAGTAACCATCAATATGACTAATATCACAATTTAACCAATACGAAAACTAAAGAAGAAACATATTAAAACTAACTATATATAAATATTTATTTCAGTTTACCTCTTTTTTTCCAACTTTAGTTAAATAAAAGTTTTACAGTTTGTTATATCTACACTTACTACAAATACAAACAACAATTTTATACTAAACGATTTAGAGTTAAGCTCAATAAAAAGAACAAATATAATTTGACGAATACATACCAATTCATCAACAAAGACCATCTCGATCGTTTTGATTTGGTTAACATGTGTTGGCTTTAGATCATTAAGATGAACTAATGTAGTCGATCTTATTTTTTGTTGTTAAATAAGAAGTCATAATGAACCTATCATGGACAACAAACTAAGTTAAAAGAGATCATAATAACATTAACATAAAAATTCAATTAAATAATAATAATAATGATTAAATATGAACAAAGTATATATATATAAAAAAACTCTTTTTGGTAGTTGATCGTAGGTTTTTTTTTTGTTGAGAATATATGAGGTTTTTTCTAGGACTTTTTCGATTTTTAAGCCTGCGTTACGATATAATTTAAAAGTATTCAATACGTATCAAGATTGTAATCTAACTTTGTTAACGTATGTGAATTTTAATATAATATAATTAATTATAGATTAGAAGGAGAATTAGGCTCAAAGAGGAAGATTAGAAGTGTCAAATGTACCATCGACCTTTTCTTTTATTTATATTATAGATGCTCACCCTTTGGGTTTGACAGGTAAAACGACAATATATATTTTAATTTTATACATTTTCTTAAACAGTTAATGTAGGTTAGGCGGCATTTCATTCATATATCAACTCCAATTTCAAATAAAAATCATTATAAAATAACCCTGTTGTCATTTTTGATAGCCTACTCACACCAAAATTTAAACCTTAGACTCAAAGTCTCTAAGTTTTTTTTTAAGTAGCAATTTATCTATCGATGGTTGGTTACATTAAGATCTCGAGGTATGAAGTCTCTCAAATTTTATAAATGTTAGATTATGGTTTTCCAAAAAGAAAATGCTAAACAAAGTCCTTAGGGCTTCAGTTAGCGTGCATAAAAAGGTTGTATATTTCTATATTAAAAGTCCACCCCCTAAATTTTATGTTAAGTATACGACTATTTAATGCATTTTAACGAAAGCCCTTAAGGCTTCGTTTAACAAAACCCTTTTCAAAATTCCCACAATATCTGCTTATCTGGGAGATAGATATGAATATACCTCAGGCAGAAACTTTAAAAAAATGTCTAATTAAGAATATTAATGCTTCTAAAATAAATAAGATTTTTTGACAACTGAGTAGATAAAGTATTTTCACGTCCAACATGACTAATAAGATTTAAATTTCACCTTTAACTTGACAAATGCCTTAAACAAAATACCCCTTAACGTCAAAATCGGTATATTACATTATCTTTATTTACTGGCCATTTTGTATAAAATATTGGTTTTACAGCCATCTTCCATTTTGTGCTCTTTCAAACGTGCACAATTATAATCTATATAATCTTTTCAATTAGGCATTGGAACATATATGCAAATTAAGAAATATAACTCTTATGTTATCTTCTGTATTTGATGGCAATTTGTTTTGCAAAGTAGCAGGCAACTATTACGAAATTGATGTTTCCGTCTGTAATTCATATGCTCTATATTACTGAATGAATAAATTCAACGATCTCACAAACAAGGGCCTACACAAAGCCATCGAGGGCTACTTTGCAGTTTGCACATATAGGTGCATCATTGGGATCTTTTTATTGATTGGTTGTGAATCCTTATCGCTTAAATGTGGTGCTTTTCAACACTATGATTGACTTCCCATTGTTTGCATGAGTCGACTTCTAAAGCAATGGTAGAAAACAATATGGCTTAATCACATACAATCTGGCCTTTACATATTATAAACAACATTTAAATTGATATGAATTATGCACCCATAAATCGGGATGGCAATCGAAGTGTGTTCGATTTAGAGTTTAATAGTTTATATACTTCAATTCAGACCCAATCAAATATAATAAGTTAATAATAGTGTCAAATAGTTGAACTTAAACCCAACTCATTTACACTGTGTTATTGAGTTTTCTTTTTTAAAAAAAATGAATAGAATGAATTATATAATAAGTTGTATTCTAGAATTTATTAACCCAATCATGTGCAACTCACGTGACATTTTGTTCACCCCTCATATTACAAACAATTTGAGGGGCTTCATCCTTTCCCTTACCATCTTTTTTGTTTTTTTTTTTGTGTGTGTCAAATAGTGATTGGTTTAAGTTTATCTATTCTTATTTTCAAATTGGTTGCTAATTTTCTTCTCCATATTCATAACTCATTTCTACAAATACTGTTAGATTAAAAACAAGATCTATTTCAATATTAAAAGCAAACACCATATTTCATGCACCCGTACAGCTATTAATACTGCACAGTCCGATATGGGTATCCATGGAACATGGTTAATCTTTTCTTTGGCTTTCATATAAAAAAGGTAAACACTGAAGAGAGATGATATGGCCATATGGGTTTACTTTTTTCAGTTTCTATTTCTTTTTCATTTGTAGCCCAATGCACATCAAAATTGTTGATATAAGCCTTTGTAATATGAATATATGATTGGCCCTTGGCCCATACTATTTAGTTTAATTTAATGATCCGTTTAAAATTGAATTTGCAACTGAAAGTTTAAAACTCAGTCACATACTGACATACGTAATTCATTTTATATATTCTTTTATCTCAAAAAGTACATAATTCATTATTTTACTAATTAAACCTGTAGTATATATTCAAAGCAAATCTAGTGGTAGGTTGATTAAAAGTCTTTCTTTTTTGAAAAAAAAAGTTTTAAATAGCTTTTTACCATTAGATCGAGAACATAACTTAATTTCAACTTGACAAACTTTTAATCAAACAACTTTATTCTAATACACTCACACCAATTTTGAATTCATTTATACTTCTTCTAACATTGATAATTTAATATCATAAAATAATGGTAAGAACATTAAAAAAAAGCCAATTGAAAGCTTATTATTGAAGATGCTATCACCAGTATCTACCAATAAACTAAAATAGGATTGAATAGTTTTTTAATCAACATGTAGTCCGATACTAAAACGACATGTATACTTTTAGGTAATATTATTAAAACTCTTATTAAAATATTTTAATAAGTTAATAAATAAACTTATTAAAATATAAAATAATCGTTGAACAATCTTAATTATGTACAAAAACTATTAATGTATATAAATATAAATATACGTGTATTTACTCAAAACCTAAAATCTAATTGCCTAAAACTTTAATATATGTCGTAAACTAAAACCTCTTTCGTATTACCTAAAGAAAAGAGAAACTTTTTCGTATCAATTTTATTGAACGGCAAAAACTCATTCGCATAGGATTAACAACCTATAATCACAATCATTGTAAGTTTGTTCTAATATGATTTGTTCAACCGATGACAATAGTACTATAGTAGTTTTTCATGACCTCAAGTGGTAATTCCCTTTATCCTTTTTTTATGTGCTAATTCTCTCCTCTTTTTTTTCTTTATATTTGTTTGTTGATATATTAAGAACTTAGATTAGATATTTATTAGAGAATATATTTGTTTATGTTACTTTTAAAAAGTTTTCGTTGCCTGTTTTATAAGATTACTTGATTTTATTATTCTATCTACTAAATTATTTATCCGTGTACACATGAAAATATTAAAATAAAACTATCAAAATCTTTTCAACGTTCAATATATACACGCCACATGGATGTTTAAAATAATATTTTTATTTGTTAAACATACGTGTAAGATCGATATAATAAATTAGTTTAGGTAATTTGGTATAAAATTTAAAATTTTGATTATTTTAATTTTGCATCTTATATTTATGTAGATAAAAGAGTTAATATTTATGTACATATAAAATCCGTACAACGTACGGATATCAAGACTAGTTATACTATTATACAGACATCTTGTCCATCATCTACCAATATACTAAAACATAATTAAGGTATTATTTAATCGACACATGGCATATTTGAACGACAAGTGTCACTTTTAGTATTCTTAATTAAATCAAATTAGAATTCCTAATTAGTTTCCACGTACTTTATATAATAATTATTAAATATGGATATCTACATGACTAATTCCAATTCGAAAGAAATAAACTATGGTATGTATTTTTTTTTCAAGGTCTAACAACAAATTATGGTTCTATTTATATATGGATTTTTCTTTCAAGATATAACTTCTAAAAGCAAATTATGGTTCTGTATATTTATATTTATTTATATTTAATTTAATATATTTCTTCACTTATCAACTCAATGTAAATTAATTCATACATATTTAAAGACGTAACATAACTTATATTACGTATAATAAGTTATTGAAACGACACGTGCTGTAATTCTTGATTGACAGATATCCTTTTAATTTACTTATTTTATATTAAAGTAGCTTTTTTAATTATATATAGATTCAATTTCCTAATTAAACTATAACTCTTGGTTTATGGATACAAAACACATTATAACTTTATTTGATTCATCGTTTTTTCATTAATAAGTTTGTCTTTTTTTCTTTGTCAATTTTTCATATCCTATTACTTATATTATGTATAATAAGTTATTAACATGAAGACTTCAAAAATTTGAGTTTACGGTCTAAAATCACAAGGTTATTCACCGTCATCTACTATGCTTATAAGTTCCGATTATGATGTGATTGTAAAAGTTTAATGTAAATCCAAAACTTTAACTAAACATATATAGTATTTATCATTGTTTATTATAACTTAGATTCGATCATCGGTTTACTTTAACCACAATTTATTTCATACCCACGAATCATGTATGATGCATATTCGAATTTCTTTATGATACATCTATATAGCTACGGTACATCGTACGAGTATTACGACTAGTATGACTTATATACATACAATTAATATAAATACACACATAAATATCCTCTCTCTTGATCCTTCCACATCCTTCCCCACAAATACCCAAGGATGAATATCCTTCATTTCATCACTCAAAACAATATCCTTTCTACAAACATCCTCCATGTCACCACAAATTTTTCATGGACATCATTGTTGTGGATAGTCTAAATCTCTAATGCATGTTTTCTCTAACAAAAGCAACATTTTCTTTTGATGCATGTTGTGAAAACTCACGAGTATTGTATTGTCCGTAGACACTATTATTTTCGTTCATGTCTTGTGTCTATTAATTAGCCATGACATATTTAAAAATACATGTATAAAAGCAACATTTTCTTATAGTTCTTACATGTCTAACAAAAGCAACATTTTCTTCTGACGAACGCATATATGTTGTCTCTAATACGAATAAGAAATTGTTTTGCATAAAAATAACAATTAGTTGTACCAAATTTCCGCGTTGTCCTAAAATCGAAACACAGTAAATACCCGCTACATTTCCTACGTACGTGCATATTTAGGTTCTCCCGTAATTAAAGTGTGTTCCCCACATGCATTTTCTTATCAAGGTATTGAGAAGTTCATTAACTATCGGGTCAAAATCATATGAAACTAACACTGTATTCTCGAGATTTTTTTTTTTTTTAAAAAAAAAAAAAGATTGGATAGGAAAAGAAAGGATAAAAAATTACATTAAAAAATGGCATTCTTGAGTTGAAAGGAAACTAAAAGAAAAAAATAGCTAAACAGGATGAAGTGATGAACCCTCCACATCCAACACCCCTTCCACCATCTGCCGCCAATAACCACCCCTTGCACCTTGTCAACACTTGATCCTAATCAATATATATATATATATATATATATAGGGATGGTAATATAAGACTGTCAGGTCTTTAAGCTTCGGTGTGGAACACTCACATACTAATTTTTTAAACCATAAATATCATGGGGGTCCAAACATTTATTCATTAAACAAAAAATAATAAAATATTGGCATGTGAGGGGTTCCACACCTAAGCTTAAGTGTCGGACAACCTTATATTCACTTTTCCCTGTATATATATAGGGGTTAGTTATTGTAAAACAAGTATTAAAGTAAAACAAATAATACAAGATTTTGACCCTTAGATCATGATAAAATTGATGCACGGATATTCACATATATATATTGATACACGATGATTTTAATGATGCACAATGATTGTTATTAAAGGAAAATATATTGTTTAATTTGTTCTACTTTAACACTTGTTTTATTTTACATATATATATATATATATAGAGAGAGAGAGAGAGAGAGCAGTGCTCATGAAGCAGTATATATATACACACACAATCACTAGTATCCACAAAACCCCTTTCAATTTCTGTTCTTTTTCACAAACCCGCCACCATCACCGCTGCTGACGGCGTCGGTGGCAGTTTCAGACCCATTTCACCGTTAGCTCATCACATATCACAAATTAACCCATTACCACAATTAGTCTGCTGTAACATCCCGAACTTTTCGTGTTTGACTATTTGACCTTCCGTTAGTTAACGTTAAGTTCGTTAAGTAAATGTGTGTTATATGTGATTATATGATTAAATGCTTATGTATTTAATATGAATATGTAAATGTGAAGTTTAATGAAAGTAATCAAAGTGACGTTAAGTAATTAAGTGCTTGTTAGATCGTTAAGACTCCCGGTAGAAAGGTAAGCTAAGAAAGTGAAGTTTAGAAGTTGAGGGGTCCCAAGTGTAACATAATGGGCTGATGGCCAGGGGTTAGTAAGCAATTAGGAAGCCCTAATTATCACAAAATCTGCTGCAACGTGTGTATGAGAACCCCCAGCCGATCTCCCTCCCTTTCCAAGCGAAGATTCAACTGTTTCGTGCCGTTTCAATCGAGTTTTGTTAAGATCTTGAATCCCCTAAGTCTTCTACAGGTAATATAGGTAATATTCTCCTTGAAATATGATCTTATGAGTCATAGATGAGTATTCAATCCTGGCCATGGGGTTTGGGTTGGGTTAATTGATTAAACGGTTATCGATTTCATGTTATTCGGGTGATTCAATGATTGATTTATGTGGTAAATGATTCAAAGATTAATTGGTATTTTCAATGAGTGATTTTGGTCTTATTTTAAGTGTATTTGATGTTCATAAGACCTGGAGATGTGTTAAAGTCGTTTGGGATGTGTTTGGTTAGGTTTTGGGGTTGTTTTTCACGACTGGTCGTCGTAACTCCCGTTACGGTTGTGTAACTCCTGTTACCTGGGTAACTGCGATAACACCTCTACTGTCACTCCCGTTACAAATTTTCATAACTCCCGTTAGGTGCGTAACTCCCGTTACATATATTCGTAACTCCCGTTAGGGACTGATTTTTGTTAACATTTTTAAACGACCATAACTTTTGAACCGTAACTCCGATTTTGACAAATAAGCTATCCACGGAACCGTGAGAGAGTCTACTTTCTAATGGTTATGCTTTTAAAAGATGATGATGATTTCAAGTGTTCAGAAAGGTTAATTCAGTGAGTGAATGTCGAGTTCCGTCGAGTTATGTAAGCTCTAAAGCATTAATCGAATCTCCAATGCATCAAGTCTTGTCGTGGGTCATGTTTATAGGTATTGAGACCTGAGTTATGAACATAAGTAAGTGGGTATTTTATTATCTCATTATGTCGTTTAATGATTATAGGTAGTCGGAATACTTGCAAAGCTCGGTAACCTACGTTATCATTTGTTGTGTGCTTCTACGAGGTAAAATACACTACTTTGACACGCTGAGGGTTCAACATAAACATGGTTTTCATATAATAACTTCCCTAATGATAACTTGTTTGCTTATGGGTATTCGGGATTATACGGGAGGTGATATGGGCTATGTATATGCATATTGAAGCCTGAAATGCTACCCCAAAGATATGTGACGTTATGATATGATATGAAATGTTTTGAGTTATTATGAAATGATATATGATATGAGATGATAAATGATATGCAACGTTGTAATGATATACGATATGCAATGGTATATGATGATGTACGTGATGTAACAATGTATGCGATGTAATGACATGCTATGAAATGCTATGTAACATCTTGAGATGAATTGAAATGTGTTATATGTTGATGATATGTGAAATGAGCATGATTACATGGCTTGATCATCTAGTTCACTAGACCTATTAAGTGGCCATGACACGTGCACGTTTAAGGGCCCAAACGTAAAAGATGATATGTGATGATGTTTAGGTAACGTGGACACCTAAACTATATGTGATGAAAACCGAGCTCGTATATGATATGAAAGTGTTAAGCTTAACCCGTACTTTCCCTTGCCCGGTGAGTGCGTATATGGTTGCTTGGGTGGCTCCTTGCAACGTAATTACGTGGTTTTAGTATCTCCGGGTGGAGTGATTACCCACCAATGTCTTTGAACATACGGACTACTCCTGGATTGGCTTGCCATTCCTTAACGACATTGATGGACCGCTGAAAAGCTTATCCATCCAGTCGGGTGTGAGGTTTCCTGTTAGGTCCTATGACCGCCTACACACAAACTTACACCTTATATGTGATGAGTGACTTATGTCACGCCTAATGTAAGTGACTTATTGCACACTATACGATGATGCTTATATGATATATGTGAAGTAAAAGATGACTAGGCACATTTAGGATGACCCATCCTAATATGAAAGATGTTGATGCTATGATATGTATGTGAGACGATATGTTTGATGATATGTGCCTTAATGACTTAATATGACTTTTATATAATGTCTTAAATGGACAAACGTTTTATAAACTATGGGTTATCTTACTTAGCTAATTCGTTAGCTAACACTTGCTCTTTTAAAATGTGTTGTGCCCTCAGGTCCAACAATAGTGAGCAGGTAGATGTGAGAAGATGTGAGGCATGGGTAGATGATCTTAAAGTTGGCTATAGTTTACCCATAGTGGCTGCTCGCTTAGACATTTGCTTTATGTTTAGATAATATTGACTTGTATTGATAATGTACTCGGTTGTTTAATGTTGGGTAATCGATGGATTTCCATTTAGACTTATTTTGATGATATGGCTAGTAACACCATTTAATGAATAAACTAAATAGATTTTACTGGTTTGGACTTTCAAAGTTTACTTCCGCTTTCTTTTGACGCCGTTAGGCGAAATTTTTTGAAAATCCATGTTTTTAAACGATGGGTGTTACATCTGCATTCTGTAAAGAACAAGATAAAGACAAGGTGATTAAGACCTTATACCTGATGATTAAGATCGAAGGAGTGAGAGTGAGGAGAAGGAGAAAATTTTGTGATTGTGTGTGTGAGCTGTTGGTTGAGGAGACAATCATAGACTCTTTCCATCCAAATCAAGTCAAAAATGGACAGAAAGTTTTGGGATAAAAAACCCTAATTTTTTCTTCCCTAGACTTTCTTTTCTTTTAGGAGAAAAACTCAATAATGCAAAAAAGTAAAATTCCTTATCTTTGAAAAAAACTTAAGAATAGTTAGACCGTGGCAAACTATTGATACAAAGATTTTAGCATCTTTTTGGTTAAAAATTAAAAAACCTCTCGCAATTATGATTTATCTTTCTAAAACTTTTGTCTACTAACTAATCCTCTCATAATAAGCCGTAAAATCATAACATCTAGTACCTTTAATATATTATTATTATTTTTCTCTTCAAGAACGAGATGTATTTATAAATTAAACTATGTGAATATACTGACGTGCAGTACTGTTTGGTTTGATATCAAAAGTATTGACTTTTCTCTTCTTGTTACAATGTACATATTTTTCTTTTGCAAATATCAGTTGCTAATAGTTACTTGATTACTTCTTATACTTTAGCTTGTTAGTAAGACATCTCTTCCAATACAATGATTTATTAACACACCTTTTATGTTATCAAATACTATCTTATAAAGTATTTTACTCTTTTTTCAAATCTCAATTAAGTAATTGAACTACCTAAATTACTCATTTTCTTTATTACATAATTTAAACATCTTTACCTAATATACATATAATACCCTTAAATCTCAACAATTCATTTTTCCCTCTCCTCAAATTTCAACCACTCATTTTTTTTCTCTCTTCCATAAATAATTTTATTCCTTTAATCCATTCAAAATCTTTTATCTCAAAAACCGTATATCGATATATTATAAAAGTTGTATGAGTGTTCTTAAAGTTTCATGCTCTTTTATTAAAGATGTCATTTGATATACTTTCGCCGAATTTTTAAATGCGAGGGCGGAGCCCGTACGGTTAAGGCATTTGGCTATCATACTCTATAACTTGATCTATCACGCCCACCTCTCACCGCCGCAACATACGCGCATTATCTCTCGTATACATAATACGTCTAAACTTAGATGCTTCTTTAATTTACACCTAATGGTCCTAATGAACGCTTGTGTTCAAAGAGATGATTAACCTAAAAGGCGTAACTACATAAAAGAAATAGTTGTTGGCAAGCACCAACCTGTAAGTCTTTAATAATGCAATGGCTTTTCGTCTTTAAATGATAAAACTTTTTTTTTTTTAAAGAAAGTGTAAAAAAATTAACTGATTTTTTATTATAAAAAAAAATATGATCAACTATAAAAGAAAGAAAATTAAAAACTTTACATTATACTCCTTCCATGCCAATTTAAATGTTTAAATTTGACTTGCTAACATTTTTAACTTTAATTTTGACCGTAAGTATTTTTATTTGTATAATATAATACCCATTTAAAGTTATATCAATGAAAAATACATTTAAAGTTTAATTTATCAATATATTTTACATCAATTATTGTATATGATACAGAAAACAATTTATGATAACTTTAAAAGTTAAAATAAAACATTTAATTTATGACGGAGAGAGTATATATTTCATACTCTGTATATGCTTTAAATAATGATTCAATCAAAAGTTCAAGATCTTTTGCAGGCGATTTCTTCAATAAGATAATGCCTTTAAAAAGTATTCTCATGTTTGTACGTACAATTAAGTACTCCGTAATTAACACTTTAACACATATAATCGTTTTCAGTTGCTCCGTAAAGAAAAGTGCACATTATTATTGGTGGATTGAGAATGAGATTCTTTAAAATTATTCCAACTTCACTTATAAAGTAGGAATAATTTTAATCATTGGATTTCCAATTCAAAATTAAAAATTAATGTTTTGATTTTGACCATTAGATTTAATTCGATGGTTGAAGTTACTCAAACTTCATCTATGATGTTGGAGTAACTTTAAAAAATCCATTATTGGTCATATAATGATGCAGTAGGTTGTCTTAACAAAAGTACAATTATAACTGTTTAATTGACTTTAATGATTCATATCACTATTACTAATTGTTAGGCCAATAATTATGTTTAAGAATCTATTGGGGACACATGAAATGATTAGTGACTGATATTTTGAGGAACAAATTACGTAAAGACGTTGTTTTGTATTTCTATATCTTAATCACTGATCATCTACTGTGTCAAGTAGTTGTCAACACTAATCATATTAATCATTTTTTCTATATCTATGCATGGAGCAAGCTAGATTTGTAGAAATTCGAATATATATATATATAGTTAATAGTTTTATGCCTTTATTTAAAGGGAAAAATATATAAAAAAGTAACTTAATTATACAAAATTTTTAATAAGGGAAATCTATTTAGTTTTCGTCTATTAAAAGGGTTGCAATTTTAAAAGGTTCGCAATAAAAGAAATATCGTTAGTTTTTAACGCTAACCTTTCGTTAAGTGGCATGTCACCAAGTAATTAATTAAACCACATTAATCATTCATTATTTTTGTATATATCTATACTATATTATAATAATTATTATCACTTTCTCTCTCATAAAAGTGTTAGATGCAAAATTACCATTTTATCTTTAATAAATTAATTTATATTATCAATTCATTATCTTCTAAAATATCTTCACTACCCCTTTACATCAATTACATTAAATCAATTACTTACACCCACCACTACCATCAGTTCGTCACCACCACGACCGTTGTCACCACCACGATCGTTGTCATCACCACCAGTCGTCGTCACCACCAATCCGTCGCCGCATCGCACGGATATAATGCAAGTTCATATCAAAAGGAAAAGGTTTCTTCATCACAAAACATCAATCAGGTCTCATTAAAAAAACATACACACCGGCCAATGAAGGGGGAGGGTTGACAACGCGGCGTGAGCTACCCGATCCCTTATCATCCCATCAACAGAGTGGATGGCATATCAAAACCATTGATTCGACATTGGTTAAAGGGGTATTCACCAAAGTGTTAAGGAAGCCTAAGAACCTGTCCAAATTCACCGGAAAGTGCGGCGAAGTTGAGTGCCTCGGTTGTCATATAGATCCGGCAACAAAGTCAAAGACAAGCTATGTTGCACGGGTACTGGTACGGGAACGGGAAACGGGTACGATACGGGAACAGAAAATGGCAAAACTCAAAAAATCAAGAAACGGGTACAATATGGGTACGACAATGAAAAAATATAAATCATAGTTATGAGATTGAAAAATAAATATACACCATACTTTCTATTGGGGTTTTATATATAAAAATAATAATTTATAAAATTATCTATAATAAAAAATTAAAAATATATTAAAAACTTGAAACTAACATAATTGTTTGAAAATATAAACATAATACTTCAAATTTAGAAAATTAAATACCAGATAAGTTAATATTAATAAACATATAGAAGTTTAAATAACTATTTTAAGTTTATGCTTTAATTAATAAATACTCGTAAAACAAGGTAAATATAATTGGTATTAAATAATTAAGTAATTAGATAGATATAGATAATATCTATATATTAAATAATTAGATAGATATAATTAGTCATGAGTTTATGACAGTTTATATTTGTCATTCCAAAAAAAAAAAAAAAAAAGCTAGCACATAGTACATATAGGGGTATTAAATACTTTTTCCCCCTTTCTTCCTTAACAGATCTAGCAACCACCACCACCAGAGACCACCACCCCTCGGTGCAACTTTCCCGCTGTCTCTTCTAGCAAAGATTCGAACTACAATTTACAGTCAACGATTCCGACAAGAAGCTTACACAATACGCCTTGAAAACTTACAAGAAACGCCCCTGGACTTCTGGAAACATTTAAAAAACGTCCCCAAAAATAGAAACGGTTCAAGAAACGTTCGTTGACTTAAGGAAATGGTCAAGAAACGTCCAGGAAACGTTCCAGCTGTCCCCGTACACGTTTCCGTCCCCGGGAAGTTTCTGGTACGTGGGACGGCACCTTCTTGCCGTTTCCGTGCATCAGAGAAGACAATACCAAAGCCAAAGGTACTATGAAGATGCGATCAAATGGTTCTTATCATGGGCGGGTCAGTTATCTTGTTGGTACTTGAGCGTGAGCCACCGGTGTACTTGCTCACTTAGCCGGTGATCGGAGTATTGATGATGGAAGTGAGAATTATGGTGCAAATGATTATTATTACTATTCTAATTACGATATGGATACATATGCGACTGCTTCGGTAATAGCAAATGAAAAAGAAGATTTATACATTAATGGTGGCAATACCCATTTATACTCCCTTAATAAGCAAACTACCTCATCCCTCTTTTAACACCTCTACCTTTAAAATGTCTTTTATGCCCTCCTAATTTACACTCCCTATTTTTTCTCCATCACGCTCATTACACACACATACGTTCATCCGATTTTCGATTTTCTCTCCCTCCCCCTTCTCTGATTTTCTCCTCCCATAAACACCATCCACCACCGCCCCAAATACCACCATCCACCGCCGCAATCCACCTTCTATGTACGCTATCCCCCCATAAACACAATCACCACCGCACCAAAAACCACCATCAAACCACCATCCACCGCCGCCGGCTTATTTTTTTTTTCTTTTTCATCGCCGCCGCCCTACAAACCACCATCAAACTACCGCCGTTTTTTTCTTATTCCCCGCTGCATCGCGCGGATATAACGCTAGTTTAATAAAAACTGCTTTCCTTTTTTGTTTGTTTTGGTAAACAGTCTCCTTGAATCTCCTATATGTATTTTAATTTGCATTCAAAGTCCACGTAAGCATAATTTAATGATGTGACAGTGATAATGTGACATTTAAAGGATGATTAAAGTTAAAAACTAACGACATTCCCTTTATTGCGAAATGTTTTAAAATAGGATCTTTTTAATAGACATAAACTAAATAGGTTTTCCTTATTAAAATTTTTATGTAAATAGGTTACCTTTTTATTTATTTTTCCTTTATTTAAACTCTTCTATAAATTGTTTAAAATAACTTATCACTTTAATTTTTAATTTGTAGACTTCAAAGTTCAATCTCTATACACAACTTTCATTTTGTTATATGTTGATCAACATGTATCACTGAGATGATAAGATATATAAACTTGTTATATATGATATAACTATATAAGGTGTGAAATCTGTTTCATGACACGAATTGTCTATAGAAAATTTAGGTAGTATGCCACTATGCCTCATTAAATGACGACACACGTTGCGGCGATAAGATGGTGGAGGTTATAGCCAAATGAGTATGATAGCCAAATGTCTTAGCCGTATGGGTTCCGCCCTCGGATTTAAAAATTCGTCGAAAGTATATCGAATGACATTTCTAATGAAAGAACATAAAATTTTAAGAACACCCATACAATTTTTATAATTTATCGATATACGATTTTTATAATTTATCGATATACGATTTTTGAGATAAAAGATTTTGGATGAATTAGAGGAAAAACTGGTTTATGGAGGAGAGAGAAAAAAATGAGTGGTTGAGATTCGAGAAAAGAGAAAAAAAATGAGTGATTGAAATTTAAGGGTATTATAAATATATTATGTAGGGATGTTTAAATTAATGAATAAATAAAAAGGGTAAAATAGAGGTAGTTCAAAATTCTTAATTGAGAATTTTAAAAATGACAAAATGTTTTATAAAATAGTATTAAATGAATCACTAATTAATCGGTAGTCAAATAAATTCTATACCATGTCAAATTGAAACATTTGACAAATTGTAACTTTTACTACTTGTGAAGTTGTCAAAAGCTTTATATATAGGTTATCTTATTATGTTGTTAAACTTTTTCATATTAGGGTTGAATGCATCAAACGGGAGGTTGTTTTGTTTTGTATTTTGGTATATGTTTGTTTTGTATTTTGGTATATGAGAATTTTGACTTCATCCAACAGATCGAACCTCAAAATCTTTTAATCATACATGTGACGTCATGCATACAAATGACTAATATATAGTATATATGCCAAATTGGTATGCTTAAAGATAAAATCACGACACATTGCATGATGTGTGGTAAAGATTAAAAGTGAGATAACATTTGATACATGTGTCAAACATTTAGACATATATTTTAGGCATATCAAATTATCAATCATTTTCCATTTATTAAATGAGCTATTTTTTCACAAACTATTTATTTATACCATATTATAAAACAAATTGCCCCTATCTAAATTTTAAGTTTTAACATTTACTTTTCTAAAATGTCTCTCCTATATATTTTATATTTACCTAAAATAACTATAATACCCTTTTTCTCTCCTTAAATATCAACCAATCATTTTTTTTCTCTATCCTCGATTAATCATTATTCCTCCAATTCATTCAAAATCTTTTATCTCAAAAACCGTACATCGATAAATTATAAAAATCATATAGGTGCTCTTAAAATTTAATACTCTTTCATTATAGATGTCATTCGATATACTTTCGACGAATTTTTAAATCCGAGGCCGGAGCCCGTACGACTAAGGCATTTGGCTATTACACTTTATGACCTTTCACCTCCTATAACCTATCAACCCCACCATCTCACCGTCACAACACGCAGGTACTTTGTCTCGTAAGTTATAACATGTCAAAGTGTTCCTAATAAATCCAAAAAATCAACTATAACCATAAGTCCATTAATTAGTTAAATATTGCCTAACTATTATAGCCGTTTTTGTTTCTTTATTATTATTCACAAGATATAGTCATAATATTAAATAATCTAATCTAATCTCAGAAAGCGCGTTGAATTGAGTATGCTGAATAATAAATAAAGTCAAAAAGTCAACCCAAAATTTTCTATATAATCAAAACCCTTCCAATTACATCATAAAAAAAAAAAAAAAATTAAACTAGAATGGCTACTCATGGTATTCACGGAAATCTTCTCGAAGTCACTGGTACTGTATTATCTTTACTTGCATGATTTCTGATTTTAATTTTTTTAGTTATGTAATTGTGTGTGTGTGTGTATTTTTTTGTTAATAATAAAATTGAATCGAATTGATTACAGTTGTTGGGTGTAATAAACTGAAAGATACAGAATGGATATCAAGGCAAGATCCATATGTTTGTGTTGAATATGGTAGCAATAGATCTCGAACACGTACTTGTACAGGTATTTTATTTTATTATATTATATTTTGTATATATGTATGTATATGGATATATGTAATTGTTGATGTTTGAGGATGTGTGTTTATGCTAATTTTTGGTGTTTATTGAAAAATGGGTGAAGATGGAGGAAAAAACCCGACTTTTCAAGAGAAATTTGTGTATACACTAATAGAAGGGTTAAGAGAGTTGAATGTTGATGTTTGGAATAGCAATACTTTGAAACATGATGACTTCATTGGCAATGGAAAGTAATTTACTACTACTCTTTATTCGATCCGTTTTTACATATTTTTTTCGTGTTTTTGAATTACTAAATAGCTGATGGTCTTTTACGGGTTGTGATGAACATAGGGTTCAATTGGCAAAGGCTCTTTCACAAGGATTTGATGATAGCACTTGGCCTTTGAAGAGCAGCCATGGCAGGTTAGTGTTTCTAGTGCATAATTTTTGGATTAAGTTTGTTTAAGTTGTGCTTTTGAGTTTACGAAATACAAGTAATTATTTTATCGAAATATGCGTTAAGATAACATAACTGGATTAAGTAATTAGAAGAAGCTATTGTTCATGAAGATTCCCATGGTTTGTTTTATATGGAGGATGTAGTTTTGTGTAGTTCCAAAAATGAGTAACCTGTTGAGTGTTAATCATACCTTGAACAAACCAATAATGAAGCAATGAAAGCTCTGAATAGCTTTTTCTTTGTCAATTTGTTGATTAGCAAAATATGGGCAGTGATTTTCGTTTGCTCTTACTTTCGAGTTATGGTAATCATCATGGACTCCCCCATCAATTACGAGGAAAGTGATCATCTTCTATTGGACTTCGTTTATGACATTGGTGGAGACATTTTGTATATAGTATACGCACAAAGGGCTATGGAAAAACATAATGGACGATCACCCTCAACCTTTAGATCACTTCAATGTGTATGTGACTAATTGGTTCATGGAGCTACTAACAAGTTGCTTTTTGAAGAATGACTTGTATGAGTGTTGTTGGTACTTTGAGCTTCCTATGGAGTGTCGGTTGCACAAGTAAATAAATCTCCAGTTGCTGTCACTCCTTTAATTTTCTCATGGGGTATAATATTAGTGGGTTCTCGTATGGGAAGTCTGCCTAGAAGGTTCAAACACTTATCGTTAGAGAGGATGCTGCTTCTGGAGTATCTATAGATCATTTGAAAACATGAGAAATAACTAAATTTTGGAGGCATTCTCTGTGTTTAGAAATAATGTGCCTAAGTCAAGTTTTGAGATAGGGAGAGAAAGCGATGCTTATAACAAGTTGGCCACTACCAAGAATCAATTTCAACCATCGAAATCCATTTAGCCCACCCCAAGCTTGCCATCCAAAGTATGGTTGACTTTATCATCCAGTCTTTGCCTGTGGTCACAGGGCTTTTGGCATAAGTCGTAAATATTGATTGCAATCGTAACTTATGAAGAGATGATTACCACTTGGAACAAGAGCTATAAAAACATATTGAACTTTGACATCATCTTCTTTGCTAGTACAAAGTGCTTGTAACTGCTCATGATTGATTGATTATATTCGTGGTAGCTTAAAAGAGTCATTCCTACTTTTTTCCTTATCTTCTTGTCCTCAATCCTTATTCCCCTAAGCCCTAGCCCCCTACATATTTATAGCATTCTATTATAGTTGAAGACAGCTTCTTATGTCATGTTAATGTTAAGTAATTGCAATACGTCACCAAAGATGAATATCTCACAGAAATTAAATGGATTTAGGTTGTATTTGTCTTTCTAATGAACAACTTTTATTCTGCAGGCATGCTGGAGAGGTTCGGTTGATTATACATTATTCCAATGCCAATGTGAGTTCATTTATGCATCTATTTTACTCTTCAATTTATATTACAAAGAGGCACAAACTTAACACGTTGGAAATGGGTCAAAATCGGTAACTTTATGGTATTTTTCGAAACAGGTCAGGTTCACCCAAAACACAATTTGAACAAAAATAGTTTATTATACAAGAAAATCAGTGTCACATATATGTTAAAATGATATTATGTTATTTCCAAGATAATTTAAAAGGTCAAATTTACAAGGTCAAATGACCTTTCTATCTGTTCATCAATTTGACCTGTTCTAGTATATTCTGTTGAGCTAATTTTGCATATTTTCCTATTTGAACCATTAGAGATAAAGTAACCCGTATCAAACAGTTCATGAATAAGTAGATTAAGAATGCCACTTATAGTTATCAATAAGTTCTACAAGTATGGTCAACATGGTTTCGTTGCAAAGCCAAGTGGCTTGTTCACTGGGTCACCTTTCTTGTTCATGTATCGATTTTCACATAGCCATGATCATGTATACCTTTTGGGCTCTAACTGGCTTAACAAGATTTTATTGATGTGCAGAAACCAGCAGGCAGTCATGGTCCATCAGCTTCATCACACGTTGCACACCAAGCCTTCTATTCCGCACCACCACCACATCCATCAGTATCATATCCTCCACCAGCTACTGCTGCTCCATATCCACCAGTTGGAGGTTACCCTGCACCATCTCCCTACCCCTCATACCCTCCTAATACAGGTGCCTATCCACCTTCTGCATACCCACCTCAGGCTACTCCTTATGCCCAGCCTTATCCACAGGGATACCCACCAAATCCAGCTTACCCTCCTCAACCATATGGATCCCAACATCCTCCTGGTTAGTCTTTGTTTACTCACCTAACTAGTATAAGTATGCTATTACCTTTAGTTTTTTTCTTTGCTGTTCTAATATTTTATTTGTGTGATCAGGTCCTCCATACCCAGGAACATATCCTCCGCCCTATTGAGGTATATTTCTGTCACCTGTCAAACAAAATTGCAATGAAACAGTGGGTTAAATATCCCAGCTATGGCTGGAAGTGAACTTTGTAAGAGTGACTTGATCTTCATGAGTCGAGACTTATTATGTTTAGCCCTTGAGATTTGCTTGCTAGTTGTGACAACAAAACCCCCGTTTTCGTTCTGTATCATATTTTAGTATTTCATGAATTGTTGAAAGTTGTGAATTTCAGTGTTAGCACCTTGTCATTTGCTAGTTGTGCCAGTTGAATCCGATAGCCATTTTTGTATTGTTTCACAATATCAGTCTCCCATTATGCTTAATTGGCTTAGGAAAGTGATGAGTGATGTAATTTGTTAATATTGTCCTTGGATTCAAGCAAACGCCCATCGTATGATTGTTGATGCTGTCCATGGATTCAACCACAAATCCCCATCATATGCACGTATTGGTAAGCCATATCGTGTCTTTGCATCAGATAGTCATTTGTAAAGTATATTTGCTGTTAACTTTTGTTTTAAGATTGATGGGAAGACGTATTCTTTTATTGGTGGGCTTAATTCTTCTGCTGTAACCTTTACGAGATGTGGCTTTTAAAGTTGTAATGTTTGATACTACTTTGATGGAATAAATTGCTTAATGTGTTATTGTTTACATAAGTCAATTCTATTCATATGAAAGCCTTGATAAATGTATTTCCAATAAGATCAAGAAAAAGAAGTTGTATACAAATTCTACTTGCACTCTTTGTCGGCAAGCCTGTTATATATTGTAAGAAACTATGAATCAGAGTCATGCTTAAAAACCTTTTGACGTATATATGCTTCAATGCTTGTGCGCACAAGTATTTAGCTAAATCTTCTTTGGTGAAAAAAAGAAGTATAATACTGTAAATGTTTCACGGAATCGATGGCTTAAGTAAACGTAATACTCATAAGCTATTGATCGTCATAAAGCTCTGGCAATCGAAGTGTCTGATTTAGAACATGATGCTTGGATATTACCCAAGGAATAGACGGTTAATGCACTGAGCTACGTAACTAAGTAACATTTCGAAATACATGAAAATGCTACATGAAGTAAACATGCGTAAGCCTCACCGTTTTGATCTATTCTTGCATTAGGTCATCTTCTCCCGACAAGTGTTATCTTGTCACGAGGAACAATTGATATTGAAATTTTGTAGGGTCGGCAAGGGTGTGTGTCTCGTGAGTAAGTTGTTAGAGAAATTATTGGCCACAAAAATAGTTACGTAGATATATATTCTTGTCAGATTCTAAGTATGGGGTCAAACTCTATCTTATTAAGAAGTTGTCAGTGTGAGAGAGCGCTCTGATTTTAACAAAATCGCAATTGAACGGAAATCAAGTGACAATCGTGCTCACACAAATGCAAACAAAATTGCAATTAGAAAAAATCTACAGGGTTTAAGTGCTTCGGTCAATAAATATTGACATATGTAATGATATTTTTCGAATCTCACAGAGTGTTTCAAAATCCAGTTTTAAATAACACGGATTATTGACCTTAAGATTAGGAAGAATGCATGGGAACAAGAATGGCACCCAAATTTTAAAAACATAGAATTAAAAAAATCATAAAGACCTATGACATCGACCAAATTTTGATGGATTTCTTTAATGCCGTAATATATATTGTTGCTCATGGTATCTCAATAAATTCTCAATATATATTAGTTAATTGAAAATCCATGTGTGTACGTTACATTAACGTATATCTAAACATCATAGATGAAAGTAGTGGGATGAGGCTAAAGTCTCCATCCATGGTAAAGCATCCTAGATTTCAATTACACTTATAAGGATTAACTACAACGTCTCCTTAATCATGGTCATGTCATTTCAATTACGTACACTTAAGGATTAACACGTTTATGTCTCTGCGGAGAAACATATATGCGTTACGGTTGTTCCAAGGACCATTGGGATACCTTGAACCTGACATGATGGGTTAGTAGGTAAATGTGGACGTCCATTGTCATCGTTTAGGATAGACATAACTGAATCGTACGTATAATAGGTGCCATCATAAAGGTGATCATGCTAGTGTTGGATTATTAGGTGCCTAAAACCTATCAGCTAGATCTAGGGTTGCCATAATTGCAGCTTAATACTTTTGATCATAGTTACATTCGAGTCTAAGTATATCAATATTAGTCATGGTAGAAATTACGATGATCTTTTAAATTTAAATCTTAATGAACACTTAAAGACTTTAAATTGCCAATAGACAACACATAATGAACAAGACAAAAAGGCACATATAAGTAATGAAAAATATCACAGTAGTTAACAAACATTATATATAGTTAACTAAACAAATAATAGATCGAGTCAGAATATTACACAAACTTTTCCACATAACCATTTTTAAACCAACTATCCTCTAATATCTTGAACCTTTTTGGGTTTGCAAAAATAAAAAAAAATCAAAATTAGATTCTATAAATTTTATGGTGTGACAAAATTTAGACATGCTACGGATATCTTTGTGAATGTATGAAATTCTGAATCCAATATTGAAGAAGACAAATAACTCTAAGGCATTAAAATATATTAAAACCAAGACTATAAAAAGTAAAGACAAAGCGTGACACCCTGTCTCATAAAATATGAAGTCTCTTTTTCTTTGTGTTTTTGAGAGTCGAGTTTAGCATAGTCTTTCCACCCCCCCTGTGGGATACACAGAGAGAGAGAGATCGAAAGTTTAAAAAAGAAACAACCAATAGATATATACAAGTAGATAGTATGATAATAAGCTAGCAACATTAATAAATATCAACACTTTTCTTTCTTCCTTATTTCCTCATGGCCATTTCTTCACCTTCATCTATCCTAGATACACTCTTTTGTGAAGAACAAGAAATTGATCATCCATATGAGGATGATGATTATAATGATAATGATGAACATTATGATCATAGTCATGTAATACTTACACAAACCACCCTCCAAGATTCCTCACATCTCCATAACCCCTCTTTGAACAACAACCAAGATTTCTTTTGGGAAGATGAAGAGCTTGTATCTCTTTTCACCAAAGAACAAGAACAACAATTACAAACACACCCTTACACTTTATCTTTTGTCAAAACAGACCCTGTACTTTTACTTGCTCGCAAAGAAGCAGTGAATTGGATTCTTAAAGTGAAATCCCATTTTGGATTCACACATCTTACTGCCATACTTTGTATTAATTATGTTGATAGGTTCCTTTCTAGTCTTCATTTCCAGAAAGACAAGCCATGGATGATTCATCTTCTTGCTGTCACTTGTCTTTCTTTAGCTGCTAAAGTTGAAGAAACTCAAGTGCCAACTCTTCTAGAACTTCAAGTATGTTTCCATGCATGATTTTCTTGTACTTCTTTCATTAATGCTTGTACCTTTATCAGACCATACTATCATTTCCTACACAAATTAAATGTTTAAGTTTCTTTTTTATATATATTTTTATTGTAGGTGGACACAAAGTACTTGTTTGAGCCAAAAAACATACAAAAAATGGAGCTTCTAGTGATGTCAACATTGGAATGGAAGATGAATCCAGTTACACCAATCTCATTTCTTGATCATATTGTAAGAAGGCTTCAACTAAATACTCATCTCCAATGGGATTTTGTCAACAAATGTGAAAATCTCATTCTATCCCTTGTCTCAGGTGATTCATTAGTCAAAGTCAATATTTTCACTCAATTTGACCAAATGTTAAACCATGTATCAAGTTATTACGAGTAAAAAACAACTTTACATGTGTATGGTGATTAAAATGTTTTTTTTTTGTTGGGATTGTTTTGGTTAAAGATTCAAGATTTGTGGGTTATCAACCATCAGTATTGGCCACAGCTACGATTCTTCATGTCATAGATCAAGTTGACTTTATCAATTCTGTTGACTATCAGACTCAGCTTCTTGATGTACTCCAAACCACCAAGGTTTGTCTACGTACTGTCTTACTCCTTTGTACAATTGTACCAACACTTTATAATTTTATATGGTTTCTTTGGTCCAAATTTTCTGGATTGATACGGGTACAAGTCTGATTGCACTTGGTACAACATTATTTTTAAAGAAGATTGATTTTAAATCGAGTGTTAGTATTTCCCCAACTTAACTAGTCAAGTTGAAGAACTTGAGAGAATCTTCACCCTATCTATTCATGTTATTGATTGCCCTTAAGCTATCTGCAATTCTAATGACGGCTAGGGCGTCCTTGAGCTGTCATATCATATCCTTACAAATTCTTATACATACTTATAAATCTTTCAAATCTTATAATTTTATCTCTAATCATACAAACATCTTTACATATCCTTTTACCTCCAATTAAAAACAAAAATATATTAGGTAAGGACACCTAAGGGCATGCCGTTAGGTAGGACATTCTTCAAAAAATTCTTTAGTTTGAGACAAGTTTCGACGGCAAAGGATATCTAAGGCCTTAAGGGCTTCTAAGGGGGAATTGATAAATCTACAACAACTATTAGTCATTTACAATAAATGTACATGATTTACTGCACATTTTACAACTACGTAAGACATTCATTGTTGTGTATAGCAAATAATTGTTGTAGATATATCATTCTCATTCTAAAGGCTCCTAATTGGAGATAGCCTTAATATTGAGAAATGATATATCTACAACTATTTTTTTCCATCTACAACAATATATGTATTGTACAGTTGTAAAACGTGCTGTAAAACATGTATAATTGTTGTAGATGGATAAAAAGTAATGTAGATATATCACTTCCCATTTTGTTAAAAATAAAATGCTTTGTCAATATATAACGCAATATACACCAAATTTCAAAATCTTCTTTCCAATCATTTTACAGACTACTGTATTTTATTTTTAATTTTATATTTAGATTGTTAGCTATATATCTAGCGCTTATTTCATATCAAACTCTTAAATATTACGAGTAGTTAAAATTAAAATATATTTTATGTAAAGTTTTTTGAGAATAAAATCAAATGGGATACATTAAAGTAAAAGGCAAACAATCAACATATAGGCGGGTGGTAAGGCTTTAGTTTTTTTTTAAAAAAGACCTGAGTTTAAATCTTTAGCTATGAAGTTATAGCGTAGCATTAAAATAGAGCAGAATTTCATGTAAAATTAAAAAATCTTCTAAATCATTACTCAATTATAAATCATGTTTTTAATCTTGTATGTTTTTAGACTTGAAAAGGGTAGAGAAGTATAGATAATTATTTATAAACCAAAATTATAATTATTCTAACAAACAACAATGTACGTAGCACTCATGAACCATATTTATTTTTTCTAAAGTTTTTGCTATATGATTATCCATAGGGTTCTGTTGCTAACGATCTTTAGGGTCATCAATTATGTATTATATACATGCATAAAATATTGCCCATTTGCCTTCTAATTCTATGTAATTAAATCAGATTGATCAGAGTCATTTTATCTATTATATATAAGAGATGATTGCCAATTAACGATTAACGATACAAGTTAAAATTTGGTTATGAGGCAATTAACAATGTAATTCATGGCATACCCAAGTTCTAAGTTATACTTAATTATATACGAGTATATATATACATTCAATATTATTACTCCTGTTTAATCCATAGAAAATATGCAGGAGAAAGTGAAGGAGTGCAATGAAAAGATTATGGAGGCATCACATTCAAGTTCGATTATTCCTAAAAAACGAAAGTTTGAAGAGGATGACACCTCAGTTGGTGTAATGGATGCACATTTCCTGTCATCACAATTGACGTCACCATCTTCTTCTCCTCCTCATTGCCATCGTTATCAACCTACGATCAAGAAACTGATCAAGATCGAACAACAACGAGCATACATTTTTTTTCACTAAGTTGCAAAGCGTTTGTTAATGTTGCTTCTAGCCCTTGTTAGATGTTCGGAATATGTTAATTATGGTTGTCAATAATCTTTTCGGTTAATTTATGAGATAAAGTTTGCTACTCGTACATTCAAGTCATGAGTCTTGGTTAAGTTTATAATGGAGCATTAAGTTAATTTTTTTTAATGTGCTAGCAATTACTTAACTTGATTAATACATAAATAATACTCTTAATAATTAAGGTAAGGCTATAATTCGAATTAAGTTCCAAATCACTTTGAAAATCAGTTAATTGAACGGAAAATTACATATATAGAAAAATATTATTTACGTTACAAACTATCCTATGAAAACTTAAGTAGAAAAATGTTATTCTATCTTAAATACAACTTGTGAGTTAAGAAGTTGTCTCTTGCCATTTTGGTTTAATAAAAGCATTTTTAGAACGATACATGCATTTATAAATTAAACATCTCATGTAAACATCTAATGAAATTATTTTATATTAAATACAACCTGTGATTGTGAACAAGTGTACATATGACCCGATCGAAGACTTGAAAGTTTAGTGAAAAATTCTAGAGCAAGCTAGGAAACAACATTCGAGAGACCAGCCCAAAAAACAGCGTTGTCTGTCTGTTTTTGCATCTTCTGATATGATAACACTCTAGACTAGCCAACTCATACTTCTCACTGATTTACTTCATTTTCATTCCATGCTTTGACTATATATATATATATATATATATATGAGTGATTGCATTCAACAAATTACCTTCATAGTTTATACTTCTAATTAATCATCAACAAAATCAAGAGCATAAAATATACAATACTTTACCAATCATACATGTTGGGTGACCTTTAATTATGAGACATGATGCAAATGTTGTGAGCAAAATAAATAAAGATTGAAATGTCACAATCAAAATAGTGTTGAATAGTTAAAGGCAAAATGTTTGCGATATTGAATTTGGGGGACAGTAAATCATTTAAAAACTTATTGGAACTTTTATGTTGTATGGTCCAAACAAATTTTTCTTTTGTTTCATGTCTGAAAGTCAAAACCACTATTAGTATCTACTTTTAGAAGATTTGGTTAAACTGTTTATTTAAAGATAGAGATTGTTTTTGTTTGGGATTATGTTTTATAGTAAGTGATTGTTATCTTTTAGATCAAGATTTGATTAAACTGTTAAATTAAAGTTAATTGAGGGTGTTTTTTGTAGACAATAAGTGAAAAGCATGTCAAACCTAAGAATGAAAAATATTATCTACTCTAAATATTAAAAAGCCTCGACCTCGATGCATCAAATATTCTTTGGATTTTTTGATTTGACCTTATTCCCTTACTAAGTCCTGGACATCGCGTATGTGTGTGTGTTTGTGTGTTTTTCAAATTTTTACAAAACTGCATTCTGTAACATTAGTGTGTTGTCATGTGGACTTGTAAAAAGACATCACTTTTTAACGAGTATAAAATAGGTTTTGACTTGTGTCACCCATGTGAGTGGGCATGGCGCATCCATCCCATTATTGATTTTCATAAATCTCAATTTTCTAGTTAGGTTAGGCCTTAATTTTTAGAATATCACATTTGAAAAATCAAAATAATTTGGTAAAGCAGAAACATTGTATAAATTTTAAAGTCTAAATGTTTCAGGACTTTTTAAATCTACTATTGAGTATTGAGGTCCTAGCTTGTTCGGGCTAATGGTTGACTCGGCTAGTCGGCTAACCTATAGTTTCTTCAATTTTCCTTTCCAAAATAATAAATAAAAATTAACCGGGTCTCTTTTGAATAGTGGCTTGAATATGTCTTTATTTGTACATGTTTTTCAAATTTATGAGCAGAGTACATGCTACATACCTATTGTCTATTGAACCAGTTTTCATCAAAATTCAGGTTCAATATACATACTTTACTATCTATCTTTATGTCCATATCATCGTCCATCATTCTTTACTATTTTCCTCGTCTAAAGGAAAAGGTTCATGTGAGATTGTGAGAACCATTTAAAATAGAAAAACCATAAAAAATTTTAAATTATAACTTGATATTCATGTGTGAATGGAATATGTCAACAAATTCGTTCAAATATGAACGGATCAAGTTATACTTAATATTACATATGTTTCTATGTGAATATTTCTCACATGAACCTTAACACTAAGTAACTTGATTTTCTTTGGTTCAATGGAGGCAAACCATGATGACAATCGTGAAAAAAGGTGCCGAGACCGGAGGCCTTGACAAAAGAGTGGAAGTGGTAGCTAGTATTCACTGTGTTGTCGCCGGTGATACCCATTCGGCCGCCACATGCTATTTTTAGATTCAATTTGGTCGTAACTCTTGTTTAATCTCTTTGTAACACTAGCAACACTTACTAGTTATATCCTATAATTGTATTTAAAAAATCTAATGTCAAGTATATCTGATGATATTTATTCTTGTATTTAAAAAATCTAATGTCAAGTATATCTGATGATATTTATTCGTACATACTTGTTGTATCATAAAGAAAAGGGGCATTTTGCTAAAGTTAACGCATTTAACTCAAAAGATGTATTTCTAATATCCAAACAACTTAATATTTGTTATAAATTGTAACGCAATATGACCATATGAGGTACAATCAAATCATGGCTGAAACCAAAACAGATAGTATGATATCTCAAAAAACAAGACCACAACCACTCACATAAACCCAACCCAAAAAGGGCCCCTTAAAACTACCCACCCACCCACCACCTTCTTTACTGTCGAAGTGTCAGATTTGCAGTGGAAAAATGAACATGCATACAAACCTATATACATACACACACACCAGCCTTGTGATACAAATAATTGTGCATTACTTGCGGCTAATTTTCCAGAGCATAGACTCAGTTTCTATTCGTGGTCCTCTCATAAATTTGGTACAAATATATTGTCACAGTCAACTTCATTCAAAAACTAATTCTCTATTTTAAGAGGGGAAAAAAAATGTTTAAATGAGTAATACAAAGAGGACAAAAGTATATTGCATGACAAAGAAAATATACTAGTAAGTGCATAACTTCTTATAGATGCTCCATGTTATATATGCAATGCCGACATTTGATCTTGTTTGGCTGATTAAAACACACTTTAATTAGATACTCTTTATTATGGTCGTTTTTTCATGTAAGATGTTTGGCAAACTTGGTAATCAGAAGAAAGCTAGGAAACAATCACATAACATTAGAGAGTTCGGGGCCAAAAAAAAAAAAACCCATATATTATCAACTTTACTAATGATGTTCTTTGAGTTTGAATACAAAATTTGTGGATTCATAACTAAAATTATAGTACTAAATTTACCTTTAAAACTAAAGGTCCAAATTTTTATTGAGTGAGTTCAATTCGCCTAATTAACCCAACTCAATCACTCATTACATATCACCTCCATACCGGCCGGTGGGACGAACACCAAGAACTTGTATTGTTGGGCAACAAGTAGCTAGTATTTACACAAATTAAACGTTTCACATTATATAATAGTAGCCACACAAACCAAGATACTGTTGGGTTGGACCATATGCAAAAAGTGAAATCCGACCATCCTAAAGGAGTAAAGACCATATATATATATATATATATATATATACGAGCATAGTACTCGCGCAATGTGGCGGCGCTAGCGGGGACAACGGTCTTGTGATGTCGGTGATAGTATTATTGGTGGTGGTGGCATAAAATGTTTTAGAAGATAAGGGTTGAAGTGCAAATTAATTTATTAAAAACATAAAATGTCCAAGGGCAATTTCGGTAATTCAAAGACAGAAGTTTCTAAAATTAAAAATAGGCATTTTGCTTTATAAAGAAGTGAAGATAAAGATAAAAATAGTACTAGCTAACTCGTGATCTCCAATAGGACCAGTACCAATCCCTGCATATATACTTTGTCTACTAATTCATGACCTCCAAATCTCCAATACTAATTAAGTCTAATCAATATGGGTCATAAACTCATTCATATTGCCATAGAATCCCATTTTATTAATTTGACACATAATCTGATCGATGGAGATTATTGCATATTGAAAACATTGGCACAACATGTCCTTTTCGTTTTAGTATATGCCGGTCCAGTGGCCCATAACATCTGAAAGCAATTTAGCTGTCATCTTGGAAGCATCTATGCTTTCCCTAGAACATATGTACTTTGTAATAACCAAAAGTCTTTTAAAACTTTGAAGGGATAAGTATTTTGTAATGTAACAAACTTTGAACGAATGTCTATGGTAGGAAATAACTAAAGTTGTGTGTATTGTATGTAAACAACTCGAAAATAATGTTTATTGTATGTAAGAAAATGTATTCAACCAATTAAAATCAGACAAGTGACACCTCTATATGGTTGCCACGTATGTTTTGTTACATACAATAAACATTTTTTTAAAGTTGTTTACATACAATACACAAAACTTTAGTTATTTCCTACTATAGACATTTGTCCAAAGTTTGTTACATTCCAGAATACTTATCCCAACTTTGAAAAGTCTAGATATACAATAAAATACATATATATTAACTTGAGCTAGAATGTATGGTATCACAAGTAAAAAACAATATTATTTATGGTAATATTAGTTTATAATAATTTCATAATGAAATTGTTTGGTAAAATCTTGAAAGAATAATCCTCCTTGTTCTCTGGATTATTTCATATGGAGTAATATATTAATTTGCGCAAAATGTTTCATGGATGTATTGTCCAACTCCCACTCAAACTTGCAAGCTTTTATTGATTACGAGTATTTCATTTGTACATTACATGAATATTTCTTCAAGTAAGTTGACCAAATTACAAGCTTTTGGACTTGGATGAACTTGGGCTCATGTATAGTCCATACCATTTACATTTTGGGCCATACTTTTGATAGGCCTAAAAGGCTAACAGTGTGAAACTGTGAATCTACAACCAGCTTTGAACGTCAAAGATGTCTTCTAATTAATGGTGGCTTAGAACTTGCACGTAATCGCACGCCTTTAAGATTTCATCAAAGAACAGTGTCACTAGTAATAGAGTGTCTGTAGTGGCTGGAAACATTGGCGGTGTCGTGGCTAACGACGTGAGGAATCCGGAGTCGAGTCAGTCGACCACTACCACCCCCGCATTGTTCATCATCATCGGGCCAAAGTCGTTCATTGTGTGAAAGCTTATAAAATTGGGCATTCAAGTAAAAGGGATGGATAAGAGAAAATAAAAAGACATGTTACATGTCCTTGGGATTTAGCCCAATTGGACATTTAATGCCCCTTATGTCTTTCAGTCAAATGTTGGTCACGGGTTCAACACCTATGCAATTTATATTGGAAAGTCATTGCCAATGAGGTGGAGCATGGGGGTTTTCTCTAGCATTTACCTGGTTTCCCACCAAAACGGTAGTGAGACTTCCACCGTCAGTCATGCCCTCGAATATTGACTGTGCTGGTGACATGTTCGATTTATACCGGACAATGAAGAGGCAATGTCGCTGAGTTCAATCACCACTGCCGTTAAAAAAAAAAATGTTACATGACTCATGAGTGATGTAAGTTAGATCATGTGTCTTATGGGCCAGTCCACTAGTGGTTCTTGTGGCCCAATCTTGGATAATGGGCTCTAAATTAGTCTCTTAAAACGGCGCCCTATCTTGATTTAAAAGGTTTCCAGGCTTCCAGCCGTCCCCAACAAAACGGGTCTTACTGTCTTACAGAACCTTGTTTTACTGACAAATGATAAATTGATAATATTACTTGTCTTAATTCTTGTGGGTTTGTAATTAAACGTCATTGCTCGGATTTGAATTTGAAAACTTCAAACAGTCAAAGACTCACAACATTACGGTCACCAATATACAAAGTTGCCGATCGATGAAGCTGGTAACCATCACCGCCAAACTTTTAAGTTTTAACTATGTATTCTTGCTAAACAATCTGAAACATTCGACTCACATACATATATATATTTCTAGTAAATGTATAGCAGTATAGGGGAAAAAGCACTCTGGTATTGACGTTCTCTTTTCTCAACATCACACTAATTTAAGGACATGGCACATGTGCACTGCACACACTTGATTAAATTGTACAACTTGTTGAATAGAAAAACAAAATTGGTTAGTACCTTTCTAAAAGCCAATAAAACAGGGAACATCACATTATGTACCAAAATGTGATCCTTTGCTATTATTTGCACATATCTCTATATATAAACCAAATTACAGAACGTATCACCCATACAAACTTTGCATGAGCCAACACACTCCAACTTATTAGCCCTAACAATAACATAATGACATTTGAAAAAAATTAAAGAATAAGATAATATTAGAAATTTAATAATAAGATAATATTAGAAATTTAATAGAATTTACATGTTATATTCATACAATTTTAGATAATTTTTAGGCTAATATTTTAAAAAGATTTATCATTTTCCAATTAAGATAAATAGTAGCTTTAACAAACATTTCACTTATATATTGTCATCACCCATTCATGCTAAATCAAGATTACTATAGGGTGACGATACGTGAATCATCTTTTTATTTACAAACTACCAATCTATGTTGCAACACTATAAAACACCATAAATTTGGTGATGTAAAAATAAAAGTCAATCTATTTTTTAGTGCAAGAGTTAGTTAAGTTTCATGTGTTCATATTAAATTGCATATAGTGTTCTTTTTGTAACAGATAATCAAAAAAGAAGAACTGAGATAGTGAGATACTTGTATTAATAGAGTAGAGGTTCACCAACTTTTTATAACATGCCTTTTTTGTTTTTTGAACAGTATTTATAACATGCCTTTATCCTAACAAATCTCAATTCTCAACCCCCAAACCATTCCTGTTGCCGATTGGTTATGTATTAAAGTATTCAGAGAGTCATATTGCATTAAACAAAGTTATTTTATACTTTCTTTATACCATTTAAGTAGATCTTGTTTGTGTGCACATAAATAATTTTTCCAATCTTTTATAATTAACAGTCCCAAGGATTAAATATCAAATGAATAAGTTTATAGGCGGCTGATATCCTGAACATGATGTTGGTAACTCGACCAGATTATTAATGACAGGGCCCGCTTTTTACTCTATCATATATACCATTATAGACATGGGGCCCACACTTTCTGATTGGAATACCAAAAGATGTGGTTGGGATACCCAGAGTGAATTTATATCTTCAATCTTTTTAACATTAATTAATTTACATACACATATACTCCGTATGTAAGTGTTAAATGAATTATTACATATTTCGTCCGTATCCAACTCTCCAAGTGGGTAATACTACTGTCAGTCCCTACCCCAATCACAACCACCAAAACTTCCTCAATAAAACCCCTATTCCTTTCATCATCATTTACTAAATGCATCATTCCCTCATTATTACCATGCTCTCCTCCACCACCACCTTCCTCCTCTTCTTAACTATCATCACCGCAACCGCCACCACAACATCTCCCTCCGATATATCTGCCTTAAAAGCAATAAAATCCTTAATCAATCCCAACTCAATCCCATCATACTCTTGTTTGGCCTCATGGAACTTCACCTCAGACCCTTGCCAAAACCCACACATCACACATTTCCTTTGTGGCCTTTCTTGCTCTGAATTCCGAATCACCCAACTCACATTCGACCGAGCCGGTTACACGGGCTCCCTCTCCCCATCCATTTCCCAACTCACCCAACTCATCACTATCGATTTATCAGATAACAAACTTTCCGGCCCAATCCCAATTTCCCTATTCTCCCTCCCAAATCTCCAAACTCTCAACCTTCGTTCTAATTTATTCTCGGGCCCCATCCCACCTTCCATTTCAAATCTTAAATCAATCCAAACAATCGACATTTCTCACAACTCCTTAACCATGTCCATCCCAGACACATTTCATTCCTTACTAGCATTAACTCGACTCGATCTAAGTTTCAACGGGCTCACGGGCCCAATCCCTTCCCTCCCGATAAACATTATAGAACTTGCGATCAAATCAAATTCATTATCAGGCGATTTAACAAAATTATCCTATACCATAACCGAAAATCTTGAAGTAATCGAACTAAGCAACAACTCCTTAACGGGAACAATACCAAATTGGTTTTTTCTCCAACCATCTTTACAACAAGTAAACCTTGCTTATAATAAATTCACAAATTTAAATATCCCAAAACCAGTCGAAAGCAATTTAATTGCTATCGACCTAGGATATAACAATATTGTTGGGAACTTATCGCCCAACTTTTCAACCTACCCATTACTCTCTTCACTTTCGCTTAGCTACAACAAATTACACGGACCGATTCCAGCTGAATTCGCGAAAGTAAGGCGGTTATTTTTGGATGGAAATTACTTAAGTGGGCTTCCACCACAAGAGTTTTTTACCGCAAAATCGATGGTTTCCGGGAGCTTAGGTGACAATTGTTTGAAAATGTGTCCAATATCTTCGCAACTTTGTGTAAAGTCGCAAAAGCCATCATCGATCTGTCAGAAATCACAATATGTTGTTGGTGGTGGGAAAGCGAAACCAAAGTCATAGTGTCAGAATGTCAGTCCATGTTTTCTGTTTGTTTGTTAGTACAATATAATTATTAGTAAAGTAATATATTGATTTTTAGCAATGTTTAGATATTAATAACTTTTATGTGTCACACATTCACACGTCTATGTTATTGTATTACACAGATATACTTTATTAATCTTATTTTGACAAAATTATATATATTAGGTATGTAGTGTGAAAATTTTCTTGTAAATATTTATATCTTTTAAAGTTTAATATAACGTTATATATATAAGATGGTCGGCTCTTGATTTGCATATTCCAAGTTTTATAGTCCACACGTTAGATTATTTAAAGAGTTAATTACTGAAATGGTACCTCACGTTTGCGTCATATTACTGGTTTCATATCTTTCCTTTCAAAATTACGCTGATCATACCCAACGTATGCAAATCTCCACTCGGACCATACTGGAGGCTAACGCCGTCAGCTGGCCGTTAAAACCTCCCCCACGTGACTTGCACGTGAGGGGTAAATATGTAATATCGCATTTCCTAATTAATTAAATGGTACCTAACGTTTGCACGATATTGCTGGTTTCATACCTACATGTTTCTTAATTACTTAAATGTTACCTAATGTTTAGTTATTAATTTTTAATTTTTTTAATTTTTCTTTTTTAAAAATTCTCCAAAACTTGTTACAGTTTAATAAAAATAGTCAGAATACACTTATAATCCACTCAAAAATAATACTAAATAGCTATTTTATAACAAAATATAAGTTTTAAAGTTCACGAATAACCAAAAATAGCAATAAAGTATCATAAAACAATTTTTAAAAAATTTGTGAGGAAATTTTTTTTTTTGAAAAAATTCCGGAAAACCGCAATGGTAATACCAGAAATACAAGTCAGTATTTACTGCGACACGACGCTTAAAGCAATGTTTTAAATACCCGTAAATACCAGCTGATATTTCTAGTATTCCTGGATATTTCTGGTATTACCGTTGCGGTATTTCCGAAACTTTAAAAAAGAAAATTTTATTTTTTAAAAAAAATTATTTTTATGATACTTTATTACTATTTTTGGTTATTCGTGAACTTTAAAACTTATATTTTGTTATGAAATAACTATTTGGTATTATTTTTTAGTGGATTATAGGTGCATTTTGACTATTTTCATTAAATTATAACAAGTTTTGAAGAATTTTTATAAAAGAAAAATAAAACAAATTAAAAAAATATAAAAAAATTAATAACTAAACATTATGTACCATTTAAGTAATTAAGAAACATATAGGTATGAAACCAACAATATCATGCAAATGTTAGGTACCATTTCAGTAATTAGGAAATGCAATATTACATATTTACCCCTCACGTGCAAGTCACTTGGGGAGGTTTTAACGGCCAGCTGACGGCGTTAGCCTCCAGTATGGTCCGAGTGGAGATTTGCATACGTTGGGTATGATCAGCGTAATTTCGAAAGGAAAGGTATGAAACCAGTAATATGACGCAAACGTGAGGTACCATTTCAATAATTAACTCTTATTTAAATGACACGTAGGTTTTAACATTTGGGAAACTAGTATTTTTATGGTTGGGGGTCATCCGTTATGGTTCTGCCATTTTAGTATCGAAATAATTAGAACCTTTATGATTAATCTGCTAGCAAAATGAATAGATAATATTCATGTTTATAAAAAAGAGAAGAAAATGCATATATCGGTTTGTTGGCTTTAATCTCGTTAGTAATTAAACGATATGATCACCACTTTATTAGCTTCATATAAAAGTATGTTTGTGGTATTTCTTCATTTTACCTTACCATTAAATAAAATTGTCAATGAAAAATGCTAGATTTATAAACAAAAGTTCACATATTATCTAGGGATGGAGCCATGAATTTTTTCGTAAAAAGTTAAATTCTAAGTCGTAATTGTAGTAAACTATCATAAAGCCCATAAAGGGTTTAATTTTATGTAGCCATAAGTATCTACACATCATTTATATTTTATTTTATGGTTAAAATTAACTTCTAATACCGTTTTCTATGAATTTTGAGTCCTAAATACCGTCTTTGACGGTGTATGGGAGATGTTGAGATGTAAATATTCTTACCCCTGTCAAAAATAGAGATGCAGCTTTCAGGTTTTATCAAAAGTAGAAAATGACCCCTATCCTTGCTGGACATGAGGATCAAACCCATGACTTCTGTTTTCAGAGATAAAAGCTTTAACTACTAATCCAATCCAGTTAATTATTTTATTTTATGGTTCTCATTTTTATTCATTCCAACAAATTACAAAAGTGTCGACTTAAGTTTTTGATTTGTAAGACTAAGCATGTTAGATTATATTGGTGAAGCCACCGAAGTCCACATATATAGCGATATAGATATGATACTTATATTTAATAGACCATGATGTGATAATTAATATTTATGTATATGTACTACCATTAAATTACTACGTATTATATACAGTATGTGGTTAGTAAATACGAGTAGCAATTAACAATTTTACTACTATTATTATTAGTATCTAGTGGGGTTTTTTGATGGGCCACCAACTGGTAGCTTTACATTTATTAGTGGAGTTTGGTGACCAATGGTCAAAGCATTCCTGCACAACTGGGTCCGATATTATTTCCAACAACGTCCATAATAAATCTATGTTGTCCATAATAAATCTAATAGGCACATAGTAACATCACCGGACAAAAGTCAACCCTATCAGGGCATTAGTGGCGATGTCGCCATTAATACTCTGACACTGACAGGACCTCCGCTAAGACATGGGGCCCGCATTATTAGCGACGGGTGTTACCCTTTTTGATCTGGTGGTGTTACGCTCCTCGATCTAATATGACAAGCTATAGCTTATGCAAAACTTGGACCGTTATATTATATTTCCGATTTCCGAATTATGTTCACTCTGCTAGTTTGATAACTAGCCTTTTAGAAGTTATTTATGTCATTGATGTTAATTTCGTGACATACTCTTATTAATTTATTGTGTTTGGATTTAAAATAGGACGGTAAGGTCTTATCTCTTATGTATGCCATGTAGGCATGTATCATAGTGAAGTCGTGAAATTTGATGGTTTATCATGTTTTTTTGACGATTTTGTTTAGATGGCTTTTATCATTTTTCAATCGGATGTATGATGCAAATGTATTAACTATTTTCAACCGAAGTGTTGGTTTTATGGTTCTCAGTTTAACCGGTTACTGGTCCAATCTTGTTACATCTTCCTACATGTGTCTATACAAAGTTTATGAAATATTATCCAAACGTCATTCATATTTATAGGTTTTATAGCCTGTTTGCCTGTTTGGTATGGAAATTTAAGAATAGGATTCTCGTTAGCTATGATTAATGTAGTTTGATACAAGGGGTTTGATTATTAAACTAGATTCAAACACACAAAATAAATATTTTAGAAAAGAATAACGTACACTGCATTTTCGTAAGTATTAAAATGATGTTTTTAAATGACGCCTTATCAATATATCGAAAAGTGACCGAGCAACGGAAAAAGAAACTAATATATTTTTGAAGCTTAACATATAGCTTCAATTCCGCAAATGTTGAAGGGTGTGCATACCAAGATGTCAAATTTTAGCATGAAAACACTCAATAAGATGGTGCACGTACCAAAACATACAAAAACTTGTCAAAAACTCAAAATATAAGGGATGGACTACTATTGTTACAATGTTACTCCATGGCGATTCTTTCCCCGTCAGCATAGTGGTGCCAATTTTATATGACACATGCTGATGCCAATGTTTGTCGATATGAAAAGAATGGAAATAGCGCATACCAATCTTCGGTACCGAAGATACATGGTGCCATTCCTTTCACCCTAAATGGCTACTCAATTTTTTTTAAATAGACATTGAAAATGATATTTTTAAGAAAACAAACTATCAAGATTCATTGCAAACTTTAATATAAGTCTATCATACTCAAACAAAGAGCAAACAAAAACTTGGAGCAACTAAAAACAGCCTTTAATATTACGTGCTTTTAGACTTTTAGGTTTTAGCCACTATACTACAAATATCATATACATGGGGTGTTTTGTGTCGGTGTTCTGATTAAGCATTTTTAAATGTTTCACTTTTAAACCTCAACATATTTGGGGGTTAAGTGTTCTAAATTAGGTGGTCTTTGACTGTTTGTTTAATTCTTGTAGCTTAATTAACAATGCTTGTGCCTACCGAATAAAGTCATCAGTCTTATTAAAGTATTAAACACTTGCTATGAAGCTTCTCATTTCAAGTTTTATTTCAAAACAAATTACAAATAAAAAGCTGATAAGTTGTTTAGCTAAAGCAATTGATCTCAAAATAAAACTTAAAACCACCAATTTAATTCATGCCTCATCGAAATATAACTATTTTAATTACTCTCCATACTCAAAAAGAGACTTTTTTTTTTCACGTTACTTAAAAAAAAAATCTCTTTATTTATATTCCAAAAAAAAAAAAAGAATATTAATACCCAAACAATCAAATCAAAAACTTTATCTCTTCTCTTATATAAACAAAAGAAAATTGTGATGATATCATCTTTATTAAAGGAAAACCTACTTGTCATTGTGAGATATTTTCTTACTAATTATTTATTTTTATTTAATTAATTTATGACATCATATCTAATTAAATTTTGATTTTCTATTCTTTCATTAAATATTTTCACTTTTAAATATTTTAATTTGCTACATGTGAATGGGTTACATGTTTTTTTTTAAGTTTTATATATATACATTTTTTAATAAACATCTTTTGGTAAATTAAAGTAAAATTTTTTTTATCTGCCCGTGCAATACACGAGTTACTAAGCTAGTAAAATGTAATAAATTACAACTTTTTAACAATAAATGAAACTATTACGAGTATTATTTTTGCATATAAAATGATAATAATAAAAAAGATACGGAGTATCTTCTTACCTTGGGCTCATGGGCTGGCTCAGATTAATACGGGCTTATGCCCAATAACAAAACTTTATACCAAAAGTTATTTATACCTCATTTTAGTAGTTTCGTCTTTCTTCTTTCTGCTATTAATTTTAGGGTTTTTACCTAAGCTGGGCCATTTTTGTATTATTATATATTATTACAACTATTTTGCAAATCAGCAATGGGAAAGACTAGTAAAGGGTCAGTAACTTTTTTTTTTTTTTTCTTACCACAAGCTAAGTCCATTTTTCAATATGTTGTAAAATCTGAATATTATTAAATATTGGTTTTTGTTCAGGAAAGATGAATCTAAACACGCTGATAGAAAGTATGAAAAGAAACTTGAGTTTTATGCTAGTAAGTGTACTAGCTTCATTTTTGTGACTTTTAATTTGTGAAATGTTTATAGTTTAAGTAATTAATTTATGGAATTAGTGGTATAATATTTACAATGTTTAAGTTGTTTAAATGCTACTGCTTAAGGATTGAAATTTGATTATTTAATCAGTGGGGGTGTTTTGATATTGCAGAGGTTAGAGATACAGTTGCTTTAGGTGCTCAAAAGGCTATCAAAAAGGTTAGTTTTTAGTATCTTAAATTCTTAATTGTCACAACATAATGCCACTCGTGTACTTGCTTATGATATGTTTAATAACGTATCAATGTGGTGTGTGTTTTGCTCACTATATTCTGTGAACTTTCTCTTTTTAATATTTAGTGTATGTCAGGATTTAGACGGTGATCGGGTTGGAATGTGAAACAATTGAAATATGTAATGTATTTAATTAGATGAGAAAAAGTTGCCGAGGTTGAGGTAGTAGGTGGGCGGGTTGTAAAAAGAATTATAAAAAGCTTCAGTTGGTTTTGAGTTTTGCTCTGTAAAAATTTATCAAACATTTGAAATCATCAGTAGTGTGTATGTCTGCATAACGGGCAAAACCTGAATGACACTTGGGGCTTAAAGGACAAAGCTTTTAAGAGTTTAAGGGACTTTTATTTGTTCAGTATCATTCCCACGATATGCTAATAGTAGAGTTCCATACCAAAGCCTTATACGGCTATACACTAGGTCTGTAGTGCGAGTTAAAATTTACTTTCATAGCTTTGAGGTATGTTCTGTTTGCGTTATCTCTAAACCCTCAAAAACGTGTAGTGTGCATGTCTAAATCATCGGAATGAACCCTTTTAAGTCAGTTGGGGGTTATAAAAAGAAACTTCCGAGGACATTTATTTGTTCTTCGTTCACCAAATACTTCAGGACAAACTAGGTGCTACCTTCATATAGACCACAATGCCTGCTTTGTATTATGAGCAACTATGGTGACTAAACGGAACTATTTGGATTTATTGCTAGCTTCACCTCACAATAGTGCAGGATTTAGCTTTACCATTCTTACTTTTCATTAAGCAATGTAAAATATCCTTTTGAGGAAGTCATGATAAAGAAAATTTGGCTGCTAAAAGAGTCGTTATTGAATACCAGAAGAAGAAACACAGAAGCCGACCAAAGAAATTGAAAGCATTCAATCTTTCTTCCCTAGCAGAGTTCCTACCTGACTTGAAGCCTTCCAAGCAAACAACTCCTGCTGATTTCAAAGTTACAACTAAATCAAGGCAAAAGCTTGTGTAAGTGCTTCAGTTTTATTTAAAAACTCATTTTCCTAAGTTTCATTTGTAATTCCGCTGATCACTTTGTTCTTTGATCAGAATGAAGGAGTCAAATCAATTGAAAACAGTTCTTAATGATCCTGTTTTCAAAGCTGATCCGTTGGCAGCTTTACACCAACATTTACAAAGCACACAGCCTGTTTCAGATGAGAAACCGCCACGAAGGTATGATACCAGAAAGAAAAGAAAGAACAACAAGAAAAAGTCTAAAGGACCATCCGGAACCCAGTCCATGGAAGAATGATCCAAAAAACTGGTAGTTCTTTTATATCTTTTTTGTCCGTTTTGTAATTTCTTTATGCAATTTGAACATCAGTTGCTAGCTTTATGCAAGTAGACGGTGTGTTCTATTAGCAATATCTACTTTAATGCCGAGTAAATATTGGTAATACGGTTGGAATATCTTACTGTTGTGATGCTTTTGTTGTTTCATGTATGCTAAACATTGAAGCGAACAAGAATCCCAGAGTATATTCACAAATAACTTACACGTTTTACTGTTCAGTTGATTTTTAAGTTTATTGATGTGAAAAACTATTAACAAAACCTACCTGGAAATCTGCCTTCTGAATAACCTGTAGGGAAAAGAGCTTACAGTAATTTTAAAACCTTTTCACACTTCTCTAACAACTAAAACGACAAGTCTTTGGCCGCCATCACAAATAATGCGCGACACCGTAGTCAACATTAATATCAAAGAGCTCTCTCAGCCAACCCCAACTTCCGTTCTCTCTGCCCGCCTGGTCCCTACCAATGAAGCTGAAGTCATAGCTCGCCAGGTCGAACAAGAAGCTGTAACTGCTGCCGAGGCCGCCAGTGGTGGCGGTAAGGAGATGTTGGAGGCTTACGTTGTCATTATCACTTATCAGTAACCTTATGGGGATGATTGTTGTTAAGGCTAGATCTGAGAATGTGACGTCTACAGTCTACCACCACGACCGCTGTCGGAAAACCAAAGCCGCCATCATTAATCGAAGAAATAAATGAAAAGATAAGTATTTGGCCACAATCACAAATAATGTGCGACACCGTAATCAACCGTATCATCAAAGATCTCTCTCGGCCAACCGTAACTTCTGTTCTCAGCCGCCAGCTCCCTACCAACGAAGCTGAAGTCATAGCTCGCGAGGTCGAACACGGAGATGTAACTTCCGCCGAGGCCGCCAGCGGTGGCGGTATAATGGAGATGAGGAAGGATTACGTTCTCGGTGAACAATTGTTTATGAGGCTGAGAAGTTATCTAAGTGATAATGGTGCCAGTGCTACTGATGATGGTGACTATGCATGTGAATATTAGTTTTTTTTAGATTCGCATGTGATGATGGTGTTTGGATATCTAAATGTTTCGATATACGTATATCTATCTATATTGATATTTTATATATATTTGGTTTCTTACTATTATGTGGTTAATGTTGCTAATATAGGAATGTAACTAATTGATGCTACCATTATGCAATGTGCTTCACATAGGAATTTATCAATTTACACACTTGGGTGTATCTTACTTAAAACCCTATATTGGAGTGCATCTGGTATGGGCGTAAGGTAAACATGGTGTATGTATGTGTGTGATGGGATGAAAAAATGATGCGGCGTCTGTGATTGTACTCGGTCGTCCTTTCTATAGTTGATACTCTTTATATCGTAAAAGTTACTATCTACTCTGCCCAATGACCAGAAACCGGTAACTTGTTTTTGTATGTTATATTGATTATATGGTTACTTATACTATTTTCTAGTGGGTACAAATTGAAATAGCATTATACAATTGCAAGATCTAGAGTTTAATAAGTTGAATGCTAAGTTTATTGGTCTAATATTGTAATGTACGTGGTTGCCCTGATATTTTTAGCATTGAACTTGTGTTTGCCGGAATTTAGTAACAATATTGCATTGTTTCATATATATACAATTATACAGTGGTGTCAAAAGAGTGTTCCCCTTCTTGTTTCCTGATTATCTTGTTATCTTTATTAGAACGTTTTGTTTATTGACTTTATTCTAATGTATCTTTTATTACTTAGAAGATTGTATTAAACTTGAATTATTGTTATCGTAATGTGGCTCGTGTTTCTAGTTATCAGAATATACGATGGTAAAAGTTGGAAGTTGTGTACGTCAAAAGGTAAGTTTTATGTTTAATATATAGCCAAGTTAAACATTTATAATTATATACAATGAGATGTAGGTTGCTGGTATTGAACTTATATTTACTGGAATTTTAGTTTTGTTGTTGCGTCTAGTTTGATGTCTACAGATAGAAGCTGATTGCATACTTTTGGAAACATGGGGATATGCTTTATTGCTGAGTTTCAGTTTGACTTTTGACCATTTGCCCGTTTTGATAGAAATTAGCATGGTTAGGAAGGAACACATTAGAGTGTCAACTGTCAAGTTAGTATTCATATTCTGAATTTACTTAATGGCCATTTAGAATAAAAAACTTTTTGTTATTTGTAGAGATAACATAGTTAAGTTTGACCTGCTTGAATGGATAGGTAATCTTAGAGTGAATATGCTAAACTTGAATTCCAGGTTGGCTTATCTAGCGAATTAATAGTCTACTATGACGGTTTGATGCCTAAGATCTGATACATTTAGGCATGGTCCTTAGGCTCTGGAGTAACTTGACCAATCTTTAAGGTTTGGATTTGTTATTGACTGGAAGTTCGATAAGTGATTGATTAGTGCACCAAGTAGTGATGAAAGCAAAGGTTGATGAAAGTAGGAGAGACAAGCCAACAGAATGGTTGTATGTCAAAGTCAAAAGCTGCTGGTGCATTGCCGTCAGAGAATATTTGTTTATCTGATCATGGTGACATAAATGGTGTGTATGTCTGGGAATTAGTTGGAACTTGTCCAAAGTTAATATAAAGAAAATGAGGTGAAAAACAATGTAACTAAATCTGGACCAGTTTAAATTAATTTGCTTTTGGTTTTGAAGTGCTCAGTATTCATATTTGCTAGTTCTGTTGGATCAGATAACTTCTAGACTTCTGAAATGGAAGGATTTGTTTATGTTTCATTTAAATTTAACTTGTGTAGTGTTATTCTGTGATAATCCCTGATGATTAGTATCCAATTTTCATAATCAACATCTAAAAGAAAAGTTGTTCAAGAATAAGAACTTATCTATACATGGAAGAGTATATGGCTTAGAAAACATAGGACTATGCTTTGTTTTTGAGTTCCAGTTTAAGTCATTAATTGTTCACTCTGAATTTTTTTCTTTTTCTTTGTTATATGTAGTGATGTTCTGTATGTTGTCATGGTTCTTTAAAAGTTGCTAAATCAGAGTCCCCCTATTTGGCAATGACCCTTCAAAGGTATCTTTGTTACTATGATTTTATGTAGTGATGTTCTGTATGTTGTCAATGAGCCTTCAAAGGTATCTTCGTTATAATTTATGGTTCTACTTATTATGTATGATCTGCTAGTGGCATTGATATGTTAGTTTATAGCAACATGAGAACAAATTTACCTGCCATTGTTTGCTTTTTATGGGTGTATCTTACAAAGGGGTAACATGGATATTACGGTTAGGAGACAAGGTAGACATGCTATGGATTATGTGGCTTCAAAATTGCACAGTGAATCAGGGAAATATATAGAACAGAACACGTAGGATCAAAAAACCGAACCTCTGGACTAGGTCAATGACAATCACCCAGAAGGGCTGAAGTTGGTAGGCTAACTTACGACTTTTGTTCTAGGATTGATAGTTACATAAGAGATACATTAGCAGAGTCCGAATTATACTAAATTAAAACGAAATCTTTGATGTGGGGCAAGTTTAAAAACGTTATGTATATAAAAGACGAATAAAAATAGTCAAACCAAATGTTTAAAAGCAAAATCGTGACCAGGTTTCATTGTCAAGAAAATAAAAACGAAAACTTGATGTGGGACAAATTAAAAAACGTTATGTATATAAAAAGACGAATGAAAATAGTCATACCAAATGTTTAAAAGTAAAATTGTGACCAGGTGAAATTTATTTGATGAAAACATGAGAACTCAAAAATTTAGTGTCAAGAAAATAAAAACGAAAACTTTAATGTGGGGCAAAAGTTAAAAGATAGAAAGTTTAGAAGGTTAAAAATGAAATATAGTAAAAGTTTATTATGTGTTATATGAACTTGTACATTCTACGCATAATTTATTTGTACATTCCTATAAGTTTTTAGTATAGCATATTTATACACGGGTAACTGGGTAAGTGGTAACAGGCCTATAGAATAGATCCCGCTAGCTGAAGTAACGCCATCCAAAACTATATTAAAGAAGAGGTACGTAAGGAACCTTGACTTCATGACTTGCTTCTAGATATACAATTATATTCTACTTACGGAGTATTATTTATTTAAGGGATAATGACATCAGAATATAACCTATGTAGCACCGAAATGGGTACGACAAAGGGGTACAGAAACGATACGCGAACGGGATACGGCAAAACTAAAAAATGCAAGATACGAGTACGGCAATAAAAAATATACAAATTTAAAATATATCAATTTTTTATAGACAGACTTGAAACTTTAGATATTATGTATAACTGTATTTGTATAATATATGCTTGATCAGTGATCAATCATCGAAGGTTTAGTGTTTAATAATTGGTTTTGAAATTAAAAAAAAAAATCGAATGTTGATCAAATTGTATATAATATAGTCTGCTTGGAATACGAAAAGTCCATTGAACTCTAATATTAATTAGATCAGTATGGAAACTTAAAAAAAAACGTTTCGCTATTTATGGAAAATTCAAGGAAAAGTTTCAATCGTGTTTCGTACACGGAAACGTTTCCATGGAGTTTCTGAAACGGGTACGGCTAACTGTTTGGAGTTTCGGTGCATCATAGAATATAACTAACTATAACTAAATGGTTATAAGTGAACTACTCAAATAGTTATGTGATGTATATACTTTCATTTTTTAGGTTATGTGATGCAATGGGTGACCGGCTAAACAAGTAGTCGGTTACCATTCATTTAAAATTTTACCTACATGGTATGCTGACTCACTTGACATTCATGATAAAAATGATGTGGATTTACAATACCTATAATTAATTCATATATTCATAAATCCGTTTTTTTTTTCTATAAACACATTTTGTGTAGTTTTGTTGTAACTGTTTTCGAGTATTTTAGTCTAGCTCAAGCCTTTTTAGATCTTATTTAAGTTTAGGCATATTAATTTTCTTTAACATTTATTGTATAGTAATGAATAAACAAATGACCTCGATTAAAATATTAAGATATAAACGTAAATAAATGACAGCTTTATATATTACCATGAGTTTGCTAAATAGAGTTTTAAAGTTTTTGTTAAGATGTATTAAATAGTTTTATACTTTTTATACTTATCATAAAGTTCAAAAGTGACTGTAAATATGAAAGGATACGATTTTTGTATTTAACATAAAGCTGAATGAAACTGGAAGCTAGGGGCTGGGCGTAAATTTAAAGTTTTTATTTGTAGAATTCATTTTGGTAAACGAACTTTTGGGGCTCCCATTTTCAAAACAAATAACCTAAATCTTATTATCCAAACAAAGTTGTTTTTTATCTTTGAAGTTTTTTTCAAGCCCAATCACTTGGCCCCAAAAAACCCCTAAAAGCAGCCACTTTAATCTACTTGTCCTTATATCACTACTCACTTGACAAAAAACCCTACTAGGTAAAAAGTATTTTATCTTTGTTGTCTGGTAATTTTTCTCAGTATACCGAAACAAGAAAATCAAAGCATTTCTACCATGTCCGGCTCCAGAAAGCAAGATCCATCATCAATCATCGCAGAAGAAATGGCTAAAGTGTTCGGAACCAAGTCGTCCAGGAAATGGCCGCCAACCAAATCAACACGCGACGCCACCATCAAACGAATCGTCAAATATCTCTCCGAAACCTTCCAGATCCCTGCCACCGAAGCTGACGTCACTGTTCGCCGTATCGAAGAAGAAGCTTTCACTGCCGCCGGCAGCTCTTCTGCTCCTGCCGCCCGTATCTATGATGTTTACACCCAGGAAATCCATAACAGAATGACGGAGTATTCTAGAAAGTGAGGCTTGAGAATTTTTATTTTATTTTATTTGGATTTGTTTTAAAATTTTGTGGAGCTAACATATTGTTAAGTTAGACCTGCTTGAAAGGATAGAGATTCTTAGAAGTGAATATGCTAAACTGGAACTCCAGGTTTGGGTTATCTAGCGATTTAATAGTCTATTCTGATGGTTTGATGCCTAAGATCTGATACATGTAGGCATGGTTTTTAGGCTCTGGAGTAACTCGACCAATCTTTAAGTATTGGATTTGTGATTGTGATTGATGGGGAGTTCGACAAGTGATTGATTAGTGCACTAAGCAGTGATGAAAGCAAAGGTTGATGAAAGTAGGAAAGTAGACAAGCCAATAGAATGGTTGTATGTCAAAGTCAGAATTCAGAAGCTACTGGTGCATTGCCGTCACATTATTTTTGTTTATCTGATCAAGGTGACATAAATGGTGTGTATGTCTAGGAATTAGTTGGAACTTGTCTAAAGTAAATATAAAAAAAATGAAGTGAAAAACAATGTAACTAGATCTGGACCAGTTTAAATAAATTTGCTTTTGGTTTTGAAGTACTCAGTATTCATATTTGCTAGTTCTGTCGGATCAGATAACTTCTAGGCTTCTGAAATGGAAGGATTTGTTTATGTTTCATTTAAATTTAACTTGTGTGTATTGTTATTCTGTGATAATCCCTGATGATTAGTATCCGATTTTCATAATCAACATCTAAAAGAAAAGTTGTTCAAGGGTAAGAACTTATCAATACATTGAAGAGTATATGGCTTAGAAAACAGAGGACTATGCCTTGTTTTTGAGTTCCAGCTTAAGTCATTAACTGTTCACTGTGAATTTTTTTCTTTTTCTTTATTATGTGTAGTGATGTTCTGTATGTTGTCATGGTTCTTTAAAAGTTGCTAAATCAGAGTCCCACTATTGGGCAATCCTGTACAACTTGCGTATCTTTCGGTGTGTTGTCACAGAACAAACTTGTTCGCATCTTTATTTGGTTAGTACGTAGCAGCACAAGTTTATTTTTTGTCTTTGATGAGATGTGGGAACTGCTTGAAAGTGCTCATCAAGACTCAAGATAGAGAATGATAGGAAACACTACAAGTTTTTAGCGAAGGGTGACAAAGATGCGCAACATGATGTCCGGAACCATATAAACATTGGTTTATTAGAAATAAAACCGAGTTAAGTCTATCATAATAAGTTAAAAGTTTTCTTTATTCACCTATCTAGTTGATGGTAGACTGCAAAAAGGCAACATTCAGTTGTTGAGATGGGAAATTAGGATTCTCTTTTTTCTATAGAAACCGATTATCAATGATTGGTGTTGATAGGAAATCTTTTTGAACACCTAAGTAATGAAGAAGACGATAGTTGATGAATATAGGAAAGTGTGAACTAGTTGTTGACATCAGAGTGAGATAACACCCACAGTAATTGTTATGCTAATGACTTAATGAGCCATCAATCATGATGGATAATCGCTATTTCTTCAGTTACCCATTCAGACATTTGAAAAGGGTAATCAAAATGGAAGAAAAGAGCAAATCATCAGGGAGAGACCCTGACCCTTCATTTTATGCTTATAGGAAGAAGTACATAACTAGTTTATTATGCTATATAAGAGTAATCATATCACTAATCTTGAAAATAGATGTCAGATTTTTGAAAAATCCATATCTTGGGTAACTTTTGGAAGAATTCCGATTGATGAAAATAGTGAATATGAGTTGTTCAGGTTATTTTTTGGTCTAAACCAACCACTGTTGAAGTCCTTGTAAAATGTTGATAGTTGGTGGTAGCGTTCGTGAGATGAGATGAGGAAACAAAACTAGTGGTTATAATCTAAGTAAAATCCAACCACAAGGAACACATAGTGGTCTAATTCGACCATTACATCTACAATTGCTTTTTCTGGTCAAAAATCTGAATGGTAATCCCTACGCCGGGGACCATGCCAATGCTGAAACATTAACCTTATTAGTTGCTTACTTTAGGAAACATAGGGCTATGCTTTATTGCTGAGTTTCAGTTTGAATCTTAGCATTTGCCCCTTTTGATAGAAACTAACATGGTTATGAAATTGTGTCACCGAGCACTTTAGCGGGTAGTTTAGCAATCAAGTGAGTATTTGTATTCAGAATTTACCCAATGGCCCATATAAAAACCTTTTGTTGTTTGTGGTGCTAACATATTGCTAAGTTAGACCTGTGAATGGATAGAGATTCTTAGAAATGAATATACTAAACTTGAATTCCAGGTCTGGGTTATCTAGTAATTAATAGTCTACTTTGACGGTTTGATACCTATGATCTGATACATTTAGGCAGAATTTTTAGGCTCTGGGGTAACTTGACCATTCTTTAAGTTTTGGATTTGGGTGACAAAGAGCATTCTACTTTCTCTTATTTGGTTGCTGCCAAGTTTTTTAATTACATGTAGAATACAAAAGGTTGTGATCATAGCATCAAAGGGGATATGTCAGCTGGATTGAAAGTTTGAAACTGCTAGCTAAGAGGGAGAATGACACGAAACAGGACAAGTATAGAACAATGAGAAATTAAAATTAATGATTACTGCCATTTGAAAGCACGATTATTAGTAAGAAGAGAAGAGTAATTCATAGTCATTTAGGTATAACTTTTACGTCTTCCTAACCATCTATTTGATGGACTACATAGTCGACGATAACCCTTTTGAGACTTGTCAATAGAATGGTTGTATGTCAAAATCCGAAAGCTACTGGTGCATTGCTTCACAGATTTTTTGTTTATCTGACATAGATGTTAGATGGTGTGTAAGTCTGAGCATTTGTCCAAAATAAATATAAAGAAAATAAAGTGAAAAACAATGTAATTAGATGGTGTGTATGTCTGGGCACTTCTGATTTTGATGTGCTTTAGGCTTTTGAAATTGAAGCATTGGTTTTTGTTTCAGTTAAAATTAAATTGTGTAGTAATATTCTCAATAATCCCTGATGATTAGTATTCGATTTTGATAATCAACATCTAAAAGTTAAGTTGTTCAAGGATAAGAAGTTATCGATACATAGAAGAGTATTTGGCTTAGAAAACAGAGAACTATGCGTTGTATTTGAGTTTCAGTTTTAAGTCATTATTCGTTAACATTTGCTGTGAATTTCTTATTTCTTTATTATATAATGTAGTGATGTTCTGCATGTTGTCATGGTTAAATCGAGTTCTCTTTAGTAAAGAAGTGGATTTCCTTTTGTATGGGCTAGCCCCTCCTCTCCCGCTATCTAGGTATCGAAGTTGCTTTCCTAGAGTTCTGGATCGATAGAGTAAAAGAGTAACTAAATCGGAGTCGCACTTTTGCAATTCCTCAGTTTTTTTGGTGTGAATTGACTGGTCTTATGAATACCTAACTGATAGTTATGGGTTTGTCCTAGAACAACCTTGATTGCATCTTTATTTGATTAGAAACAAAACCTACTTACATCATGAATATAATAAGTTTAATGTCTTTATATTCATCTATCCAGTAGAAAGTAGAGTACATAAAGGTAACAGCCAGCTTTAAGTTATATAGACACACATTATAGTGGTTTGTTCATTTAGGGCCAACTTTTAAGTTGGAAACCAAAGGAGAGATCTTGACCAAGAATTAATCATAAACTAGTTGAATACTAATATGCCAAGAGTCGTGGTAACAATAATCTTGAAAATATGTTAGATTTTTGAAAAATCCATATCTTGGGTAACTTCTAGAAGAATTCCAATAGATAGATTGTGTTGTTTATGGCGAAATTAGATGATAATGATGATGATGATGAAGATTAACTTGTTGGGTTATTTTTTGATCTAAACCAACCATTGTTTTGTAAAATGTTCATGGTTAGTGGTAGCATTCGTGAGGAGTGTAAGATGAGAAAACAAGACTTGTCGTGATAATCTAAATCCAACCACAAGGAATACACAGCGGTTTCATAATCTAATTTGACAATTCTATCTAAAATCGTTTATTTCTGGTCAAAAATCTGATTGGTAACAGATGAAACTTTTAACCCTTTTGCCTAAAGAAGCATTATGTGGACATCACCAGATGAATAAAAACCTTCAACTTTCATAAAGTAGCATAGCAACTTAATAAAAGCATACAACTCAAGTGCAGCATTCCATATGAAGGACAACAATCACAACAAAAATACAAACCCAAAATTATTTCCCTTTGGCAACACCAATCTCATCAAAACTGGGATCTAAACCAAAACCAGTCCACCACCAATTGAGTTTACTAAAAAGCACACTACAAATCTAGGAAAACAAACTCCTCAACCGCAGGGATCTCCCCAATCCTTTTTAGAGCCGCTTTGCTTGGTGGCTCATCCACACCAATCGCCATAATGGCTTGCTTTCGTGGTGCAATCCTTCCAACACTCATGAAGCTCACATTCACATTCTCTTCACCAAGTATGCTTCCAACGATTCCAATCATACCCGGTTGGTCAACCTGCCTGCAAAGAATAATGTTCCCTTCTAAACTCACATCAACTTCAAAAGCTCCGACTTTGGTCAAATGTGGAACTCCATCCTTGACCTTGCCTTCCACCGTGACCTCCCCAGACTCGGAGATTGCACTGGCAAACCTTGACTCAACATTGGCAATCTGGACCTGGATGGACTGGAGTGGGCTTTCGGGTGAGCCATCTAAGAGCACTCTTTCTTCACTAATGCGAACCCCTCTTTGTTTGGCAGTGAAATCTGCATTCACTAAGTTGACAAAAACACTGGAGATGGGCTCGATTAGACCTTTGGTGACCATGGCTCGGAGTAGTCTTGTGTCAAGATCATCAGGTGCTCGGGCAGAAGCGTAAGAGACTTTTACAGATTTCACTCCGCTTCCACCAGCTACTAGTTGTACAGCCAACCTTCCGAGTTTTTCAGCAAGTGTCACATAAGGCTTCAGTTCTGTAAGAACCTGAAATAAAAAAGCATGTTAGGATACCCTAACATAAATTTCCAGCTCTTCTTCATTTAATAATTCACATATGTATATAGCATGCTGAGCAAGAACAATATTCAGAAATGTGAATTTAAACTCAAAAAATACTTGGTGAACAACATGCAGATAGTTTGTTACCTGCTACTAAACTTGTAGATGTCTGTATATCGAAATGTTATGCATTTTCGAATTGTAATAGCAAGATTCTGTCTTTTGATGTTAAAGTAGTTGACAATTCTTATTATTTGAGAAACTAGCAAGTGAAATACATATAAGAACGGTCTCCTACTCACCTCATGAAAAAAGAAAGTCATTTAGTGAAATAGGAGTAGAAGTTTTCAAATTTATGTTAAAACTTCTTAGGAAACAATATACAGAGGTAACAGGCCTATAGAATAGATCCCGCTGAAGTAACGTCATCCAAAATTGTATTAAAGAAGAGGTACACAAGGAACCTTGACTTGCCTCTAGATAAACAAGTTTACTGCATTATTTATTAATTCAATAATCCAAAACTGATTACCTGAACCCCAAATAGCTACAAACAGAATGTCTAATTAAACAAAAAACATCCGATTATTGCGACTTGAAAACACAATGATCAGGTACTATACAAACACTCTGTATATTAAACAAGGGATAGATAACTAGTCTCAAACCAAAGGGATTATAGCCAAGCGGGATTTGAGTTGTCCCATCAATGGGAGGTTGTTTGTTCAAGCCCAATAATGGAAAAAACCTATTATGTGGTGTTAATCTTTGTCTTTCCAAAGGAAAAAAAAGGAAAACTAATAGAAAAGTAGTACCTCCGCAGGAACCATGGGAGCATTCACCGCAGTAGCAGCAAGCTCACCTTTTAGAGCTCCAACAACGGCTTCAGCAATTTCTATAGCCACTCCTTCCTGCACAGATTTCAAATATTAGACACCAAATATATATATTTTTTTAAAAACCCATAATATTTCCACTTATTCAACAAACCTGAGCTTCCATGGTACTAGCACCAAGATGGGGAGTAACAGTTACATTCTCATGTTGTATCAACCTGCTATCAGTTGGTGGTGGCTCTACCGTGAAAACATCAAGTGCAGCCTGCAAGTGCAGTATAGCCAAATTATGTACCCTAACCAGCTAACAAATATTTGATAAAGACAAAAATAGCAGATAGAAGTACCTGTGCTACAATGCCAGCATCTAGTGCCCTGACTAATGCATCTTCATCTATGACTCCACCACGAGCAACGTTGACTATTCTAACTCCTTTTTTCATCTTTGCGAAATTCTCATCGTTCAAGATCTTTGATGTAGCAGGAGTGAGGGGCATGTGGAGTGACAAGAAGTCGGCTGTTGAGATGGCTTCATCAAAACTCACCAAGTCCACTCCTATAGCATGAGCACGGTCAGCTGGTGCATAAGGGTCGTGGGCAATAACATGCATACCGAGACCCTTAGCGCGTCTGGCAACTTCAGTACCTACCTTTCCAAAACCCATCACCGCAAGAGTCTTGCCAACAAGTGATACACCCACATATTTGTTCCTCTGCCATTTCCCTGCAATTATAACATTGTCAAGAAATTAGTTTCATAAATTCAACCTTTCCATATGATCAAACTAGAATGTAACGTTGGGGTAAAAGTAAAACATATCAAATGCACAAGCATGCCTATTCCCTCCTTTTCTACTTATATTCATTTTCCAGGAATCTCATTTTCATGTATCTAGATGTCAGATAGTTGGAGCAGTAACTGGTTCTTAAGAACATACATAAAGAAACAACGAACGATCCTTTTGAACGAGAATATTAACATTCTGATTCTTAACAGAAATCATTTGAGACAACTAAAACAAGTGAACAGAACCTAAATGTTTTTGAAATATTATACAGGCAGAAACACACAGGGGAAAACTCATTCATTCTCCATTTGTGTACGCTCCTAATTTATTACCATGGATACACCGTAACAATTAATGTACCATTGACAAGTGCCATAATCTACAGTATATATATATAAAAAAAAACTATTTAAGCAGCCCGCATTACTTCGAAAACACTGAGTTTGTAAAATGGGAGGCCTAAGGTTCGAAAACACTTAGTTCAAGTGCTTATCCACTTATTCCCTATATTTAAAACATATAATTAACACAAAAAATTTGTCAAATACTTTTCATCAGCTTATTATATCAATTGTCAGTTTATCACTTTAATTTGATATAACCTAGTTAACACTGAATCATAATTCACAACGCCTCTTGGCTATGAACGAGTCACGGTGTAATCCCCACCAACCACAGCCAATTTGTAAAAAAAAAAAAAAAAAATGTTTGGTAGCCGACATCGCACTCACTTGATCCCAATCACCTCAAGTAACTTGGACACGCCCCTTGAATCAAAATGACCAAACTCCATCCTAACCAAAATCCCAAATCTAACCAACTACACAATGTTTACATTTCATCATCACAAATTCTAAATTGATACCACTTCAATTATTAACTTTCAACTATTATTATGATTATTTTAAATTAATAAACCCTAGATCCAAACAATATAAAATAACCAGATCAAAAAAAAAAAAACATAAACGAGCTCACCAATTAAAACAGAACAAGCAACAATAATTATAAACAAATAAATAAAAAGCAATACCAGATTTAATAGAAGCATCAGCCTGTGCAACATTTCTAGCCATAGAAGTCAAAAGAGCAATCCCATGTTCAGCCGCCGCAACAGTATTAGCTGTCGGAGCATTCACAACAAGACACCCATGTTCTGTCGCAGCACCAAGATCCACATTATCAATTCCAACCCCTGCTCTTCCAACAACTTTCAATCTCCCCCCTGAACTTTCAAACACTTCTCTACTAACTTTAGTCCCACTTCTAACAATCAAAGCATCACATAATGATATCTTTGTACACAGTTCTTCTGGGCTCAAATTATATGAACAGTCAACGTTTGCAAAGTCTTTTAGTAGATCTAGCCCCGCTGCACCTAGCTTTTCCGCTACTAAAACTGTCGGTTTTGAATTTATCGATGACGATGATAACACTATGAAGGTACGTGAGGAGTTGTGGTGGCGCGTGAAGGAGAGTGAGACTGGGAGTCTGTATTTGAGAGACGAAAGGGAGGTTTGGGATAATGGGGTTTTGTGGGTTAACAGAGCTGATGACGATGATGTCGATGAAGCCGCCATTGTTGGATAGTTAGGTGGTAGTTTAAGAAAGAAACCCCCTTTTTTGTGTGTTTTGGAATTTTATTTTGTTGGGCGCAGTTTGAAGAGTGGGCGGAATGGTGATATATATAGTGGGTGGGTGTGTAGTGGCGTTTTGTGATGTGAAGTTACGCGCTTGTTGGTTGAGTGGGTTAAATGGGATTTTGAGGTAAAGATATTTATGAAAAAGAGTTAATAAAAGTTCTCTTTTTTAAAATTAATGGTTAGTAAAATAAGCTTTTTCTCTATTTAATTTACTTTTTTTCAAAATACTTTAAAGTGAGAATTAGAATAATACTTGAGTAAATTATATTGGCGGTCTCAAATGATTTGCACGATTTAATTAAAGAAAAATCATGAATATTCTTTTTCCCAAAAAGAAAAAAACTCTTTATTTTTTTCCCCCTAATGGTCACTATTTCGCTTCATCGAGGATCCAAAAATCAAAACCCAAAGTTAGTCTATTTTGGTCCGCTAATTGTCCATGTGAAATGAATTTCTGTAACTTTCTAGCGGTTACAGACTTAAATTCATATGTATCGTAATTTTTTTTTATAGGAAACAAAGGCTAATCTGGCGAGATATATATTCCGCCCAAATTTCCTTTGACCAAACAATTGGTTTCCGCGTTTTTGGTCTCCAACGGCTAGTTTGAAATTTTTTTTTCTTTTCTTCCTATATATATATATATGACACATGACATTTACCCCCCCCCCTCCCACACACACTCCTAAAATATGTCTCACTCTCTCATTTGCGAATAACCCCCCACCCTTAAATATGCCTCACTCCTATTAGTCTAAATGTAACCAACCACTTTCAACAAAAAAATTTGAGTTTCATTAAACCAAAATTATTGAATTAAATGAATCTAGACACAAATCTGGCTTTGGCACTGGCACTATTGCCTTGCAATTGACTTAGGCCTATACTTATAAAGAACCGTTTTTAATCCACTTCTAACACTATTCATTACTTCTAGACACACCAAGAACACCCCTTCCTTATACCCTTTACTTCTAACTCACTTCTAACACTATTCATCCATTATTATATTATTTCATTTTTTTATTTTTCACAAAATTAAACAAACACAATCTATTATAAATAAAAAACATTTTATTATTAGAAAAACAAATTACAACACTTATATAAAAAACATAAAACACATTACATTTATTTAAAAACTTAAACATAAATTGTGAAAAAATCACATTATTATAAGAAAAAAAACTTGACATCAACGTTGACGGCCGTGTTCCGGGGGGTTCCAAACATGTTCAACCAGAGCATTGCGGAGTTCATGGTGAGTCCTTCTATCGCGCAACTCCCCGTACATACGAAGCTGCGTTGAACACCTTTCAGACCACGTACGAGTTGGGGGAACGGTGTTAGCTATCAACTCTTCTTCAAACTCTGTAATTACGCGCCCGTTATCTTCAACGATCATGTTGTGCAGAATCACACAACATAACATTATACGTTTTACCTTGTTCACACTGTAGGCCCGGGCTTGTTGCTCAACAATCTGCCAACGACCTTGAAGAACCCCAAATGCTCGCTCGACATCCTTCCTTGCAGCTTCTTGGTATCTCTTGAACTTGGTAGTTTTCGGCTCCATCGGGCCTTCTCAAGTACTCGTGTTGATACAACTGTATCACACATTTGCAGAAAGCGTCTAAACATTGGTACCCCGTATCTTGCGCTATTTGCAAGTACTCGTCCAAAGCTGCCTTATAGCTATAAGCTAACTGGCGAATTGCAGAAGTGTATTTCTGAAAAATGTTAAAACCGGGACGACCAGCACAATCCGTTGGTGCTTTGTGGAAAAACTGAAAGTGTTTCGGTAGCGGTCGAACGCTGCTAAAGGAGTGTATATCCCGCACTATGTGGAGATACATTTCCTTTCACATTCTAAACCTTCTACGTAACATGTCGGGTGGGTAGGTGCAGTTAGGTGCAAAGTAATGATCTATAAAAGTTTTGCAGCACCAAGGTGATCTCGATGGATCACCCTTCTAGTCAGCTTGGGTGCTGAAGAACTTGAAGCTGCTTAGCTCTGGTTTTCTTCTTCATCAAAGATAACATTAAGACAAGCGCTATGGCCTCGAGATTGAAAACTGTATTCATCTGGGAAACAGCCCGATTGATGGATTCATATTCGGTTGCTTCAAAATCAGAGCTAGAGGAGGAGGATGCTGATGAATCAGACATTTTACTGGGGTGGTAAGTGCTAGAGATGGTTTAAGATAGATAGAAGTGTGTATGTTTGAGAGTGTAAAATAAAAGGGTAGTGTGATAGTGGTATATATAGGAGGAGATAAAAAAAAAACAACCACCACCACCAAACTAGCCGTTGTATTTGAAAATATTATAAAAAATCAATTTTTTTTTTGTTTGCAACGGCTCACGAGCAAGATGGACCCACCACCACCACTTCTACTGCGTTCAAAGTTAGAAGCAAGCACCGGACGCACCCTTCAGACGCGCCAGTGCTTATAACGTCTTCTGCTTCGGCCGCGTCGGACGCCTCCTAGACGCGAAGTGGAAGTCTTATAAGGAACGACCTTATAATCTATATCGGAAAACGAAAAACTAAATCAATCAAAACTTAATAAATCAATACCAAATCATATTTTAAAATTCGAGTACGAATATATCAAGCTCTAATCTAAACACATTTATAAATAAAACACGTGCCAAATTTGATAACAAAATTCTAAAGTCACCTATCATTACAAGGGTTTATGTTTGTGATGACAAAATGCATACATCAGAACATTTTAACCAAAACTCTTGGCTAAAATACCAAAAAAAAGCATATTTATGAATATATCAATTCCCCTCTTCTATCAAAAACACAAAAAACTATATTCTAAATACTAAATAAATCTTCTTCATATTAGATTTAGTAAGGAGTAGGAACGATCTAATTGGGTTGTTATTTAGCTGCTTAGTCGCTTTGAATGAGTTGTTTCAACTCTAATTTCTACATACCTTTGATCCATTTTCGAGAAATCAACTCGGGGTGATTTTGGGTTATGTCGTCCAAGATTGAAAGAGCGGAAGAGAAAGACAAAACAAACAAAAGACATACTTAATTACTCGAATTGATCAACTTAATGGTTGCAGCATGTCTTATTCAAACTGTAATCGTAGGCTGACTTGTTGACTTCATTGTTTCAAATACCATATGTTTTACCAAATCTTTCTTAATGTTTTTTAATTTGATTGTGCATCGTTAATGTGAATATTTAGACGAAAAGGATGAGAAAAGGTGTGTTTTGAGGTCTAGGTATAATCTATGTAATTTACTATATAGTACGAGTAATAAACAAGTTATTAAACTGAAAGTATAAAAATGCTCCTTGCGTGCAAGTTTGATGAGCACCTAAACGAACAAACAATGAACAATAGACGGACGTTGAAGGTTTTGCACCATCAACTAAGCCAAAGGATAATGATATTCGTACCATGTCTTTTAATACATTTATCATCACTGTGTATTAGTCAGTTGTAGAATATGCATAAACTAATGTATTTTGTGGTAAATACATCAAAATGTTTGATACTAATATCACTTCTTTTAAGCGAAATAGCTAACAGTATGAGTATATGATCAATGAGTAGTTTTTAAAAAGCTGAAAATATCCAATAAAAGAGTGGTGATATAATAAGCTATAAATACTTTTTAATGAACAACTTGTCATCATACTATTCCACAATCTATTAATTCAAAGTTTCAAACCCATTATAATGTTAAAAAAAATCAATTCAGAAGCCTATGTAAATATCACCTTTAAATGAAAAATACATATGGTTAGAATTGTTTAATAAATTACCTACTAATTATTATTATTATTATTATTATTATTATTATTATTATTGTTATTGTTATTATTGTTATTATATTGTTGAATCACAATTAAATATTTAGTTACAAGTATATCAATTGTATTAAATTTAATATTTAATAAAGTGATCAGTTAAAAAAATAAAATGTAGGTTTAAATAAATGAAGAATAAGAAAACTAACTAACAGTTTTATTTATTATAACTTATATTTTATAATTTGGAGTATGAAAAATAATAACTTCTTAAAAAAATATTCATTAGAATATTTCCTCTACACTTTACGCGGGTACTATAATATCTTTTTTCATATATATCCAATACTTTATAGAACATCTAGTTAGACGACGACAACAACATGAGCCAATTCTTGAATGAACGAGGTCTTACTTTTTAAACTTTATTTCAAATCATCAAGTTTGAAAGAAAAAAAAAAGTGTTAGAATATACCATGCAGGAGAGCTAATCAAAGTCTTAAACCATCTGTATGGAAACTCTATTAAAAGTTAACACCAAGGTTGTGAAACTCGGGAATTGAGAGCAGATCGGTGAGGGAGAAAGATAAAATTTTTTAACAATCGGATCAGTGAATAATGGGTTTTCTATGTATAAAATAATAATTTATCAAATTATATGTAAAAAAAAAAATTAAAAATATATATAAAACTTTAAACTTAAACATAACATGATTTTTAACTTAAACATAATTATCTGGAAACAATAACATAATTAATAGAAGCTTAAAAAAAAAGTTTGACTTTGGTTGACCCGATCCGATACAACCGAGTCTTGACCAGGTTGACCCGAGTTTGAAACCCTGGTCAATTTTCGGACCGAGTATGGAGAACTCGTATCGTCAGTTGGCCGATACATGTCCGACTCGGCTGTATCGGGGTGTATTGACCGAGTTTTACAACACTGGTTAACACCACATATTATTTCGCTGAGTATTAAGTAGTGAAATCGTAAACAAACTTGTCTATTGGATTTACCTTAAACTAGAAAGGTAATACGGTAGTAGTGATGAGTAGTGACGACGACGATAACGGGTGACGTCGGTGATTGTGACAGCGATGAAATAATGGCGTGGTTATTAATGTAAAAATAATTGATTTAATGGATGAGTTGGGGGATTACGTTGTAAATAACTTCATTAGAGATATTAAGGATATATTTAGTATAAATCAGTGAATAATAAAAAAAAGACTAAAAAAAATGGTAGTTTAAAGAAGCATAGATAAATATACTTTAGTTGTTAATAATAGTAATAATATAATTACGTGCATGGTATCCACCGCAACGGCGGTGCGAGGTGTTGGTAGTGACGGACGACGGCGGGGTGTGTGTTGTTTAGGGATGACAAATAAACCCGTACCCGATGGGAAAAACCGAAACATGATACTTTTGGGTCGGGTTCGGGGCCGGGTATGGGATGGTTTTGATTATTTTGGTGGGTTCAGGTCCGGCTACGGTTTTAAATGAAAACCCGCTAACCCGACCAGTATTGTAACACCCACTTATAAACTCGAATATGAAGTGTCATTTTCAAACTTAAACAATAACAAAAGGGTGCTAAACAAAATTTTCTCTTAATATATTTACAATTATAATAGCCTAAATGATCCTTGATCTTGATCTTCAACGAATCCTTTATGCGCGAAAGCTAGCTAAATTCCATTTCTCTACTCTTTCTTAATACTTGCCGCAGGGAAAGAAAAACTGCGGCTGAGCCAATTGCTCAGTGCGCGAATAATAAAGTACATATAATAAACCAAGAAGCTTTTATAACAAAAATCATTTAATAACTCGTACAAAGATTTAAAAATGTTTTTAACGAACCAAAATATTAAAGACACCTTTTAAATAAATAATATAAACTCGAAACATATATATAATTGTAATATCAAATCAATATTTTTTTCACACTACATTTCATAGTTTCATATTTTCAAAGTCAACCGAGCTCCTATACATTTGCATATCAAATCACAAGGATCGATGAAACAAATGCCAGACATATGTACAATGGATCTACAGATCCAAATGTACCATACAAATGTGAAATGGCGTGTCGGACACAACACAACCATCCACCTTACCAGAATAAAACCTATAAACTAGAGTCGACTCATACGCCATAACCAATCACACTGCCACGGAAGTGTCACACCATTGGTGCCCTAATGATGTGCCTGTAGTACCCCTACAGGTGGTTAGCTCAGGGTTTTCATATCAAATGTTCATATATCACAACAAATTTATAAATAGCTTTTTAAAAAATAATCATATCGTATAATGTTTCAAAAGCTTTCTTATTTAGAATAAAAATTTCAACACATAAAAGATATTTCGTACATATATTTCAAAAATTCAGAATTTATTTAAAACTATCAGATCATAACTAGCATATAACATATACGGACAAATTAGTTTTGAGGCCTTAAAAGACATATCAAAATCACTTTGACAACAAAATAATGCGAAAGAAACAAACGGAATTTAAATCATAATTTTGATATATATATATATATATATACACGTACAAGTTTAAAACAGAAATTTGTACCTTAATATAATGAAATCATAGTTTAAAATAAGAATCCGTATCTTATATATAATATAAACGAAGTTTAAACCAGAATCTGTACCTAAAACCAAAAGTCTAAGTCGGTAATGACCCAAAGATCACCAAGGTCCTTATCTATTCTACACCAAACAAACTGATTCAATATCTCAATTCAAGAAACAACCTATTCGGCTCGTCTCCTCCCATATAAATCCTATTTCTAAAGTTTTATTTAACAAATGTGAAGCATCATAAATAGTTTAAGAGCTAAAGTGAAAGATGTTAGGATATGGAATTCAAAGTGATTCTCCATTATACCAAAGGTGTACATATATACATGGATGGATGCTCAATAATCGGAACTAATTTGTTAGTTGAGATCCCATATTATATGCTAGATAATTGACTACACCAACTATAATTCCTAATTCTAAGCTACTTGATTTGACTAGGATATTTACAGAATAACTTCAAATACAACAAATGTAAGGCTGGATCTGAACCGCGTAAACAATTGTCGAGGTAGACCTTTCGTGAAGATATCAGCATACTGAAAATCCGCAAGGACATGAAGAGTGGACGAATCATATCCCGCCACAATAGCTCGAGTCATCTCTACCCTTTCACGTATCCAGTTTCATCAACCGCTTTGGCTTCTTCCTTTCAAGATTATTATTGGCATGACTGCTTGGGACACCCGGGTTCACCGGTTTTTTATTTTCTAGTTACAAATAAACTTCTTCCATGTAATAAACGTCCTAAGACTCTTATTTGCAAGTCGTGTCAATTGTCTAAAAATAGAAGATTTACCGTTTTCGATATCGCAATCTTGCACCGCTTTGCCATTTGATATCTTACATTGTGATTTATGGACATCACCACTTTTGAGCAAAAACGGTTATAAATATTACATGGTCGTTGTTGACGACTATACACATTACGTATGGGTTTTCCAACCTACACAAAATAAATTTGCCTAGTTTCATAAATATATACAGACACAATTTCATACATCCGTCAAATCTTTCCAATGTGACATGTTATAATTAACCAATGAAACAAACTCTAGCATGCATTGTTCTTAAACTTCGTTCACCCCAATACGCATGCCAGGAAAACGAATTTTCTTATTATCATTACTATTTTGTGTCATTCAAGTACATAACAGTTTAGTCCTAGCTAGCGTAAGTATACATATTACTATCCTTAGTAAACTCCGTTTTCACTAGGCGTAATACTTATTTCTTTAAGACTCGAAAAAGGAGACGGTTTCAATAGCGTCCATGTTTTAAGAGGGAGTGACGAACCAGAAGTCAAACTATGGGTTGATATGTAAATGGGTTAATTGAAATATACCTCCGCGGATTCTTAATGAACTCAAACCAACTCGAAACAATCTCGTACGAACTAGAATTGAAGCAACCTTCCAAGACGGTCGCACGACGAATAGCTAAAACCCGAAACTGATCTAGCTAGCAACAAACTCCGGTTTACTCACAATCACAACCTCACGTTTCCGACTTTCAGATGGATTTAATATAGATTTATGGTTAACAAATTAAAGAATGAGACGTTTTGCAAACTCAAACTCAAAAAGATGTGAATTTATAAATAGGCAGAGGTCGGTCGTATATAATAGAGTTAATTAGCCCGATAAAACTCAAACTCTTGCTCACAATTCGGGATCTTCTAGTCACTTTGTTAATTCCGATAAGGATCAAAATTGATTTTAAATTATGTATCCTTAACTTAAAAGTTCTCTTAGTTTTTATCCAATGAACTTGACCACTTCTCTATCTCATGGATTACCTTTGTTGATTATTGTTTATGGAGTACAAATTTAGATTAGTCCATCAACTTAACTTCTTAGAATTAAGTTTAAAAAAACATTATTATTATTTACATTCCAATATATCTAACTACTATAATTCATTTACCTTATACTTTTATATTAAAAATTTAGGATATTACAAGTATATTTATGATATTATGTCAAAAACTCAAAATCTAGTAATGTGAAAGTGTTGGAACAAGAAATTAGTCAAAAGTAAAGTTCACTTACTAAAAAATGAACGTTAATACTAATCAGTAGTGTTCCCAATTTATTTTAGCTACAAATCATCTCAATACTACAAATGTTATGACTAAAATTTCAAAAGATAATATTAATAACGGATACTCGATTACCCGCGGGGAAACCCATTACCGAGCAGTTAGTGAATAAACGGGGACCCCGCGGGTCCGGGTATGGGACGATGATTTTTAACCGGGTCTGGGTCTGGGATTACCTAAACCCGACCCATACCCGCCCCGATGCCATCCCTAGTGTTGTTTTGGTATATACAAAGAGAGAATATTGTGTGTTGTTTTTGCATAGAGAAAAAGAGAACAGGAATATTTTTGTTTTGTTTTAAGGGGAATGGTAAGTTAATAATTTCCATGTCCCAAAAATTCTAAACTTTTAACACCACCCCTATAATTTTTATAAGGGAGTATAGATAATTACGGCCATGATACCCATGCCTTATGGCGGATACCATGGAAGGCGATGCGAGGTGTTTGTGATGATGGACGACGGCGGGGTGTGTGTGTTGTTTTGGTATATAGAAAGAGAGAATATTTTGTATGTGTGTTGTTTTGGCATAAAAAAGAGAGAACAAAGATATTTGTGTTTTGTTTTAAGGGAAATGATAAGTTAGTAATTTTTCATGTTTTAAAAATTTTAAACTTTCAACATCACCCTTCTAATTTTAATAAGGGAGTATAGATATTTATGTTTGCTTGAAAAATTATAAATATGTTTGATTAATTAATTTTCTTTGACTGAATAAATGCTATCAATATGCGGTAGGTGAGTGTCTCTTCACGCGCTCGATAAGGTAGTTGTAAAACGCAAGCGGATCTTGGTTCTGCTCCGTGACAAGAAATAAAATAACCAGGGCCATCATGCTCGGATCTAACTCTGGGTCCCATTTGGAGTTGGTGAAGCAATTCAATTGTTTCAATTTTATATTTTATCTTTATTATAACGACCTATTAAAGCATTTTTAATGGTAGTTTTTCTAAAAGTTATTCATCAAATACTAAAAAGTCTTTTTATAAAACTTTTCCTATGATAAATTTTTAGAAAAATTCTTTGAAACATTTTTTAATAATATAATTTTTTTTAAAAAAGAAAATGTTTGTTTCTTCCAAAAACTTAAAATTTTGTCATTGCGTAAAAAAAGTTGGCGGCCGGTATCCCGACCAGACTTTTGGTAATTAAACCAGACTATTTGCATCGCTGCAAATAGTGGTGTTTTTGTCCATATCCAACTATTTGCAGCGATTACTGACAAGGGGCCCGCTATTTTTTTTTTGGCCAGATTTGCCATTACAGACAGAGGCTCCGTACTATTTGTAGCGACTATCGCTGCAAATAGTACGTGTGGTTGAGATACCAAAAAAGCTTGGTTGGGATACGGTAGGCGAAAAATTTTACTTCAAATATTTTTAAAAGCTTTATCTAATAATAAAACGTTGTTTTTATCAAGCTTTACGTTTCTAACCACATATATTAAAGTTAGGGTGTTTTGTTAATGACAGCCTTTAGGGTTGTCATTAAAGATTAATTGGATGCATAAAATTTTGTACCTTGCTGTTAGAAAAATCAAGGGGACAATTTTTAATATATAATGTACAAGTTTTTAAACATGTAATAAGTTGTTAGTTTAGGGCTGTCATTATCATTTTCTTTAAAGTTATTAGTTAATTAAATTCTTTAAAGTTATTAGTTAATTAAATTAATAGAAGGAGTTAAATATTAAGCTTTAAATGAATGGATGTGACCTTAAAACGGACTAAAAACATATTTGCAAAAGGACAAAAAAAAAAGGAGTTTTTTCAGAAATGTTAAATGTTGACTTGACGGTGGTAAATGTTATGAATTATGGTGGAACGGGGGGTATTTTAGTTACTAATGTACTAGACATGTGCTGATTTGCGTGTTTACAAACACCATACCAAAAGACACGTACCCAAAAGGCCATTTAAAAAACACTCGGGTTCCGATTAGTTTAGGATTACTAGCTGGTAGGATAGTTGCGGATCTAGAAAAAGAAAAAGTATTAACAACCAAAGTTGCGGATCTAAAAAAAGAAAAAGTAGTAACAACCAAATAGAAAGATCAATGTAAATATATATCAAAAACTAACAAAGATTTGGAGCAACCTGGAGGAAACCTGAGCAATGGCAGCCAATTAACAAAAAAACAATAACAATAAAACTAGTATAGTTTGGTTTCCAGTTTATAGGTAAGAATAAATTAAGTTGAAAAAGCTTGCTGGCTTTCAAATGTGTATATATACTAAACAATTCATCATGGATGTGTAGGAGCTGGATAAAGGAACTTAATCTCATATAAACTGGAGCCACGCTGATCCCCTAATATCTGCGAATGCTTTATCATATCATCTGCATGAGAGTTTATAGCGAATGTCTCCAAATTACTTCCGTGTTTCAGCAGATACATTATATATGGCAATTCTTTCCCTTCTACGGGTCTTTGGTTACGTAATTTAATTTCCTTGAGCTTCAAACGCTAACAGGCTGGTGCGGTAACCAAGTTGACAGAACCTCTGATATTTTCATAACGCTTAAGCCCCTAACAACAGGCAAACAAATACAAATAATAATTAGCCTAAATAGTCACAATTTTTTGTTTAGGATATCTAATGGGTTCTTTCTTAAACAAACTTTGTGGAACAAGTTGGTCACAAATTATCTTTGGACTACATTGTTCTACATAAGTATTTGGGCTCGATAGACTCCATTTATCCAAAACGATCAGAGAGTACGTAATACACATACATATATGTAACTTCATTGCCTAATTAAAGAAAGTGCTAATATACATACACATGAACATGCATCAGAAAAGGTAATATGTTCAAGATTTGGAGTATAGTTTAAGAGATCCAGCAGAAATCTCCAGCCACTAGATAAGTAGTGGGCACTAATCACAAGTTTGACCAAGTTAGGGAACGGCGTGGAAATGTTTATATCATTCCACCTGATAAACCAAACATTTAAGCTAAATACAGTCAATCAATTTTTGAAAAACTTAACAACATTAATTGGAAGGATAACATTATAATAAGCATACCATAATAGTTGAGTGAGTCAATGTTAACATTTTAACCGACGAGAGGCTTTGAAAGAAGTCATTAAAGGATGTAGTGATGCCAATGTTAGCTTCAACAAGTGATAATTGATTCATCAAAGAGTAGTACATGGACACATTATCCAAAATGTAAACGTATTCCAGTTTAGGAGCATCAATCTCAACATGATCATACCTTCCAAACACCATAAAAGTTTGCCTTAATCTTTTCAACGAAGATGTGCACGTCACCAGGCCGACATTTTCTCTCAAAAACCAGTTCTTCTAAAACAGGACACCCAGAAACCAAATTTGCAAACGAATCATCACACGAAAAACCAATACTTTCAAGACTAAGTTTCTTTAAACAGGGGAGAAGCAACTCGGTTTTATTAGACATGACTACATCTAACACAAACCTGCCTCTTAAAGTCAACGCAACGAGTGTACTACAATCCTTCAACAAGTCCCAACAAGGTTTGCTAAACTTTAACTTATCAAAGACAGTAGACGGAAACAAGATATCCATTTCTCGAACTTTACAATATTCAACAGCGTTATAAATCCAATTAAAAATTCGAGTATTATCACAATTATAGGTACAGTACTTTACATGCAACTTATTTATGGGTACGCTTGTATGTCGAGATAAGGTTTGGTCAACTGCATTGTAAAACTTATTCATTTGTTTGGCTGACCAGCGATCTTTCATGATGAAATGGAGATTTGGGAGGAATGCTGAGAGACGATGGTTCCACCTGGTTGATACAATTAATCCGGCTTCGAATAGCGTCGGCATCAGGAAGTAGAGACAGGATTTGGAAAAGTAATTCGCCTGGTAATTTCGTAATGATATCTTCTTCTTCATCTTCTTTGACGAGTATCGTACCCGCGCAATGCGGCGACAGTAGTGGGGAAGGCGGTCTGCTTTATTAGGGATTTTGGGTAGTTACGTAAAGAAAAAAAAACAAAAAAATATAGGTATTTCAAAGACATAAATATTTAATAGGGGGAGAAATTTGCTCTACTAGGGAGTAGAGATATTATCATCATCGGTGGCATGTTTAGGCTTTTTGATTACTGCAACTTTGCGCGATTGCTGGATCATAACTGCGGTTACTTGGTTGGGTTGCGAATATTGAATTACGTATACATATTATATATATTTTAGGGTTTCAAATTTGGGCCGGGTTTATGCGTGAGCATGCATTGGAATGGTTAAAAGTTATATGAGGTCTCACATAATTTAATAGAAGCCAGTGTTACATTATTTTAAAAGTTTGTTCAAATATCAACCAATAAAATTTATCTTTGTTGTTTACTACCCATGTACCAGCTATGTTGTTTTCCCAAATGTTGATGGCTTGGCACTGAGATGGTGACGATAGTAGGAGTGATGGTGTTATTGGGGATGTGGTTGTTAATGTAAAATTATTTAATGTAAATAAGGGATTTAGTTAATATACGTGTTTGAAAAAAAATAATGAAATTAAATGCTTTATCAGACGTTTTCTAAAGTCTAAACTTCTAATAAGGCTAAACATATAGAGCCCATACTAAAGCTCAAAATAGATTTTAGTCATTTTATAGTCAAACCCAAATATATAAAGCCCGAACGCAAACTTCCAGACAAACTCAATTAGAAACTTCCAACATTATGTTTTTTACAAAGAGTGAACAAAAATGTAACCAATTATTGATGAAAATAAAGCACATAAACGATGAAGGATCTCTGTTCAAGGTATCTAAGACTATCTCTAATGAGGTGCCCTTAGATATCTTTTGCCATTGAAGCTTGTCTAAAACTAAGGATTTTTTTTTATCTAAAAAATAGTTTTTTGGTTTCGACCGGACGGTCCAGACCACCTTGAAGATGTTTCAGAGCAATATAAAAGATCTTAATACTATAATCATGATACATGAATTGCACTTGATCTACTTTCACATCTACTCTCTTAAAATCACAAAATGACACAATTTTCGGAATTGGTTGAGTATTTCAACATTGGTTACGGACTAAGAAGGCCAGGTTAGCCGAAACATAGTTACTGTCTTACTGGTTCCTACAAAATACTTGTGTTTTTAGCCCATCTAGAGTTAAATCCTACGAACAAAAATTGTTGGTTAAGCTCACTTCATAAACATATTATTGATATCTTGCCTGATGTGAAGTACATCATGTACATAACTTATCGAATTTTTTACGTTTTACATCTTGAAAACGTTGTCCAAGATAGTTGGTGTCTTAGTTATCTGACAGATTTCATACAATGACTTTCAAAATACACATCCAAACACTTTTCCTGATTGACCATATATATGGGGAAAAAAAAGCAATAAATCTCATTATGCAAAGACCGAAAAATGAAGACTATTGTAACTCCAATAATCTCAATCACATACACAACATCAACCCACTAGCGACAAGCTCCCTATCCAATGGGTTATTAACAAGACGAACTCCCTACCCAAAATGAGCTAGATATGCGTCGGCCAACATATGACCAAGCTGAACCTGAGCCTCAGTCGTCAAATGCAGGTTGTCTTCTTTCAGTTCCAATCCCTTTGCATCCACACACACTACATTGGGTAGATCGATCGCCTTTTGTGCTTCTCTAACCACCTCAATGCATTTTGCATCCGTACCAGATGCAATTGCTACCTAAATCATCCATCAACACATATACACATAATATTACATCAGGGACATCTCAAGTAGGGGTGTAAACGGGCCTAGTCAAGTATCAGGAATGTAAGGCTCAACACAAATAACTTTTTAAAAGTATGTTTGATATCTATTGTTTGAATATTTTAATTATTCTTGAAGCTAGATACTCGTTTGTCTTTTAGTATATTTATTTAACTAGAATTTAAGACCTTGAACTCGATAAACCAGTCTAATCACTCGTACTCGAGCTCAGAAAATCTCATTCATGATCACGAATAAACTCATACTATAGTTAAAAAACTCATAAAACTCACTTTAACTAATCTCGTGTGACTCGTGAAACTCAAATAGCACACTCGAATGACTAAATGAGCATTCAAACGAGCCGACCTAAATAGTAATTGTTCAAGTTTGACTTGGGAAACTAATCAAGTAGTACGTTTTTGTTTGAGTTTGATTAGAGTTTCAAAACTACTACCTTGAACTAGACGTTAGCTCAAACTCGAGTAGCTTGTTAAAAGCTCGACTCGTTTACACCCCCTAGTCTTAAGCATTTTAATTCCTATCACAAACTTTTGAAAAAGGGCCTGATTGACTAGAAAGTTAATGTATCAATACTTGGTTATACTAGAGGTAAATCACACATTTTGACTTATTTCCTTCCAACTATATAAAGAAAAAGACTCTAAGAAGTAGGCTTAATTCAAAAAGGCTATCTACATATACCTACAGGCACACAAAATTACAACCTTCAAAGATCGAATGCTTAAAAGCCCTAAATTTTCACCTAAGGCCTCAAAGTTGACCACAAATAATAATCTAAGCAATAACAATTACTCTAAACAAATTAAAATTACTAACATTATTAATAGTATACTTCACCTGAATAATAGGCAGATCAGGTAATCCAAGATCAGCCCGAACATTATGTACAAAATTTTCCATATCCAACTTATAACAATTGGCAACATGAAGACTATCCGTATCACTTTCTCCTTGATACCAAAGCAAACACTTAATCTCACCACCACTTTTCACAGCAGCCTTAGCTCTCCTAACCATATCTTCATACAACTTCTGACCTTTGGCCCATTCTTTAATAGCAGTCCCACCGACAGCACATGGGACAAGATCTATAACTCCAACAATATAATCCTTAATTGCATTGGCAAATGACATTCCTGGACCAATTCCACATATTTTTCTTGTGTCTATATCCGCATGAAGTGGCTCTTGGGCTGTTTCCCATATAAGATTTGCGTTTAGACGATGGATTGTTGATGGATCGGGTTTGCAGTCATCTGGGACGACTTTGTCCCAGTGTTTGTTTTTCACACCACCACGGCCTGCCATGTTGCTTTGACCGGATAATATGAAGATCTGTTTTTTGGTTGTCGTGGTGGTGGTTGGTTGGCCATCTTTCTGGGCCGAGCTTGATATTCCCATTTTTTTTTTTTTAAATTTGTCTATTTGATAAAGAAAGGATTTGATGGTTCTAAAAGAAGATATTTTTGAGCTTTTTCATTTTATTTATTTATTTAGGGATAATGGGCTAAACTATGATAGGCCATATATACAACTGACCCATGTTTCATGGGTATTAAAACCTTGATTTCTCAAAAATAAGGTATTGTACATTTGTACCTATGTTTATATGTATCATCCATTCATCCCTATAGATAGTAACATTTAGCACTATGTTGCAAATCTTTTAAATTTAAGTAATATCAAAGTTTGTTTGGCTTGTTGTTTTATAACCAAAAGTCAATATGAAAATGCCGAAGGTATTAGTTTAACCAGGTAGGAAACTAGGTACCAATATTATACCTGAGATCGGGGTGTTCCCATCAATCTACACCTTTTCCCAAAGTTTGTTGGCTTGTTGTTTTATGACCAAAAGTCAATATGAAAATGCTGAAGGTATTATAGAACTCTTGTAAGCAAGCCAATAAAAGAGTTAAATATTTGAACTTCTAACTCATGGTTCAATTTTAAAGAGTTGATTATGCAGGTACAGTTTATGATACTTTGTATAAAGTCCAAATGAATAAGATTTGAGAAGATACTTACAAAACCAACGTCAATCAACTAGACAAGCAATAAAGTTCAATATTAAAGCTAAAGTGCCAAATATAAAAATTTACTTATAACTTAAGGTATGCATGCTACTTTTATTAATCAAAAGGTAAAAAACATACAATGCTTTTGAATTAAATATCAACATTCATCAATCATCTCTTGGATCTTCATTTTGATACAAAATTTCCAAGTCAAAAAGGCCCAAAGTTATGCCCTTTAAATCCCTTTTCATTCTAATTGTTACTTTTTGGGCTTTTGTGTGCCTAGTTCATCATTGAAAAGATAAAGATGGTATCTTTTCAAGTATTAGCAATGCCTCTTTCATTGAAGGTCTTTTTTGTGGGTTCAATGATGCACAACTAAACCCTAGTTTGAAGCATGTAAGTGTTGCATCACGTCTGCCGTCAGTGTCCGTTCTGATGCACAAGTCTGCTAACCTTAAGATTGAGCTCTCATCGTCCATAGTTGATGAACTAGCATTCCATAGTCCTAATTCCCTCTCTGAGAACACTTTCCCCGATATGAGCTCAAGCAACACAATCCCAAATGAGTAAACATCCCATTTTGGGTTGGCTTTTAGGCTTTTCATCGACTCTGGTGCATGGTAGGGAGATGTGCACCCAAGTAAGCCTGTAGCCGGAGCCATGTAAGGACTACTACTAGCCGAGTGATGATAATCATGATGGATCATCAATTCTTCACGTGATGATATTGATCGCTTGCTACCAAAATGTCGGTTTGACCCCTTGGTTTTGTTGTGTTTACCAAATATGAGCCATTCTAAGCCGAAATCACTTATAATTGGGTCCATTTCCGGTGTCAAGAGGATATTGCTTGGTTTTATATTGCCATGTACATGTTTCTTTTCGTGAACATACGCTAACCCCATAGCGATCCCTTTTGCTATCTTGAGTCGAACCCCAAAAGGTAATTGGCATGGAGATGAACCGACCTTTTCTGAAAATATACAAGAAAAAACAAGCGCAAACATTTAAGTTAGATATGGTAATTCTAATTGAAATAAACACTTCTTAGATAAGATAAACACCTATAATTCATAATACTCGACAGAAAATGTATTATTAATCCCTGTATATGACATATTCTGTTGGAGACCACAAACATTGACCCACAAAGTTTCATATTTAGGATAAAAGTAAAAATATAGTATATTGTTTTTCATATAGTTACAGAATATGGACAGTTGATATATAAAACAACAAAAAGTTTGCTTTATAAAAGATTTTCCGAACTCAGATTTGTTATTATAAAACCACGATTTGACAGTTTTCTCTTAATAAATCGCGCAAATGTTGTCACATGATGATGGCTAGCTCTTGCTTTGTCGCTGTGCTTATGGAATTTTGTCATAATCTCAAAATATGATAGTTTAAATGAGCAACTTCAAGTAAATACTACATATATAATACTTTCCATGTGCATTTTTTTGGAAGTTGAAATGGTAATATTATAAGAGTTGGTTTAGAAGAAATTGTTTATTCATTAACTTAGAATAAGAGAATCATCATAATATAGGATTAAAAACTCAAGGAATAAATTCTAATGTTAACGAATATCACAAAATCTGCAATTATATTAAAAATGTTTACAACATATACTAAGTTGTTCCTTTCATATCCATGCGAACATAAGAATATCCTTTAGCACAAAGTGTTCATGAACATACCAATTTTATTTTTATTTCTTTACCATTTTTTTTTTTTTAAAGTTATTATAATCACATACTCGTTGGTAACACTTATAAAATCAATAATATAGTTCAGAATTATATTCATATATATGTGGATATAGTCTAGTAGAAGTATTCTAAAAAGAAATTCGCATAAATGTTACGTACATATATAACTTTTATCTATATATGAAAGTGTCATACATTAGCAGAAATAAAGAAGCTATACTAAAATGCAGATTGAAATGAAATGAATGAATGAAGAAAAAATACTTACTGTAACCAGCAGCAGCTAAGCTTCCATTAGATACATAATCATATATAACAAGCTTTTCATCTTCACCCCAATAAAACCCTCGAACCTTCAACAAATTTGGATGTTTTAGCTTAGCAATAATCCTTACTATATTCTCAAACTCCCTCATCCTCTCCACTCCACTCTCACCGATCCTACGAACAGCAAACGCCGTCCCTCCACCATCTCTACCGCCACCCAACACCGCCTTGTAGACAATACTCGAGCCACTTGTCCCCAACACATAAGCTGAAGCCTTCAACAATGTCTCCATTTCGAGTTCTGTCTCACCATCCACCATCACCAAAGACTTTTGTTTATCATTCTCTCCATCCTTCAAGTCGATAGTAAGACTACTGTTTTCGTGATCACTATCGGACCCTGTCCCTACTTCTGACGACTCGTCCCTAGTGACTCTTTCAAAACATGAGCATGTTGTAGACTGGGCTCTGGTTGGGGTGGAAATGTTTTTGGTTATCTTGGTATCCTGGTTTAAGGTTTCGGGTTTAGGGTTTTCATTCTGGTCTTGGTTCTTGTACATCTTTTTCTTACGCAAGTTGTATGCGTAGAGAAAAAGAATGGCTAGAAGACCAATACCAGCTAAATCACCAGCCACAATGGCTGCTATTTTAGTTGGATTGACTTTCGGGCCACCATGACTAGATGCTGGCCCGGGGTTGGTTGATGAAGACGTGGAAGGCGACGGGTCTATATTTCTTGGAATGGCTGCTATTGCAGCCGAGGCAGAGCCATTTGAAGTAACATTAGGGGGAGCTGATAAAGACGAAGGAATTGTACACATATTTCTTAATGGTTTTCCGCACAAATCCAAATTCCCCGCGAAAAACTCTGTTTTTTGTCGGGCTAACGGTAACAACTGAGGGATTTCGCCCGTTAAGTTGTTAAACGAGAGGTCAATAGTTGCATCACTCTTTACTTTTTCGGCGAATTCAGATGGAACAGAACCCGAAAGTTTGTTATTTGAAAGATTCAAATAACGCAATCTCTCGCCACCAAAATCAAGTGGGAGAGTCTCATTGAACATATTGAAAGACAAATCTAGTACCTCCGCATAATCAAATCCACCAGGAATACTTCCAGAGAAATAATTATTTTTCAAAGAAATGGTAGTTAGGTTCTTCAACGTGGCTAGACTATTTGGCAACTTACCCGAAAATGCATTATCAGAAAGATTTAGAAACTTTAGACTAAGCAAATTAGTTATTGAATCTGGGAAGTTGCCAGAAATGACATTTGAAGATAAAGAAATGGACTCGAGTTTAGAAGAATTGAAAAGGGAAGGTGGTAAGCTACCATTTAAAGAGTTATTAGAGAGATCAAGAGAATGAAGGTATGGAATCATTCCCAAATCTTGAGGAATGGAACCAAGAAGTTGGGAATCAGGAAGCGATAAAGTAGTAACCATAAAAGACCCGGAAAAAGATTCACAAGTTACACCTTTCCATGAACATGGAGTTGGATCATCATAGTTCCAAGTATCAAGAACTGAAAGTGGGTCAGAAAGAATAGAGTATTTGAAAGATAGTAAAAGAACTCCATCATTGTTGAGTGCAAAGATTGAAGAAATGAAGAGAGAAAATGTGAAGAAAAGATGAAGGAAAGTGGCCATGAATTGGTTTAGTGATGGTGAGATGGATAATGGTGTGAATTGAAGAATGGGGTACTGTATTAATTAGGTTATGAAAAGGAATGGAATGGAAATGAGAGAAGGTAAGCAACTACTAGTAGTGTGTGTGGGCATTGTTGTTTTGGTGAACAAAAAGGTCAGGGAGGTTAAGGACAGAGTAGTAGAGAAAGTGGTTTCAGTGTTGCAGAGGTGTGGAATTTAAGATTAATATATTCTCAGGTCACTGTGGGAGAGGGATTATCCAGCTGAAATTGTATGATGTATACATTTGTATTTTGTATAAAAGTTTGGTAACAAACGTTTATGTAAGATGATTCCCTGTATTTATTTACTAACATCTTTGTTTTGATTGAAATTTTGATATTCGTGAGTCGTGACATAATAGGGAAAATATAAATGTAATTGCACATACAAGATCAAGTCATACTAAATGTATCGAGTCCATAATATATAGGAATTGATGAATCTCTTTTTAGCCTAATAATTTTTTTAAAACCATAAAATTAATACATATAAATTTCATTAATTCTCTTAATCTTATTTTTTGTTTTTCCACTGTTTATCATCTTATAATTAAGAACATCTTTAGGTTATTTAATTAAAATGATTAATTGTTTTTTATAATATTTTTTTTAGAACAACAAATATTTTATATTTATTTATTTATTTTTATAATATATTAATAGTATCCCTATACAACATTTTAACTACAAAAGTTATTCATTATTTATAGCTCATGATTTTAATCAAGTGAATACATTGTTAGATTATGCTGCAACTTAACCACCTAGTTTTCTATTTTAATTACAGATTTTAGATTACCTATTTGTTTTTAATAGTTACTCCATTACTGATGTGATATTATTATTATTATTATTATTATTATTATTATTATTATTATTATTATTATTAGTCTAATGTATACACATGATTAGTTTAATATAATAACGTTAAGATAAGAAAAGTTATATTTTATACGTAGTTATATTAGATACATGTATCTACACTATTTAGAGCGCATTTATTTCATGGAATATTTTTGAAAAAAATAAAATCTATTAAAAGAGTTGCAATTTGAATGAATGAAATTTGACCAAACGTTTTTAATTTTTTGAAAATTTAAGTTACTAAAAGAATGAAATTCCTTCTCCCATCTTCAAAATAGAGATTCTGTCAAATGATACAATTGTTTACATTTCAACGAGATGAGATTCCTTCTATCTTTAAACAACCAAACACACTAAAGAATAAAATTCAATTCTAATTTCATCAGATTCCATCAAATTCAATGAACCAAACACGACCTTAGTTTTAAAACTTTCTACTTTCAATCAACTAAGCGTCATAAGATTTAGATAACTAAATGTGTATTCTTATTATATTCACTATTATATACTTTATACCATAATACCAGCGTAATACGACAGAGGTAACGGCGACGGTATTCAGGTGGTGGCGGCGATTATTGGTGTTGGTCACAGCATGGGGTGGTATATGTTGATGTAAAAATGATAGTAGAAATATTTTAAAAGATAATAGATTAGAATGTAAGTTTGTAAGATACTAGTAATACTTTAGGTGTAAATTAGTTCATTAAGAATAAATTTGAGTAATTTCTAACCACTCTTCCATAGATGGTGTTCACTAAAGGTAATGTGGTCAATTTATAACTAATTTTTTTAAAAAAAAGAAAGGTAGATAATATTATATATTAGTAAAGATATAATTTAATAGTTTTAAGAGATTTTCTTAATTTTTGATTTAATAAATTAAAAAAATTTTCTAGATAGGAAAAGTCCATTGTAAAGTAAATTGATTGCACACGTTGTAACGACACATGGTTTAAATCTCGTAATCTAAAGTACGTTTAAGGCTTTATCATCATATAGTGAGTAATGTTTTATAACATATGTTTAAAAACTAGTACAAAAATTTAAAATCTTGTAGTGACAACTATCAAAATCAATGTTAAACGTTTATAAAAAAATATCGGCAGAAGATTTTAAGCTTATATCCAATCCAAAACGTTATAAAACATTATTTACTTCAATTTAATTCATAGATTGTACAATCATGTTTCATGATCAATTGAGTAGTTGTTTTAAGACAAAGAGTGTTTGGTGTGAAAACTTGAGAATTTTATCTCCGAGGGGATATATTTCCAATTGAACATGGGTGGAATCTTTATGTTTTTGCTACAAGACATACTCGGTGAGTTGGAACCCCACCATTTGCAAAGCAAAACATACCAAAAACTAAAAGCCAAGAAGATAGGGAGCCAAAAGAAAAGATGGTTGTTTACATGTAAGTATGTAACTCCATTTTACTATATTAAGGGCGCGTTTGTTTCGTGGAATGTTTTTAGAAGGAATGAAATCTTTCAAAGGAATTGGAATTTGACGGAATGTTTTTGATTTTTTGAAGATTCAAGTGAGGGACGGAATGAGATTCCTTCCCCCATCCCCAAGGAATGGAGATTCCATCAAATGAGGGAATGTTAACATTCCAACGTAATGTGATTCCTTCATCTTTAACCAACCAAACACACTAAAGAATGAAATTCAATTCCAATTCCATCAGATTCCATCAAATTCTGTGAACCAAACACGACCTAAAAGTCTCAAACCACCCCACTCTTCCTCAAAAGATTCATTAAAAAAAAGATAACGGTATATTAGGTTAGACAAAATAGAATGACAATAACAAAAAAAAAAGAGATCATACTAAATTTAGTCTTGCGTAAAATATATGTGAAGTTAATGATATTTTAAAAATAAAATAAGGAAAAATGTTAGATGATGTTAACATTATTTCGGTTGGATGATATTGCTCTCACAAATTCATTTACATCAATTTTTACACATGTAAAAAAGTCCCCCATAAATTTTATGGTTTATGAGAACATCATCTAAGTCATCCCCAATAAAATAAATTATTAAATAAATGCAAATAAAAAACCTTATAAATTCATATTTAAAAATATAATAAAAAAACAAACTATTAATTTGATGAATTACTAGTTAATCAACCCGGGCATGTTAATTAAAACTTTAAAATAAAAAATATATCACTCGTAAAATGTATATGTAATGGTTGTTATTAACGCATTATAACATTATATAAAGGTAATGAAGTAACTAACACAATAAAATTTTATAAAATAAGAATAGTTATTTTATTAAGTAATTAAAAAAACATTTTATTTTATAATATTATATATGATCTTTATTAAATATTTAAGGGCTATTATATTGAAAACATTATCCCTAACGCTTAGGGAAATGCTAAATGCAGTCCTAAGTGATGTATTTAACGTGCATAAAAAACTTGCACATTTCATATTAAAAATCCACCCCATGAATTTTATGGTAAATGTAAAAATAATTTATGAACCTTAAATACAAGGGCTGTATTTAGCAAACCCCTAAAGTTTATATGACATCATACTTGAAAAGAAAATGGTATGAATATCATTCCCTTAAATAAATGAAAAAGGAAATAAATTTTTCTTTTTTGAAGTGTGACCTGTTTTTGATCGTTTAACGGTCATATTTATGCTTCCAACTATCGACTTTTGCTTCTACATTTCTCAGTCTTCCGCGGCTTAGCAACCCGGCCAACATGAGCCTGCCACGAACCCTGCTACATTGACAGTGGTGTTTCCCAGCGGGCTAGCCCAAGTCGTTGGGAACGCGTTGTCACTCCCTGCACCATGACAATTTAGTAAATTGCACATGCATATGCTCGATCATGGTATTGTACTTCTAGCAACCTATTCAAAAGGTAAAAAGTCTTTGAATAATCACAAACTAAAAGTTATTTAACTTCGTAAATCGACATGAAAAAAAAGTTAGTGTAATTAAATCAATCGATTATAAGTAGAATATCTTTGTTGTTTAATATATTTTACCATTTATGCATATTACTAATAATAACAAATTACTAATTTATAAGCATCTCTAATTCAATACTATCGATTAAAAATGTTACATATCATTTCATTTTCTTTTAACACGCTTAAAGATAGTTTTAAGGCAATAAGGCATCACCCCTATTTTTCTACCAATTGAACAAATTTAAATTAGATTGAAAGAACCTTTTCCTTATAAACAGTATCGAGGTTCCATCACTTTGTAAATTTACAATTCTTTTATTTACTTCTTAATTTCTAAAAGTGACATTTCCCATCTGTTAAAAACTCAGCTTAAATGATTAAAATTAAAATAATGCAGTGATCGGTCGACAAAATATGTTAATTTCCCATATTTCTATCGATTTTTGATAGTAAGATAATAGACAGTTGATAGAGTATTTGTTTATGCAATTATTTCCCAATATTTTTCTAATTACTTTTTTATAAAGGAATGCTTTACATTAAAAGACGTCAAAGTAATAGTACTTGTGACTTTCATCGTGATTCGTGGTCAATTATCATGCATTTTTTTTTTCCATAACCATATAATACCTCTATAAATTAATACTCGATAAATTAATAATTTTAATAAAAACTATGAGTAATAATTTGTTTGGTCCTAATTTGGTATCAATACAAAATTGTACAACAATCAATAAAATAATAAAATAATAATTTTTTAAAACCCCAAAGTAAATATATAGGTCCCATCAAAACTATAAATAAAATCAATACAAAATTAAACACCAATCAATAAAATAATAAGATAATAATTTTTAAAGTAAATATATATGTCTCATCAAAACTATAAATAAATAATTTCTTAAATATTTTAAAATTTTAATTTTATTTAGTAAAATATGAATCTATAATCACTTGTTTTTTTTAACTTTAAATCTATGTTGAATATATCTTTAAGTTTCTACATTGCACTTAAGAGTTGAGACATTGTCGCAACAAAAAGTTGTAAAGAGTTGTTTGTCGCTTGCAATGCTTCTTTTGGAATGATCGATTTCAAAACTACTGTATCACCCTCAACTTAATCATCAACTAGATTTTGAACAGTATCCATCACAATTTCCTCAATGTTTTGAACTTATAACATTCATTATTTTCTCCAGGATAATCCTGCAACTCATTCACATCCGTTTTGTGCTAATAATGCATACATGTAATCAAGCTCTCAAGCTCACGAATGTCTTCTCCATAATTTACATCGTTTAATTATTTGAGCCGATTGAACTCATTGAACGAATTTTATCGTGTCGAAAGCAATTTGCTTTGGATTCTTGTTTCATTTAATGTATGAATGTACATTGGATACGAAAATTTTGAAAGTGATACATGAATCTCTCTAAATTAATAATTTATTAATTTATCGATATAATAATATCTTGATAATTTAATAAAATATTTCGGTCTAACATTATTAATTTATAAAGGTTCGTACTCCGTATATAAAACATCTTTATGTAAAATGTTTGAACTCCTTTAACATCCGGTTCATTGAAAGTTTTTCTTATGCAATTTGATTTCGTTTTATTTATTCCTTTCCGTTGATATATATTTTAAGAACAACCATGTGATCATAGCATGGACAGGCGGCGACTACATATTTTCTATTTATTATTTCCGTAAGGGTGAACAGAGTACCTGGGGAGGAGACCGGTACCTATCCGGTACCGGATTGAACACTGCGCCGACCTCCGGTATCGGTAGCTGGTAGGGTGGGGAGCGAATTGGTGACCATGATGCCCGTTGTACGTGGTGCCTATGTTGTTTTATCTTTTCTTTTTTTTTTCTTTTCTTCCTTATTTATTTCTTAAATAAATAGAAAGGATGGGGAGGAGAAGGGAGGGGTGATGAGACATTCCTAGCATTAGGCAGCGAGCAGGGAGGAGAAGCAAAACCGAGGAGGGGAGGAGATGGGTGGTAAGACCCTCCGTCCACTCTAAGTTGCCGGAGTATTTTATTAAAGCGTGTTTGACTTTATGCAAGGCATATTTTGTGAGCACATTGATGATCATACAGTTGTTTTCTGGATCTTAGTGGTCGTGTTGAAATTACATCATATATTAATTTAAACCGGATAAACAAGTGTACGTATTTGTTATAATTTTGGGCTTATTTATCTTTTTAATAATCACACTATATGGATGCTTGAGACGCGGTGAAAATGGTGGTACAAAAGGCGGTAATATTGTGGTGGCGACAACGGGTGACGGCGGTAATAGCAAAGAATCGTACGCAGTTTATTGGTGTAAAGATAATCCATTTGTTTTATAGATAGGCCTTGTTTCACTTTTACTTAATAAATTTAATTAGTTAAGTATTTAATCATTCAGTCAAATTTCATGTTTCTTTTTTGGCTTAATAAACAAAATAACCGTCAATTACATATATTTTTACTTAATACATTCAGAAATTCTTAATGCATTCAACCACTTAATACACTCAACACTTAATAACAAAAAAAAAAAAAACAAACAGGCCCAGTTCAAAATAAACAGTACGCCTTGATAGCTTATTGTATTAAGACATTATTCATTAGGTTAAATTAGGTTACAAATTAACAAACACCGGTTTAGTGCAGGTTTAAGTTATGGAAAAATGGATCCCATGGTTTGTATACAAGAATGTTTAGCCAAGATAGAAGTGCCAGAACTAAAAGTAGCATTAATGACTTGCCTCCATCTCTCATTTTGTAAGTAATATTGTGAAAGCAGTTAAAACTTAAAAGCACTAAATCATGGTTTATCAAAGGTCGTACAAAGGAAATTTGAACTATAAAAAGGGAGGACCTATAATTCTTTTTGCTTGGGAAATTTGAAGTTCTTCCTGAAATATGGTTGTGCCATCTTAATTAGGATGACACCAAGTTGGCGTGTTGGTTCATATAAGATGTTCTGGGTGAAATGAATGGTGAGAAGGAGATCGACAATGATTTCTTTTTATCAATTGAAGCATTGATATGAGTACTCTTGATTCTCCAAGAACCAAACTAAAACTAAATGATTTAAAGAATGAAAACAAAAACAAAGATAGACGAAATAAATCATGCATTATTTCGATATGACTTTATATAGGTAATTAAGAAAAATGCGAATATATGGTATATTGTACATTTGTACATTTGGATTTGGATGGATAGGCGGGCCAAAAACGTTGCCACCCAAATGGGGAGCCAAAATGTGAAGTGGGACTCCGAATGAGCAAAATGATATGGAATTTGTACTATAAAAAAGCTTCAATTACTATATGATTTTTTAAAACCCTCCCGTGATTCCTAAAAGTTTCCACTTCGATCTACACATGTGATGGTGCGACTCTAGCTACTCATTCAAGTTCCTTACTATAAACATACCTTTTTAAAGGATCAATTATTGATGAAAATCTACAAAGAAAAATACGTACTAAGTTCGTATAATTTAATGTTTTTTTACACCTAGCTAGCGTGATAAAATTTGGCCTTAATTTAACACAAGTGTTAATATTATGTTTGATGCGTCGGTTCCTGTTAGGTTTTCCGTTTTCATCATCAATTAAATCTGTATCCAAAGGTACCTAAACTAAAAATCTGTTGATATATATTGATGACTTTTTAGTTGTAGATATTAGTCAAGTAGGCTGCAAGTTTGCTGAAATATGTATATTCAAATTAAAGATGAATGGCCGAAGACGATAAAAGTTGAAGATCGATAATGGATTAATGGGTGACTGTATGAATGAATGGATTAATAATAGAGTTAATTACTGAAATGGTACCTCACGTTTGTGCCATATTACTGGTTTCATACCTTTCCTTTCGAAATTATGCTGATCATACCCAACATATGCAAATCTCTACTCGGACCATACTGGAGGCTAAAGCCGTCAGCTGACCGTTAAAACCACCCCCACGTGACTTGCACGTGAGGGGTAAATATGTAATATTGCGTTTCCTAATTACTGAAATGGTACCTAACGTTTGCATGATATTGCTGGTTTCATACCTATATGTTTCTTAATTACTTAAATGGTACATAATGTTTAGTTATTAATTTTTTAATTTGTTTTATTTTTCTTTTATAAAAACTCTCCAAAACTTGTTATAATTTAATGAAAATAGTCAAAATGCACTTATAATCCACTAAAAAATAATACCAAATAGTTATTTCATAACAAAATATAAGTTTTAAAGTTCACGAATAACCAAAAATAGTAATAAAGTATCATAAAAATAATTTTTTTAAAAAGATAAAATTTTCTTTTTTAAAAATTTCGGAAATACCGCAACGGTAATACCAGAAATATCCAGGAATACCAGAAATATCAGCCGGTATTTACGGGTATTTAAAACATTGCTTTAAGCTTCATGTCGCAGTAAATACTGACTTGTATTTCTGGTATTACCATTGCGGTATTTCCGGAATTTTTTCAAAAAAAAAATTTTCCTCGCAAATTTTTTTAAAATTGTTTTATGATACTTTATTGCTATTTTTGGTTATTTTGGTATTACCATTGCGGTATTTTTGTTATGAAATAGCTATTTGGTATTATTTTTGAGTGGATTATAAGTGTATTCTGACTATTTTCATTAAGTTGTAACAAGTTTTGGAGAATTTTTATAAAAGAAAAATAAAACAAATTAAAAAAATAAAAATTAATTACTAACTAAACATTAAGTACCATTTAAGTAATTAAGAAACATATAGGTATGAAACCAGCAATATCGTGCAAACGTTAGGTACCATTTCAGTAATTAGGAAACGCGATATTACATATTTACCCCTCACGTGCAAGTCACGTGGGGGAGGTTTTAACGGTCAGCTGACGGCGTTAGCCTCAAGTATGGTCCGAGTGGAGATTTGCATACGTTGGGTATGATCAGCGTAATTTCGAAAGGAAAGGTATGAAACCAGTAATATGGCGCAAACGTGGGGTACCATTTCAGTAATTAACTCTTAATAATATGTATATGCAAGTGACTGTATGGATTAATAATATGCTAGAAGTGTAAATTAATCCGAAAATTAATTTACTAAAAGTTGAAGATTGATAAAAGATGAATGACAAAATTAACAATTAATTTACTTATTATACCTACACTTCTACCATAATAATTATCAATTAAAACATTTATATTTGGTCCATAAAACTAAACCATCGTAATAAAATTCTATTTTACTAAATTCTATTAAATGATTACGTCTTTCACATTATATTGTATACAACGATCGAGAAAGAAATACGGTTGAGCCCCCCTCAACGTGAAATCCTGTCTCCGCCTCTGACTTACTGGATTACAAACCATTTTTTTTACTCGGATATAACACCCTAATTATGTTATTTTGCCCGTGGCCGGTTCCAACCATTTTCCTGACCATGCCTAGACATTTGTCTAGGGTAGTATTCTAATATATTTGCCTAGGGTATTCGAAAGTGACCCTTGTTATAATTATATGTATGATTATGTTTATACTTTAATGTTATTTTTAGTAAATTGTACATGTGTTTTATTTTTAATTTTTTTTATAATTATATGTATGATTATGTTTATACTTTATGTTATTTTTAGTAAATTGTACATATGATTTGGCTATTTTCGTTAGATTGTACATCTGTCCTAATTTAAATGTTCTAATTTGATTTAGTCTTTTTTCATAATTTTAGCCGTAAATAATTTTATTGTTTGTGTTATACAATACTTGATGAAAGTTATATCAATGTAAAATGCATTTAAAACTCTATCCATTCACTTTTTTTTTACATCAAGTATTTTATAACACAAACAAAATAATTGAAAGTCAAAGTTATATACGAAATACCCAAAATACTATGACATCTAAATTGGAACGGGGTAACAAGTTTAGTAGCATCCTTAACTATAGCATTTATTTATCTTTAAAAAAATAGTATTTACAGTTGATTCGTTTACATATCTCTTAAAAGATTTCTATAATTTATTATGGTTCGACTTGATACTTTTTGGACAAATTTTCATATTCTAACTTAAAACTATTCAATTGCACTAAAATGTGTTTTGAAGACAAACGGAACATATAATTAAGAAAACCAAAACTTGAATATTCATTTGATGTAGACATTCGACTAACTCAAAAGCATCATCAACGGATCTCATAACAAGAAGTATTGTTTTCCAAAAAAAAAACTCACTTTCAAATACCCTAGGCAAATATATTTGAATACTACCCTAGACAAATGTCTAGGCATGGTCAGGAAAATGGTTGGAACTGGCCAGGGACAAGATAACATAATTAGGGCGTTATATCCGAGTAAAAAAATGGTATGTAATCTAGTTATCAGAGGTGGAGCCAAGATTTCACGTTGAGGGGGGCTCAATCGTAATTCTTTCTCGATCGTTGTATACAATATAATGTGAAAGACGTAATCATTTAATAGAATGTTAGTAAAATAGAATTTTATTGCGATGGTTTAGTTTTATGGACCAGATATAAATGTTTTACTTGAAATGTCATGACTAGAAATCATACATTTATAGATTTGGGGTGACTTGCTTCAAAAAAACATTTGTATTAGTTGGCTATGAGCTAGCCTTGCAATGGAAAACATGAATGGTTGGCGGGGGCTAAGCACCCCTAGTTCCCCTACTAGCTCCACAATCCAAACAAAGAAAACCCTCACTTTTTAATTTGTCTCCAACTCAACAAGACATGAACTTGGTATAGAAGAGAGATCCGTTATTGCGACTGCCAATGAGATGCCGCTTTAGGTCAACAACCATACATCAAATCCCAGTTGATGGAAACTTGAAAACTGTCTTGGAGTACTGTTTCAAGCATTTGCTAGATGATTGCATCATATAGGATTGATTTCTAATGTTGCTTGTGGTTGATTTCATATATTGGTAGTCTGTAACTTTCTAGCATTGATCTACATAGGTCTGCCAATTTTGCAATGCTACATCACCAGAGTTCATACTATCAAATGCTATGTATCTCTCTTGAGTTGAAAGAAAATTCTTATTTTCTCAAGGGTTGTTCTTAGTTCAGCCGTTCTTTCTTATATGACAAATTCCAGGGTGAAGTAGATCATAGATGGAAGACTAATAATAGTTGTACACAAGCACATGGAAGTATGGAACAGATCTGAAAGATCATATATTCTTACAGAAATATAAGAATGTTCCAGATGGAACCAAAAAAATAAAACCCAATAGGCTAACGATAAGCATCAATCTTATCCAATTCAAGACAATATTTTCTATCTTTATGGACATATGGCAAGACTTTATGGACATAACACAAGAATGTGGCTATGTTTGCTTGATGTATGAACTGCCATTTTCTTATTTGGAAAGAAAGATTGTTACAAAATCACTGAAAACGTATATATATGCAACAAATTTCTTACTCTTGGGAAGAGATCACTAGACCTTGGTTAAAGCACACTACACAATGTCTACCAAATTGTTCAATTTCAGAGCAAAAGATATAACTACCATCAAGCAACACAAAAGGCTTGTTCAGCCACTCATTGTTTGTAACACCAGCCTAAAGTAAGCCTTGTTCAGTCTGCAAGTGAAAAAGCTTATGCTGCCCGAGGAACAGGGATGCCATCTGAAGGTGGTACTGTGACCGAGCGGAGTAACTCCAAAGAAAACACAAGTCCCAAGAAATGTGATAGGATTGTATTTGCACCCGCCTGCAACCATCAAGCACCATGAGAATTAAGAACAAAGGAGTACAAGGGGTGCCAAGGTCTCAGCTGGAATTACTATAAACCTCAAACACCAAACATTAGTTTATACTAATATAATTGATGGTAAAACAAACTATCCAAAAGATTGAGTTGACATGTAAACATACCTGGACCAAGAAAACATCCAACGCAAGGACAGGGCTATTCCCAGGAGAGATGCCCTGGTAATAGGGGTTAGATGATGTTGTGAGGGCCTTGGCCACTAGCAGGCCAACAGTAGCTTGCATCCCCAGGATGGCAGCACCCATACCCAAAAGGTTCATGACTATCCCACTTTTCAAGTTCTTCACAACATCAGCACGAGGAGGTGCCTGAAAAGCATTGCCATATTATATTATATACTATATAAACAGAATTCATGTGAATAGTGAAGCAGCTTGGCTGGAAGCTGCCTCAGCAGCTTGTCTGCTTGTTTTTTTCTTTCTTTTTTGTAGCGTGTTGCGCAGTTGCCTTCTTGGAAAAAAACTTATAATTTGGTTTTCTATATTATTTTTAGGGTGACAATGTTTTAGTGCTTTACATTTTAACCACTAAATCTTTTAGCTTTTTAATTTTACTATTAAAGTTTTATGTTGGGAACTCATGGTGCTACAGTGTTATCTTTCCTATTTTCACAATGTTTTAGCTTCTCATTTTATCTTCCAATAAAGTTTACAATTTTGTACTTCGCCACCAAAGTTTTGTGTTTTAAGACTTACGGTGTATTGATTAACCATGTGTTTTTCTTTGGTCTGATGGTAACGATTGGCATTTTAAAATTCATGACCCGCATTCAAGTCTATGTCCGGTGGTTATCCCCGGCCAACCGCCGGGTATAACGCTTGTTGTCTGATATAAGTTAGATGCACATACATGCCTTTTCTAATTTTCATTAAGGAATTTTATCAACAAAAGAATTGGAAGGGACTCGTTTTTGGCGGTGGTCACATGGATTGTATCAAGGTCCACCAAAAAGCCTTTGTTCATTTTGAACCTTATGTCTTCACTAGCAGCATTGATATTCAACTTAAAAGTCTAAAATTCAGGCATGCTAGATTGCTAGATAATAGGATTGTTTAACAACAAATGCATTTGCTACCAGTTAGAAGAGGTACAAAAATCATCTCCATGTATTAACTGCAAATGTAATTGGTTTCTTCATTTATATATACTCACAGATTTTGTGATTGAAACTTAACACTCAAAATATACCAACCAAGATTGAATACATACACTCAGAAGAAAGTAAGAAACTGGTAACACATGTAGCATACAACATAGAGATGCTTTAGTAGCACCACAGTCTAAACTGATTCTTCGTGCATTTGTTGCTAAACGAGTTTATCATTCTAGACTACCCAAATTAGCCTCCTTCCATATGAAGTTGGTGATTAAGCCACATGGTTCATAATGAAACATGACTTTCAAGCTGTCCTTAATCCAATTAGTATCACTCCAACAAAATAGGTTTCTTTCTATCTATAAAATTCCTGATGGTAACTACAAGAAAGAAGTCTAGAATCTTTGAAGGAAATTACCACAAATTATTGATGAGAAAACCAAAATGAGAATGCTAATACTTATTGAGTACATATAAAATGCATAGCATGGGTTGAACCCTATAACTATTAGATCAAGATAAACCTCTAATGTTTCCAAAAAGTTGAAATCAACTAGGCTACATGTTGGAGGCTAAAATCGCTTCTTGACAACTTTCTAATAACGAGTGAAGATAAATCTAGTTGATCCATGCATCATACATTCATACTTTTTATTTTCATTTTTTACAATAGGGTGGGGAAAATAATAACTTAATTCTGCTACTATATCTTAGAATCCATAATGATATTTTGCAAACAACGACACACAACATATTAAAGAAAAGTAACAATATGCTACATATGACATTTCAGAAGCAGTACTGCAAAATCAAGAGTCAGTTAGTTGTTCAACTTCTGTGAGGTCTTTTAGGAATTAATATTATTAAACTCATCTTTGCTTTAACTTGGAACTCATTTTAAGGAAAAAGAACAATCAATGAACACATAATGAAAAATCAACAAGAGTACCAAGAAACTTATCTGAACTACTAGTGCAGTAGTGCTATTTGTTAAGTTGTATAGCTTAGATAGTTGCCATACGGTCTAGGCCCCGCCATCTCGCGGGACTCCACTAAACTGGCCAGTTCACCAAATTTTGTGTGATCAACTTACTCCAAGACTCTATTGTTGTAGAATACTGTAAGAAAACTTAGCGTAATTCGACGCTACTAATGTATCTCTTATGTAACTATCAATCCTAGAACAAAAGTCATAAGTTAGGCTACCAACTTCAGCCCTTCTGTGTGATTGTCATTGACCTAGTCCAGAGGTTCGGTTTTTTGATCCTACGTGTTCTGTTCTATATATTTCCCTGATTCACTGTGCATTTTTATCCATAGATTGTCTCCTAACCATAATTTCCATGTTACCCCTTTGTGAGATACACCCATAAAAAGCAAACAATGACATGTAAATTTGTTCTCATGTCGCTATAAACTAACATATCAATGCCACTAGCAGATCATACATAATAAGTAGAACCATAAATTATAACAAAGATACCTTTGAAGGGTCATTGACAGTTTTCCGAAGCCTGTCAGAAAGACGAATATAACCAAACGACCAAAACACTGAAACGAAACCAGCTACAATACCACCAGCAGTAGCATAAAATGTAGCCGGTGACGTAATCTTCCCGGTAATCACAACCGAAAACGAAAGGATAACCGCAGCTACAATCGTACAAACAAGCTGCCCCCAAAATCCTAAGCTACCTAACCTCTTGAAATACCTTGAGGTACTCTCTAATCTCTTTGCAACCTACAAAATCATATTACACCCCACAACCATAAATTTCAAAAAAATAGCAACATAACAGTCATACACATTATAAAAAGCCAATATCCATGACCGAAATGATATATTATTCTATACTAACACATACCGAAAAAGTAAAGTTCTTTTGGGTGTTTAGTACATTAAAATAGAAATGTTTCGTAGCCGAATACATACGATAACAAAACGTGTACCATTTGGAAACATTTCAGTGTAGTTTGGCCTTCTAATAATAACACAATGTACTCACACAATAAATTGAATTATGAACAATTATATATAAACAATGTATCAATATAGAAAAAACCCATATGAAATACCTGAGCAAGTTTTGCTTTTTCTGAATCTTCATTTGGGGAATTATAGGTGGCAGAAATAGGGGCTGAAGCAATTTTAGTTATGGGGTTTCTTGAAATTTGATTATTATTCTGATAAATTTGTAGTGAAAAAGGTGTGAATGAAAGGGGGGTGTGAGTTGGTAAAGATGGAAACTTTAGGGCGGAGAGAGGTCGCCGGAGATTCGGTGATGAGTGTTGTTTAGTTAGTGTTGACGGCGGTGGTGCACTGCCGGAACGAGCTGCCGGCAGTAGGAAAGTTTGCATTTTTGGGAATTTACTGGTGATGTGGAGATAGAGTGGTCTTCTTGCTTTCCAAAGTTTTCTCTCTTTTTTTGATCCTTTTGAAAAATAAAATGAGGTCTGTCAAAGTGCATAAATTATTTGTATATTTACCATAAAAATTATGGGGCGGACTTTTAATATGAAAGGTACAAGTTTTTTTATGCACGTTAAATACAACCTTAGCATTTCCCAAATAAAATACATGGTGTAGTGTAACATTTACGACAAAGTTATTGCTCCCAAAATTTATGTGTTAGAATTCAAAATTTTAAAAATACAATTAAACATGTAGTAATAGCAATAAAAAAATGCAAAAGAGTAAAAAAATATATAAAAACATATGCAATAACTATATTAATGCTTTAAATGTTATAAGAATGTAAGACGTAATGATGACAAAAGTTATTATATAAAAAACATTATTTATAAAAAAATATAGATGAAAATAATCAAAACAAATGCTTAAAAGTAAATTTGTAACTGTGTGAAAGTTGTCTAATAAAAATCCAAAAGTTTAGTGTGACGAAAATGAAAACTTTGATGTAAGGCAAAAGTTAAAAGATTGAAAAAATTAGTAAAAATTATTATATGTTATAAGAACTTGTAAGGCACAAAGGATTTGTAAGTTTGTATAGACCTTTTGTATAAGAACATAAACAATAATTATGTTAATGATTTAAATGTTACATGAGACTAAGACGTAACGATAAAGAAAGTTATTATATATTAAAACGTTATATAATAAAAACATATATATATATATATATAAAGATGGATAAAAATAGTCAAACCAAATGTTTAAAAGTTAATCGTAACCACGTGAAAGTTATTTGATGAAAAATTGAGAATCCAAAAACTTAGTGTTAAGAAAATTAAAACAAAAACTTTGATATATATATATAAAGACGGATAAAAATAGTCAAACCAAATGTTTAAAAGTAAAATCGTAATCACGTGAAAGTTATTTGATGAAAAATTAAGAACCCAAAAACTTAGTGTCAAGAAATTAAAACAAAAGTTTTGATGTGGAACAAAAGTTAAAAGAATATAAAGTTCAGGGGTAAACTGAACAATGATAAAAATTATTATGTGCTATAAGAACTTGTACATTCTACGCATAAAACACTTATACATTCATATAGGTTTTTAGTATATTATAAATGAGATAAAAATTTTAAAAAAATAGAAATTTTATGAGGTTAAAATTAAAAGGGTTAAAATGAAATTTAGTTAAAATTAGTATGTGCTTTAATAGCTTGTACCTTTCATGATTAAAAGACTTGTACATGGCACATTGGTTTTTAGTATGTGTATAATTTCAAATTTAAACTTTTCTTTTATAAAACACTTGCCTATGATTTTTAAATTTTAAATACTATCAAAGTTATTATCACCATTTCATTTTATATTAGCATATTGAGCAATTAAAAACACCGGTCATCATTAATTTTTGATACATGTATCAAAAAAAATTTTCAAATTTCACGTACACTACAATTTATTTATATTCTTCTGAATCATCTAAAACTACACTTCACATTATGTAACTACATTTCTAACATAAAATAAAGGAAATATAAGCCAGTCATACTTTTTCGTAACTAGCAGATTTTACAATATGTTCATTTAAAATATGCTCTTACAAATCATCCTTATCCTTATTATATATGATATCATCTACGAGATTTTCAGAATACATTTACATTTAGACTTCTTGGATCAGTTGATATCATATTAGCAAGAGATACATACTTACTCTACATATAAAAAAAAATTCGTGTCGTGTACTTAAAAAATTGTAACTTTACAAAACTGTTCTAAAAAAAGGGGTATGGTCGTCCATACGTCGAAAAGACCTATGTTGAAAACCAGACTACATTTTGAATTTTGCGCGACATTGTTTTTAATAAGAAAAAAATCACTAAAAGTCAATATTATAAACCTATGTTACACTTCTTTTAAAAAGTTGCATACAAAATTCATGTATATGGACATTTTCTGATGATCACTATACTAGACAAGTAGTCATATTTGATTCATATATTCTAAATTCCTATCTCATCATTATATATCACCTCAATTAGGCATGATCGTCATGAGTTTGGAGGACCGCTAGGGTTCACTCATTGGTTGCAGAAAGGGTTTGCCAGGAGATTGGGAATGACAATAATTAATTGTCATGAGTGAAATCAGATTGAGGGAAGGAACAACTAAAGTTGGAGTTGGACAAGAAACACATGACATTGTCACCGGCTGAAGATGTGGCTAGGAAAGGGGTCAACTATGCTCGAGGATAATCTGAGTTTAAAGCGGAATGCGGAGATATGGGGATATAAATGATCTTGGCTGGTTGTAGGTAGGGAAAAAGGAACAATTAGCATACAAACTTCCAATGAAATTAAAGTTTCAGCATCAAATAAGCAACTAAAACACATGGCAATATAAGCTCAATAGACAAAATTACTATAATTCTTTCCAACCATTAAAAGGTCTCCTATAATACGTGTACCAAAAGTATGTAACACTAGTAATTCACATAACTGCTCAAGCCTTGCAGACTTGAAGTTTAACCTTCCAGCATGAATATGTTTAGTTATGGTGGAGAGAAATTTCAAAAAGACTTGTATGACATTAACAAAAACAAAGTATCAGCCTTTGAGATCTGTTTGTAAGCATATCTGTCAATTCCCCTATGTGGACTTTACCAATTCCCAAACAAGAAACCTGAAGATGGAGTAAAAAGGTAAATGAAGTTATAAGAACCAAGCAATAATAAGTAAGCAATTGAATATAAACAAAGGCAACCAGTTAACATTAAGTGTAAACATTACAAAAAAATATATATCTTAGCAACCGATTAGACTTAAGCATAAACATAACAAATTAGGCCTTAATGACAGTTCACTGAAAGTAGTCAATATCATACATAACAAGATTTTTTTTTTTTTTTTGCACAATATCCAAGAATTCGAAAGAACATCATAACCCATTTCTATTTAAGAAGACAACAATTTACATCTAGAGCATATATGTGCTAATTTAAGATTTGACAATACCTGGATGTCTCTAATATGTAAAAAATTATCATATTTGTCTTTGTATTTGAGAGCACTAGGTAAAACATTCAAAAGTCACAGTAAGCCAGTTGACATTGAAGAATGGAAGTCTTGTGCAAATTACAGAACCTAACAAGAAAGGATACATAACTTACTTTATGTAGTGTATATATCCAAAAAAATCACAACAAGAGAAACCACAAGTTCAACAACCTATCGATTTGTAGATCAGTTAAGCAGTAAAGACACATCTTCTACCATTACCTTTTAGATGTTATCGAATTACTAGGTTTTGCCAATGTGGCAGAAAGGTGTAAGATTGGACCAATCAAACATAATGAAACACGGACAAGACCCTTCAGTCGAACCTCAATCAAGCTTACGACTTTTAGTTTCTAAATATTCAATCTATCTGGTACACTTTCAGTTGTAAGTTATAAAATAGTCGCATACACCAATGGTGCCTGAGTCACAATAGCTGCCTCTGACTTATAGCTATGGAAAAAGTGATAAACATTTTTTTGATCCTTACAAACAGATACCCCACACACTTCTCATAAAAGTAAACACACTCAACCTCGACACGGGTGGAAGTGCAAACTACAACAACTTATGTAGACTATGAAGAGCTTTCATAAGTTACAGTTTTCACCTAGTTCAGTATAGGCTGCTTTATATAGTGAAAGATGTGGTGTGTACATGACAGCTTAAAACTGGTACTTCTTTCAAGTAGCTAGTGGACTTCCACTTGAAATGACCCAAACACAAAACGACAAAGTTAATTAATTTGGCTTCTTATTTTTACAATTTTCGGCATGACCTGTTCGTAAAGTCAACTACCAAACCTGAATACAAATCAACTCAACCATTTTCAAACTAATATTTACCTTCAACTTACCAAACTTAATTAACACTTAAATTTACATGCCAAAATATAATATGATCAAGTTACTCACGATAGTCTTGTTGTTACATAAATGACATCGGCCACATCGCTGTTAGTCTACAGGTCACCCGTGAAACATGTACTAAGGTTGCAAGCTTAATACAATACTTTTTAAAACCTCAAATCAGAATGTTTATTTGCAGGCTCAGATACATAAGTTAACCACTTGAGATATAATCCTATCAATATTGTACCCTAATAATAAACACCTGTATTTCAGTGTAAGGAAGGGCAATCATGAGCAACTTTTGACAAAAAAAAACATAACTACACACATATCTCAGAAAACTATGAGCCAACTAAACATGCACACTTAATTTCACTTGTTTTCCTAAATGGAGGTAGGGTGGTTGCATGCTTACCGAAAGCCTATTCAGTCTTCTTTTGCTTCTTTTGGGACATTGAAATTTTTTGTAAGATGAGATCAACTTTCTTGAATACTATACTCATGTTCTTGTGTACAACTATCAACTTTTCATCAACTTGGGATTGGAATCTCTCGTATAAAAAAGGAACCGACAGACTAAGAAGAACACCTGTGGCAAAACCAATATATATATCGTCAAGTCTAAAGACAGATAATGTCAAATGGCATAGAAAAGATGGAACAATAGCAAGGAAAATGGCTCACCAATGTAGATCAGTGTAAGAAAGTTAAAGAAGCTGCCAATGTAAGAAATCAACCATAAGCCAAACATAGCCTGACAAATCAAACCACATTAAACAATCATATATCAAATGCCTACAAGTAGAATTGAAAGAACTCTTGAAAAAGAGAAATGTTAACAGCAAATTTCATAGTAAAAGGTACCGAAAATAAAGTCTTTAAGTTTCCATCAACCGCTATTTCATGCAAGGTTGCTAAAGCGCTATTAACCCAAACTCGCGCCTCATCAGCAACAGCTATAACTGTTTCCTCTGATATGTCCAGGTCAGGAATTGGAGGTAGAGGTCTACAATTACACACATATAATCGAATTAAACAGATTATCAACACAAAGCGCATTCACTACAATAAAAATATAGCTAACCAAATTCCTGAAAATAACTTTTGTGAAACAAACTGATGCTACTAAAACCCGTCATTAGAAAAACAGCCCACAGTAATTTCACTCCATAACTATAATGCACCGTTAAACGGTAAAATAAATAGAAACTGGTTACGGCTCTACGTGGAATTTTTATTTTATTTTAAAGGCAAACACACACTCATCACACATATTTACCATTCATCCACATTACAGGACCAATACCGACAACCTATAGGTTAACGGGTGACCTCAAATACCGCTAGACCAAAGACCCTTTAGACGGTCGATGTGTACTTATATTACAACTACCCTAATCCATAATCCGATAGACCGAAAAGCCAGTATCCACATACATCCACACATATTTACAATTCGATCCACATACTTAACAACTTTCAATGCACAAACATACATATTAAAACCGATCATTTATCCAAACCAAAAAAAAAAAATTTAAAATAAAAATAAGAACACGATACCTGTTAAGAAGGGAAGCAGATTTAGCCCAAAAGAAGAGAATAAAAGCCAAAAGTAGTGAAGCATTAGTAAGAAATGCTAAAAAATTATATCCAGCTTTTTCAAACAAAACCCACATCAAAGTTGATCCAATCAACAATATTACTCCACTGTAACATTTCCTCCATAACAATGTATCTGCAACTGCAATCGCCATATTATACAAAATCAATCAATCAATCAGTCGATACATACAAGGATATATACATATATATAATGGATGAATAATAAAGTGTAATTAAAAGAAGAATAGTTGAAGTTACCTGCACCACCACCTAAAGCATTGTAAACTGAAGTTTCGCTCATGATGATTTTTTAGGGTTTTTATAATGTATTGGAATTGGAGGGGAAAATAGGGAGATTTTTGGAGGGGGTTTGGTAATACTGTGTGAAGTGTTTTCTGTTTATATATTTGGAGAAATATGTAACGTGGGATCGATTAGAGTAATTGGGATTTAATTTCCTGCTTAATGACTTGTACTCATTAAATATTAATTATCTATCAAATATCTAGCACCAAATTAGAGGTGATTCTCGATTTTACCCAACACATTCCTGATTTTATTCAGGATCTTGAGTTCGATCTTTTGGATAACAAATTTTAGGGTTTTCCTCCGAATGCCCATAGTCAATCGTTGTTTAGGATATGTGTACGATTTCACCATTATACAGTAAAGTTTCCTATATATGATATGGGAAAATGATCTGTATTGCAGACTTTACCTAAGCTTAGGTATTACCACTTTAAAAAAAGTTACAAATTAAACCTTTGAATTTGATAAACATATATAACCCCTTAAATTTGACATAACATCCCTCTATTTTACCTAAGATAGGTACCGCATGTCTTACCTAACATTTTCCCAAATGATATACTGTTTGAATGTTCGAACAAAATACCAAATCTGAAATCTAAAGTAATTCTATTATCTAATATCTATATAAAATCAATAATATTCAAGGCGACGTATAATCTTGAATAAACTTAGGAGGTTATGAATTATGTTGTTTCGAAAGTTTTATCACGATTATCTTAACACAGATTATTGAAGGTCTTTATTGGTGTAAATATTTATTTTCAAACATTTCTATTGTTGTGTGGATTTATTAGTGTTTAGTGTTTACAATTGATAAATACTAACTAAAGAAAGTATCATGACGATGCCACGGATCTGGCCAGAAATATAGAAATGCCATTTCGCATATAAAATTTCTATAATTTACCACACGAGCGTGAATTTTTATATATTGTATTATAGATAATAGATAAGTGTGAATAACAAACAAAATCTTACGAATGTTTTAATATATACTTTATTATAAAATAAACTGACATCTCGAAAACTTTTAAGAACTTGATATTTTTAATTTATTGTTCATCTTAATACATTTCGTACTTTCATTCTATGACTAAAAAATCTTTACAAAAATTGCAGACTCTATCTCTCTCTTACATCAAATACACATAACAAAAACCCTAACTCATAATCCCCCCTTCTTTCACGTCCCACCTCAAACATTGTCACAAAACCTCGAATGTGTCTATTTTGTCGCTACAACGTGCAGGCACCAATCTAATAACATGTAGAACAAATCGTAAATCGCCTACAACTTTAATGACAAAATATGTCGTATTCATATATGGTCAAAACTTTAAAATAGTCTTGTGTAAGATTTACGTCTATCCAAATATAATCCTAGCTTTTCTAAGTAACCGATCAAGTCTAGCTATATCCATCAATCCATGAATCAAGCGCTATATCACATCTTGATTGACTAATGTGCATCAATCACTTCCAAATTTACCATGCATTTGAATGTCATATGGCTTTGGATGGTAGAAAACTGCCCTCACTCCCTCGGTATACACGTTAATTTGGGCCATGTATCATTTTAATGCACGTTAATTTGGGCCATGTATCATCTAAATCTAAATTACCTAATAAAACATTCACTTTTCTAAAGTTTTCAAAGAAAAAACATGATAAACTGTAACTACTCTCTTTTATTCATCAATTTAAAATTTTCTTATAATACTTTTGAAATTATTTATAACATGCATCATTCAACTATAAAAATAATTACACTACCATTTTTACATTAGTTACTTTTAGATTGATAACCACACAGCTACCGCCGGTGCCACCGTCGTCGCTACCAACGTTACCACCCATCGTCGCCGCCACATCACGCGGGCGTTTGTCTAATTTTACATAAATCATATAAGTTATGTTCATTCTAGATGTCGATATGTTTTTGTGATCTTGTCTACCAAAACATTATATATGGACAATAAAATTGTCTATTTTATAAATTTTTAAGTTGGTCTAGTGATAAGGGATCCTAGTTTCTCATGAGAAATCTCATGTTCAAATTCTGTTGACATAGGCATAACTTGGAGTGGTCGGGAAAATGGCTAAACCCTCATAAGTCATAAGCAAAGTCTAGTTAAATCATCACAAAGAGGGGGAAAAAATGATTGTTATTTGAGAATAACCTTTGTTAAGTAAAAACTTTTTGAGGAAGAATATTTGCATCATTGCATGAATACCATTATTATCTTTTAATCTGTAGAAAGTTTTACACATGAAAATATAGATTTTGATGATACATGGACCCGTAACACGTTCAAGAAGGCTACTGATCGATTGTCAATTCAATCCTAATTGATTAAGCGATTTTGGATCTTGAGATAGGGATGGCTCACTTATACGAATGACTATTTTAGGATTAGAACCGAAAATTAAGCAAGTTTGTAGGATCAAGTTAAAATAGTATACATAGTTATGTACATGTGTAGGTATCTGTTATTCAAATAAACGAATCTTGTCTTCTTAATTGATTTACAACAATATATTAATAGTGAGGCCGAATAAGGATCGGGTATACATTCTCTACTTGGCATACCAAAGAAATTAACCCTAAAACGAGTGATTTCGTCAAATATTCAATCACATATGATAGATTGATGATATTAAACCACCTTTTGAAGCAGACTATCCTCTTGAAGAATAATGCATACGGGTGTATTACCAAAACCTTGAGCCTTGGCTTGCATGACTTCCTTCATTAACGAACCAAACTCTTTGCGGCCGAGTGTTCCTTTCTTTTCAGCATCAAATTTCTCAAATATTGCATTGTATAGACAATCAACCTCTTCTTTTGGTTGCAACTCTAATTCAACCGATGACGGATCTTTGATCTCGTTTTGGAGCTCATCCCGTGACAAAACTCCATCTTTATTGACGTCTAACACGTTAAATCGTTCTTCGATGCATTTTTCAAATGCTTCAGAATTATCGACGAACTTTTGAACCATTGGGCCATCGATAAATGCAACACTCATATTTTCAAAGTTTAAGAATATTTTTATTTTTGTAATCACAATTTTGTATTTGAGAATTGATTATACCTTTATAGTTTTAGAGAGATAGAGATGAAATGTGTTCCTTCCTAATTAATAGGACTCCTATAAAATTATTGAAAGCCCTTTATTTTAGATAACATAAAATTGGTTTGAATGTTGTGTGGTTTCTTTCGGCATTTGGCATCTCCCTTTGCCAAGAAAATAAATACGTACATGTATGAATTCTAGGTAAAATAAAACAAGTATTAAAGTAAAACAAATAAAACAATATATTTCTCTTTATTAAAAATAACCGTGCATCATGAAAATCATCATGCATCTCGTGTTTCGTGAATTTGCATGCATCAATTTTATCATGATCTAACGATCAAGATCTTATCCTATTTATTTTAGTTTAATACTTGTTTTACAATAACCAACCCCTACATGTATGTTGATTATGTCCTAACAATAATACGGAGTACAAATATATATACTTTTGACATAGGCTTGGATGTGGCCATGTGGGCTACTAGCCTGTTGAAAAACATAATGTTGTAAACTATAGGTTGGGTCAATGGGCCGGTAAGTTAGATTTTGCACCGGATCGGCCCAAAACTGAATAAAACTGGCCCTTAGAAGTAGACCGGAGTTCTGGAAGCTAGTCAGGCAGGTCGGGCATAGGCCGGTATCGGATAAAGTTGTGGGGATAACCGGGTCAGCCTGAATTTTGCAGAAGCCTATATAAACAATAAACGTTATCTGTAATTACTCTTGGTTGTTTTGACTTTGGCCCAATAATTGTAACTTAAGATGGTATTTGGTAGGAAGGAATCATAGAGAATGGAAATGTAATAGAGAATGAAAATAGCGAGAAAGAGAATGAGTATTTGGAAAGAGAATGGATTTCGTTGTTAAGTACCCACAGAGAATGAATATATAAAAAAAATAAAACTTTAAATAATAATACATTTATTACATATAACATCTTTAAAAATAAAAATAAAATTTCATTCTCACCCATTCTCTACAATTTGTAGAGAATGGAGAGAATGAAATCAATTCCTCTTTCTCCTTTTTCATTCCCTTTCTCCATTGCAAACAAAAAAGAGAAGTCTTTTCCATTTCCTTTCTCTCATTTCCATTCCATCATACCAAACACCCCCTTAAATGTATTGTCGAAAGTCTTAGAAAGTTGAAAACAATTTGTGGTAGTTCACGCAAAGAAAATCAGGAATGCCAAATTTATATCTTTCTACAATTTTATTTTTTTTTCATTTAAAAAAATAAGTTTTACCTCGGTTAAACTCTTTTTAGAGTTTTGTACATATAACTTAGGGAAAATCATCTTTGCAACTTAGCTGTAACTGTGTTGTTATGGAGGGGGCAATCATATATATTTTGAAACTTGAATGGTTAATATGAATTATATTTTAAAACTCTTTATAATTGGAAGAACTTTTTATCTATACTTATACTCTTTTATAAAGCAAATCACTCTTTTCTCGTCTTTTAACTTTTCGCCTTTGAAATACCTAAATTACCCTTTCTTTTATTAATTAGTTTAAATATCTCCACCTAATATTACCCAACTGGAAATTTAATGTCTCTTATGTCTTTCAGCTAAATGTTGGTCACGAGTTCGAAACCTTTGAAATATATATTGGGAAGTCGTTGCCAATGAGGTGAGACATGATGGTTTTCTCTAGCATTTAGCTGGTTTCCTCAAGAACGGTTGTGGGACTTCCACCACCAGTCATGCCCTCGGATTGATTGTACTGGTGACGTGGTCGATCTCTACCGGATGATGAAGAGGCAATGTCGTTGAGTCCAATCACCACTGCTATTCAAAATATATATATATATATACACATATATATACTTATAATACACTAAATGAAATTAATTATATTTACATACCTCCATTAAAGCAATTACTTTTAATATATTGCTAGGTTACCAACACCGGCATCACCCGTCATTGTCGTTGCGTTGCGCGGTTAATCTTCTCGTGCCGTTTGATACATATATGTTGTCCCCAACTTATGTTTGTTTAAATTTTTAGAATCCTAAAGGTGTTAGAAACAATTATTCGTAAAATATGAGAATTTATGCAGAATATATAATGAATAAAAATGCTGATCTTTAATACTCGTATTAGTTAAATCTTAGTTCTCAAGACATTATTCAATCTTGAGTAAATTACATTTTTTTTTCTGAATTTGGTATGTTTTGCACTTTTCGTACTTAAAGTGAAAAAATAGCAAAAAAAACCCTTAAACTTAGCACTTTTTTCACTTTTTGTCCCCGCGATAACGGTGTTAGTTTTTCTCCGTTAAGGTTGCCAACATTTGTCAGTTTTTTAGTTCACTTTTCGTCTTTCCCATAATTTTCAATTTTTTTCATTTTGATAATTTCAAAACTGCCCAATAGCGTATAAACCGTATTTGAAAGTAGAGTAAGAAACATATTACAACTTTTTTATATTTATCTTATCCATCAATAGATGAAATGGTACCCATTACCAATGCAGATTGGGACCACATGTGAAGTTGAGAGACGCGAGTTCAATCCTTAGGGATGCCCAAAATCATGTGAGCATTAAGTGAAGGTATTTTACCGGCATCATAACCCTTACCGGGGTGGGATGATGGGATCCATTATTATGGTTTTGGGGACAGGGTGTCGTGCTTTACCCTTTTTTATACTTATTAAAATATATTTATTGAAATTTAGATAACAGAATATACAGTACTTAACAAACGCATTATAGTATAACTGTGGGTTGGTTCGATAATTTGTAAAGTTCAATAATCGAATCATATATGTTTAATTAGATATGATCATAATAAATATAATGATAAAAGTATGAATATATTTATGGTTTAATAATGCTATCTTAAAAGAAATTTTTTTTTCTTTTAAGTATAAATAATTTTAATAATACTCATTCAACAGTTTCTTTTAAGATTCGTTATCTACTCCTATATGATTTATACATCGCTGGACAATTTTGACATTTTCAAAAAAAAAAAAAAGTAAAAAAGAAAGGATGAAAAGTGAAAAAAAACTAACGAATATAAGTAAAAAAGAAAGGATGAAAAGTGAAAAAAAAACTAACGAATATTGACAACCTTAACAGAGAAAAACTAACAGCGTTATCGTGAGGACGAAAAGTGAAAAAAGTGTTAAGTTTAAGGTTTTTTTAGCTATTTTTCCCCAGACCAAAAAATGCAAAATGTACCAAAGTCAAGAACGAAAATTTTAATTTACTCTTCAATCTTTTTTTTTTAAATAGGAGCGGAGAATGATAAAAATATTTGTATGATTTGTCAAACAAAACGAATCTTTCAACATCTTATTTACCTCAAGTACTCAAGAGTCAAGAGTACCGGCAAAACTCTTTTTTCAAAAGAAATAAAATATCGTTTTAATGTGGAACAAAGATACTACTAAATAATTGGTACAAGTAAAGAGGGGGACATCGATCCAATCGTTGCGTCATTGCATACGTGGACCTAAATGATTGATATTTCAAACTCTTTTATCATATTAAAAATGTCATGTTTTTAATTTTTAAAATCTAATATTTATAACTTTAATCTTAAATAATTTTATTTATGTTATATAATATTTGATTAAGGTTATATAAATTGATTGTGTTTTAGATGTATTTTTTAATAATATAACTTTTATCAAGTTTATATAACACAAAAAATTATATTTATGGTCAAACTTAAAAATTAAAAACTTTAAATATTTAAAGTTGGATACTTTTAATGAGACATAGAGGGTATATCATAGGTTTTTTTCAATTATTATTATTATGAAAAGTGATGATAGGTAGAATAACTAAGTAACTAATTAAACCTAACCTAATGTTGTCATATTCAATTGATTTTAAATCCTAATATCTCGATGGTATATGAGTAATGTTGAGGTATAGACAGTATTTACCCATACCACGACAATATAAAGAGATTGCTGGTTCTATTTAAGATAAAAAAAGATCTTCAGCCTTACAAGACATAATGAAAGAATTTTTGGCTTCTATCTCACGAAACAAGTATTAACCACTTATCTAACCTTACTCATGAAGTCATAATAGATGTGACTAAAATTTTTTGAAGTTTCACGTGGTCAGATGGGTCAATGATCACTATTGATGGGTCAATGATCACTGTTGGTGGTTAAAAGGGTCAGATGGGTTTTTATACATTATTTTGTTATATTATAAGAGTACTTAAGCGATGCAGCGATACCACGGTTGGTGGCCGATTGATTGTATTTCTACTATACTCAATTAGTTGTGCTATAAGCCTATAACCACCATAAAATTCTAAGGGATGATTTTTTTTATTTATTAAAAAATAAAAGTTTGTTATACAAGTAAATTACAACCTTAAAAAAATCCAAATATTAAATATATATAGCATTAAAAATGTTCTAGATGTTACATTATATATTCAGTGAAAACAAGAGTGATGCATGATCGCTCCTTGTATTAAGGGCCGGAGAATATTATTAAAATAGTATGTGTGATATCTAATTTAGTAGTTAGTACAATCAACAATTCCTCATAGAAAACACACCCACATAATTATTACCAATGGGTTCGATTGTTAAAGAGAAGCAACAAACAAATGTGTTGCTAGTGACTGTTGCAAGCCAAGGTCATGTAAACCCAATGCTAAGGCTAGGAAACCTTCTTGCATCCAAAGGCCTTCATGTTACTCTAGCCACTCATGAGCATGCCCTCAACCATTGCTCCAACAAAGTTGGCCCTGTCCACCTCGAGTTCTTCTCCGATGGCCTTCCCCAAGCGTATAATCGACAAGCCGATGATGATTTCGATTATTACATGAATTCGTTACGTACACACGGACCTGTAAACCTCTCCACCCTTATTCGATCCCACTCTCGTAAATTCTCTTGCATCATCAACACCCCTTTTGTACCATGGGTGGCTGACGTGGCAGCCCAATTAGGGCTGCCATGCGCCATGGTGTGGATCCAGCCATCCACACTGTATCAAATATATAATTGCTTTTACAATCACCTCAACGAGTTCCCTACCAAAAATAACCCTCACATGAATGTGAAATTACCAGGCTTGCCATCCATGTGTACCAACGAGCTACCTTCGTTTGTCCTTCCATCAAATACGTTTCCTACTTTCGATAGTATTTTGAAAGAAGTGTTTCATAACATACATAAGATCAAATGGGTGTTGGGAAACTCATGCATGGAGCTTGAGAAAGATGTGATCAAGTCAATAAATGATGATGGCGGATCATTTTGGCCCATTGGGCCAATTGTTCCGCCAAGTCTCTTTGGTAAAGTAGATAAGATTGGAGGCGATTTAAGCGGCTTTGACCAATTTAAGTCGGATAAAGAGAGTGATTGTTTGAAATGGTTAGACAAACAAAACCCAAAGTCTGTTATTTACATATCATTTGGTAGCATCATATATTCATCCCAAAAACAAATAGAAAGCATAGCTAGTGGTTTAAAGAAAACTAAAAGACCCTTTCTTTGGATAGTAAGGCTTCCACAAAATCAAGAAAAAAAAGGGTTTGAGATATTGGAAGAGATTAAGGAACAAGGTTTGGTTGTGAAATGGAGCCCACAAACCGCGGTCTTATCACATCCGTCGGTCGGGTGTTTCCTGAGTCATTGTGGGTGGAACTCATTGGTCGAAAGTGTTACCGCTGGTGTACCGGTGATTGCGTGTCCACAGTGGAGTGACCAGCCCACGAATGCTAAGCTAGTTACTGATGTTTGGGGGGTAGGTGTGAAATTGAACAAGGATTCGGATGGTTCATTGTGTGGAGAAGAAGTGGCAAGATGTGTTGAAAAGATTATGAGTGGCCCAATATCGGTGGAGATTAGGAAGAATGCGGTAGAGCTGAAAAACGCGGTAGCTGTCGCGGTGGCTGACGGTGGCTCATCCGATAGGAATATTGAGATGTTTGTAAATGAAATTTCATCTTTCTCGTGAAATTTTTACTTACTAGGTTTTGTACACTAATTAAAATCAAATTATTATGTACTTGGAGTCATTATAATGTTTGCTAATGAGCTTAATTAATGTATTCTTTAATAACATCCCAAGTTACCAACAATGTTTCAATCCAATGTAGCGGTAGCTAGTTTAAATTTTCAACGTACGTAAAATGGTGGTATATATATAACCTGTTAGGTATGTTGTCATTAGTCATTACAAAGGGATGCTAGCTAATCATATGTCGACTGGCTTATATGAGTAACTTAATTATGTTGGCAAGTTACGATCACTCGATCACTTTAAATTAAACAAGAAAACTAAAGAAAGTATTGGAATAATTCAAATTGAATTTGAATTGATCGTGACAAATAAATCAAAATAATACGAAGCAAAATTTCTTTATATTGAATATGTCGCCTTGTTGTATGGAGTGTATTTTTAAAACTTCTTACGAAAGCCAATTTTGTAGCCATTTAGGATGGACTACTGTAGAGCGCCTCAACAACGACTAAATGCAACCAACTTAACAAAAATTTTCTCTGTATACAATGGATTGTTCTTTTAAATAATGGATAAAATAAAGCATGTAGAAATAGTTAATAAGACATATACAAATTAAGAACTTTTTTTTTGAAGTGGATATTTAGTACTCATTTTGTCAAAACAAGTTTTTGTTAAAAAAAAATTATAAAACCAGTAAATCCGGCATTAGAAATGCCGGATTGGTACACGTAAGCTCAATTTGGAAGTAGGATTGTCAGATTCAAGAACTTTCTCGTACGTGGTAGGAAAGAAATACCGTACAAATGAATCTGGAAGTTGGAATGCCGGATTGGATGAATCCGGAAGTTGGAATGTCGAGTTGCCTGCCACCAACGAATCTGGAAGTTGTAGTGCCGGATTGATTTTCAATCAAATTGTACTACCACCACGTGAACTACACAAAACATATAGGAAATATGGAAAAAAATTTCGAAAACAGACGTTCAAGCCTTTTATGAGTGGTCTCGCAGGGAATTTTGGTCATTTATGACTGCTTTTGGTGTATATATTCAAGTCATTATTTTTTCGACACAACTCTTCTTCTTCTTCCTAATAAGATCCCCCAATTTATTTTATATTTTGTTTTTTCAAATGGCAGGTTCATCTTCAGCCCCAAATCTCAGACGGCTTGGAGCACATGAGAGGGTTCGGGTTGACGGTATTGATGATAACAGATGTAAAAATAAGCTGTCAACTAAAATCGATCATTTGAAGGGGAAAAAGTCGGAGTATGAGGCTGAGATTTATGAACGTGGCACAGTGGTCCAACCGTCCAAATTAGACGACAGGTACAAGGACTACCTGCAGGAGAAGGTCCAATGGTTGCAATTAAGCGTTAACCATCTTACTTTTGCCGAGTGGTCAATGATTAGCACGATTCAACACGAGACTAGCTATCTTCATGAATTTGGCCCGGTTGGTAGGCGGCCAGACGGTTACGAGACTGATCCGGAAGAGAAATACGCACCACAAAACCCCGAAGCTCCAGCCTCACCTGACTATGAGCCCGGTGAATACATTCACCGTAATGATGGTGATAGTGACGTATCCTCTTCAGATTCCCGATTTGGTTCGCCATACGATTCGGTTCATCGTAACGATTGCAACCTTTAAATACTAGGATTTATGTAATTGTTTTCGTTTAAATAAAATAAGTTGTTTCATTAGTTTTTAATGTTGTTATAATGTTTGTAATGTTGTTTTATTAGTTGGTGGGTGTACTTCTCTCTTAACCCGGCATTCCAACTTCCGGATTCATCCAACTCGGCATTCCAACTTCTGGATTCATCCAACCCGGCATTCCAACTTCCGGATTCCAACTTCCAGATTCATTTGTACGGTATTTCTTTCCTGCCACGTACGAAAAAGTTCTTGAATCCGGCAATCCTACTTCCAAATTGAGCTTACGTGTACAAATCCGGCATTTCTAATGCCGGATTTACTTGTTTTATAAAATTTTTTTGACAAAAACTTATTTAACAAAATGAGTACCAAATATGTCCACTTCAAAAAAAAATTCTTAATTTGTATATGTCTTATGTAGACGACAGGACAGGATGTCGATATATATATATATATATATATATTTATAAGATGGACATGCTCTAATTTATCACCCAACTAAATCTTTCTCAGCCTCAAATTAAAGATGGGTTCAAATAATTGTCAAGAAAATCAACACACAAAAGTTCTTCTAGTGACACTTGCAGCTCAAGGTCATTTAAACCCAATCTTAAGATTGGGCAACAGTCTTGCTTCTAAAGGCCTCCATGTCACACTAGCCAACACACATTCCGCCCTCAAAAACTGGTCAACGGATGCCAAATCCGTCGGAAACATCCATCTCGAGTTCTTTTCCGATGGTCTTCCTATCGATTATGACCGAAAGGCCGATATCGACCGTTACATGGACACGTTAAAAAAATTTGGACCTGTTAACCTCTTGGCCTTAATCCGATCTCATCAGAGTAAATTTGCCTGCATTATTTTTACAGCCTTTTTACCATGGGTTGCTGATGTGGCAGCCGAGGTTGGTGTTCCTAGCGCGATGCTATGGATACAACCTTGCACTCTATATCAGATATATCATCGTTATTATAATAAACTAGATGAGTTTCCTAGTGAAAGCAGCCCGGACACGAATGTGAAGCTGCCCGGGCTGCCCTGTTTTCGGGCAGAAGAGTTGCCATCGTTCGTTTTACCAACGAATAATTCACATATGCTTGGTGGTATACTAGACGAAGTATTTCATAACATGCATAAGGTGAAGTGGGTACTCGGGAATACGTTTATGGAGCTCGAGAAAGACGTGATTACGTGTATGAATAACGATGGCCACGTCTTTTGGCCCGTTGGGCCAATAGTCCCGGCCACGGTATTTGACAAAAAAGATGACATTGTTTTTGATCTATTCAAATCGGATGGGAAGAATGATTGTTTGGAATGGCTAAACACACAAAAACCTTCTTCGGTTGTTTATATCTCATTCGGGACTCTTTTATTTTTATCCGAAAAAGAGATAGAGAGCATAGCGCTTGGTCTAAAAAACACAAAACAACCATTTCTTTGGGTTATAAGGCCTAAGGAAAATCAACAAGTGCCTAAATTGGATATCTTGGATGAGATTAAAGACCAAGGGTTGATAGTGAATTGGAGCCCACAAACGGAGGTTTTATCGCATCCGTCCGTCGGGTGTTTCTTGAGTCATTGTGGTTGGAACTCGTTATTGGAAAGCATTGCGGCTGGAGTACCGGTTATTGCTTGTCCACGGTGGACGGATCAGCCAACGAATGCTAAGATGGTGACTGATGTTTGGGGTGTTGGTGTTAAGATGATGAATGACTCGGAAGCAGGTTTCATTAGTGGGGGTGAGGTCGAAAGATGCGTCCAAGAGGTTATGAATGGGCCGAGATCGGACGAGCTTAAGAGGAACGCTATTGAGCTGAAAACCGCAGCGCGTCAAGCAGTGTCGGATGATGGTTCGTCGGACAAGAATATTCAGATGTTTGTAGATGAAGTCAGTTCTTCTTACTCATTATCCGAATAAATAGGACTGAATACGTTTGTTACATAAGATGTTTTATGAATATCTATCTTGTTTCATTTTGTTTTAGGCAGTTGAAGTAATATTGACTTCCATGTAAAAATTATACATGTGCTATTGCAAAACACGTAAAAACTTCAAAAATAACATCTACTATCCATATATAAAACCTCCAAAAATTTGTGGAACCGATGAATCTTATCAAACATTAATTGGATAAAATATATCTTTTATACATAAATATCTCTAGAATTGTTTCTAAAAGGTTTTTATTTATGTGGCATAATCTAACCTTCTTTACAAATCCCAATTTAAATTTGATGATGTCATATTAATTTTAATAAACCAACCATTTGAATCATGTTAACTAATCTTATATGTATTTTGTAAAGTATTATATAAATATTACACTTCTTTATAATTACCTCAAATGTTTTTTTAAAAAAAAAACTAATGAAATGTAGAAACCACTATCTTTTATAAACTAAATCAAACACTCATTGTAATATTAAATTCTGTAAACAACGGATACAAATCATCATAAAATAATATAAACTTTTTCAAATTTAAAGAAAACGGATTCAACCTACAATTGGTTTAACTAAAAAATATGTCTTAGTTCTATAATCTGTAACTTGTATAAATACATATAATCATAAAGGTTACATTATTCAATTTGATAGTTGATCATTTTAATATTGGTACGAAATATCTTTGTGTTATTTGTAATAAAAGTTAATTTAAATAGTCCGGGTTAAACCCAGGTTGATTAGCTAGTAAATAAATATAAATAAAACAAGATTGTCTATAAAATATATTTTTAGAAAAATTCCTATGTGCCAAGCTTGAATTGTTTCCTACCAATATATATAAAAGTTATGATGTCATATATATATTTTCTTTTTTCCTTTCTCATTTATACATTCTCAGATTTGTTTTTTAATAAATAATTGCTTTTATGTTTTTATTCGTGGGTTTTTACATTTTACTTTTAAAAATCATTCGTTATATGTCTTTAACTATAGATTTTCATGTTATAAACAAATATCTTGTTAAGACTATATTTTGTCAAAAATTTCTTAGTTTAATTGGCATATTTGTATTTTTAAGTTTTAATCTTTGTTTTACTCTCTATATTTGTTTGTGCTAATGTATTTTGTTTGTTCCAAAAACTTCCCCAAAATCAACAAAAAACTCCGAGCACGTCTGGTCAAAGTATATCTTGTCTTTAGCACAAGCCATTTTCTGGTTAAATTTTTTTTAACTTTTACACATATTCGCAGGTTCATAAACAATAACTAAAACATTCGGGTATTTTTTAAGTCTAGACCATTTTAGTGCAACTCTTGGTTAATAACTTTATACATTTTTGCATATTAAGTTATAATTGATCAACAATACAAATGACATATTACTTATTTTTTGGTAAAAGCTTTATAAAATAACCCGGATTTAATCCGGGTTGATTAGCTAATATACATATTAAATGAAAAACATTAATTCTTGCATGTGATATGATAATTTCCGAAATTTTTATGGTAAATCACAGTTTACTCATTTATAATGATATCTTAAAAAACATTAAAATGAAATACAACCGATGATTCTGTATAATCTGTAAGAGGATTAAGTATATATGTCATTAATTTCGGTTTCTCAAAACAAGATGATTGTAATTAATAAGATGAATATTTCAGTTGTATTTATGCCAAAATCATAGAGGAATCACATACACGAATTTAAGCAGAGATTAGTGAAAGATTATTTTCCAATTAGGGTTAATGACTTTATTTATAAAGAGAGTGTCTATATCTTTAACCCTTTGTTGTTTAATGTGTGCACTGTTAGTCCTCATAGTTCTAATCATTTAATCATAAACTCTATAGTATGTCATTAAGTATAAATACATTCATAGTATATTTACTAAACATAAGGATTTCAGTTATTATCAAATTATTATATCCAAGAATAGATAATCAATGACGGTCGCATTAACGTGATTCCAACATAATAAGTATACAATTACTTTAAACACGTTAATTATTGATTTTAAGACTATATTTAACAAAACCTTATTAATAATATACTAGTAACATATTATCAATAAAATAAGATTTATTATCATTATAAGATATAGATATAATGTCACACCCCGCCAAATCATTTTGGCGAGTTATGACTATAAAGGATCATAACACAAATTGTACAAAGAACGACCACTAAACGTGTCGTTTTTATTCATTAATACCAACGTCTCAAGACATAACCTTACAATAAAGTAGCTAGGAAATCCATAAGAGTTCTTATTTATTATCTAGTGCAAGACTCTTGAATACTTCATAAGAGATTTCTACTCCGCTTCATGAAGTTCCATAACACTAGTTACCTGAGAAATACATGCTAAAATGTCAACATAAAGTTGGTGAGTCATAGGTTTATCATATCAACATAGTTTATGGATCACAAGGTTTTCATATAGATATTACATAATATGTAGTATTAGAGCTCTGAGCTCCCAATACCGAAGCTTAACGATGTTACGTGTACCCCATGCGTAGTACTTTCATTCCCAAGTACTATGGATCAAATATCATGTACCCGTTTGATCATGCCGATCAAGTTAGCGCTACTAACCCGGGTGGGGGTGTCAAACCCAATAGATCTATTCACAAATATTCGCGCTTAAGTCCATAACTAACGGTATTGAAATAGGGGATTTAGTAGAATGAATAAACAACTCAGGCAATATATAGTAATAAAGTACTTGTGTTCAATCTTAAAAAAAAATTTAAAAATACATGTATTCTCACCCCAAAAATGAAAAATAAAAAGGGGCTATGAACTCAACTTAGAGTGATAACGAGGTAATGATATCCGAGCGTCCTAAATAAATTACAAGATTTTTTATTAATTAAAAATCTTTAGAAATTTTATTTATTATAAACCTCATGCCATAATATCAACACCATACTTAGTTACTAATAGGAAGTTGGTTTTTAATTTGAAGAAGATTATCTCCATTTGTATATATACATATGGACATGGGTATTTATAACTATGTACATGATTTTTAGATTACATGTGTCATTTTTAATTACTCAAGAAAGCTTCTAATTTACTTGTGTTTTTACTCATATGTATCATCACTATGCCTCTAGTCCAAATATTTGTGGTTTCTAAGTATCCATAATCTTCAAAATGCCATATACATATGGACTCCAATATGCTAGTTTTTAAAGTCATCACAAGTATACTCTGCTCTTATTACTAATACTTATTTTGGATTTTACAAGTCTCAACATTAGTTAATAAATTACAGCAACAGAACCAAGGAGTAAAAGAGTGATTATTGATTATATATGTTTAGGTGAGTACCCCATTACTTTGAAAAAAAGCCTTGGTTTGCTTATATGAATGACTTAAGGTCGTGTAAAGGCATATTTACGGAATTAGTATAACTTGACATTTCATGTTTATAGTCCATTGTTCCTGAAGTTCATTCGTGGTGTTGACAAGGCGATATCGTGGCATGAGTTTTCAGAATCAATACATCACTAAGCTGCAGGGTCATAAGACCTACAACAATGGATCGAAATCGAGAAATGTAGGAATGAAACAAGCTCCTGGTCTGTATTGAAATCTTGCTGATGAACAAAGGAAACGAGATCGACTTTAATGACACATTTAGAAACATAGAGAATTCGAGCGGCATAAGAAAATACATGGGTACTTACAGGATTGACTGTGCGTTTAAAAATAGAACCTGAAACCGCAACGATGATCAACAAAAGATGACCCCGACTAGCTGAGGACCTGTGAGCATTGTAGCAGGGGTGTTGGATGATGAACTCGTAATGAGTACCAGGCTGTTCTTGTTGCTCCAGGATAGTGAGGAGTAACAGATTCTAAAGGAGTTTTTAAGTGTTGTGTGAGTAGAGATGTTGTGCAATTTAGAAGTGGATACATGGTGGTATTTATAGAAGGTTGAGGATGGTTTGGAGAGGTGATGGAGAAGGCCAACAACTGGTCACATTAGTGATCAATAAGGTGGCTTTAGGGTGGCTCCAGGGTGGAAGAATTTTCGTAGGAAAATTGCGTAAACTAAGAGGTTTGTGTAGAAAGTAAGTTTTGGATTTTGCTAAATGTAGACATGGTGCCTCCTTGTAACCGTTCAGCTTGAAAGAGACAATAGGGAAATGGCTGCTTGATCCAATAACGTGTATATATGGGTTGAAAAGAATATTTTTGCTTAAGAATGTTGCCAATGTCTTATGGTTATCACAACAAGGAAAGTATTTTGTGAGAATATTGCCTGACAATAGGAGGATATTGCTTGATATACACAATCAAATAGATTTTTGTTTCTTATTAGTTGGTTGTCTACTAACTTTGGTTTCATTTGAGTTATTTATAGTAAATGAAAAGGGCTTCTAACTTGGACTTACATTAATAATAGTAGTGATGTTATACATTCAATCATGTATCCTAAATTTTGATTCAATTGTCTGCCAATTGACTTAAGGCTTGAGTAAAAGTATAAAGAGTCATAATTTTGTTCATTTAGTATCGACACTATATATTCAAAGTGTTATGGTAGTCATCCAACTACATATTGATCTAAATAAAAGATAGTTTCCAAGATATTAACTTAACATTTGGTATTAAAATAAAATCTTATTATATCATATCTAAGTAATTAAAATAATCTAAAGTATACGTTGACTTGAAAATTTGACGATTGTTACATATAATGATATATGAAGGACCTTATTATTTGCACCCATCTTTATAAAATATTTAGATACTGGACCACAAAACAAATCTGATTGTGTACTATTCCAATGTAACAAAAAACACACACACACCACTCCCTCTCTCACACCTAATCTATACATTCATCATCCCTTGATCTATCTTTCTTTCTTTATCAGCATCATCATTATCAAGCCATAATCATCTTATCCAGTCATAGCATCATCAACACCACCCATCCAAACCCACCACCACCACCACCGACAACCAGTTCAAAGAACTCCTAGATCTAGTTATATGTTTCCCTTTACAACAACGCGGTCGTTTTGTTATTTGTGTTTGGAACTTCTTTGATTGATTGAGACCCTTTATTGGTTATATTAATATTGTACCAATAGACATTAAAATTTTTAACTCCAAGCCACTCTATATATTGGGTGTTAGGGGTGGAGATAAAATAAAACTATATGAATCTTTGTCTGAAGACTGATAGCGAACTTCAAGTGAGCACACCTACCAATAGGAAAGATGATTTGTACATTTCACAAGTTAGTTTTTGTTTGTTTCAAAAATAAAAGAATCTTAATGCGTCATCATTTAAGCATATTACTTTTAGATTTTTTATAATGTGTAAGTTATAACATATTATTTTAATCGGATCAGATCTGAGAACCTCTTGACGAGTAAATCCCTTTAATTAAACTCCTCGAAAGGAAAACTCTATTCGTACTTAAACTCAAGATCTTGGGTTTTAAATACAACCCTCTCTAGCCCACGGTAAGACACCAATAGTCAAGCCGCCTAACTACTTAAGGCCGCTCACTAAGGGTCTCGACACCTTCTTCGACCACTCGTCGACGAGGCCAGCTTAGGGAGGGCGATCGCTGCTTCGTTCGAGTTGTTTCGTTTGATCGATGATGATTGACGAGGAGAAGGAGCATGTATGTGGGACCTCATCCAACGTAAACTTGTTTTTTTTTTTTAAACCAAGCGGCTAGATTTATTTAAAAAAAAACCTTCTCTATAAAAACCAATTTCTATTCAACCATTCTCATCTCATTCACTTCTTTTCACTCATATATTTTTATACATAACAACACACATTCTATACATTTTCACTAAATATGTCGAGTTCCGAAGAAGATTCAGTTTCATACATGAGTAAGTATACAATAGATACCGAAATGTTAAACACTTTCGTTAATTTAATCGAAGATGAAGAAGCAGAGAGCTCGAGAATGGGAATCGGACCAAAAATACCAAGAAGAACAATAACCAGAAACCATGTGGAAGCCTCCACACATTTATACTATCATTAATTTGCCCCGCAACCCGTTTACCCTGCCGATTATTTTAGATGGCGTTTTCGAATGCCGAAAGAAATGTTTCTTCGTATAGTGAATGATATATATCATTTTGACGCCGTACAACCATTACCAAAACACTTTGCATTCTTCCACAATGCTCCAACCGACGTTGTGGGTCGCCCGACGTTAAATATTTTTCAAAAATGTACTTTCGCTATACGCCAGCTGGCTTATGCTTCTACTGCCGACCCGTTAGATGAATACCTCGAAATGGGTTCTCAAACGTCTGCCGATTCGTTGAACTACTTCTGCAAATTTGTTGTTCAATTATATCACGCAGAGTTTTTGAGAAAACCGACACAAGAAGATGTTAACCGTGTGACCGCTAAACACGAGGCGGTGCACGGTTTTCCGGGTATGCTTGGAAGCGTTGATTGTATGCATTGGGCTTGGAGAAACTGCCCAACGGCATGGCAAGGCCAATACACTCGTGGTGACAAAGGACATCCGACGATTATGCTTGAAGCGGTTGCTTCATATGATTTGTGGATTTGGCATGCTTACTTTGGACCCGCCGGTTCGAACAACGACATCAACGTCCTTAATGAATCTGACTTGTTCGACCAGCTTCTCCAAGATAGAGCTCCTGCGGTAAATTTCACCGTTAATGGCCAACAGTTTACAAAGGGTTATTATCTAGCTGATGGTATTTATCCAGAATGGGCTACACTTGTCAAGTCTTTCAAGTGTCCCATGGACCCTAAGACCTCTAAATTCAAACGCTTCCAAGAGTCTGCAAGAAAAGACGTGGAGCGTGCTTTTAGGGTACTTCAAGGCCGATGGAGAATCCTTCAACAGAGTGCGCGTCCATTAAGTATTAACAAAATTAAACGCATCATGTACTCTTGTGTGTTGTTGCACAACATGGTCGTTGAATATAACGGCCGTGCAATCAGTCCTTTGGATTTGGAGCTAATTCCTGATACCCCGCCAACGCGTTCTTGGGACGAACGTGTTGACATTCAGTTACGTATGACAGGGGAGTTACGTGATAGGGCGACACACAACCGTCTAAGAGGCGCCCTAGTCGAGCACATTTGGAACTTGCCGGAAAACCAACGTGAACGTTGAATGTATTTTGTTTTTTTTATAATTAATAAATGTAATGTATTTTTTTTTAAATAAATGTATTGTGAATGTGTTTTTTTAATAAATGTAGTGTGCTTTTTTAATATTTAATTTTAAATAAATATTCAATTATTTATTTTTTATGTAAATATAAAATAAAATAAATAAAAAGTGTGGAAGAGGGGTTATAGGGAGTGATTGTGGAAGAGGTAGATGAAGAGAGAGAAAAGCTGATGTGACAGTGTGGAAGAGGTATGGAAGAGGTGGAAGAGGTGCTAGCTTAGTGAAAGGCCTAAGTGAGTTGGTTAAACCATTGCTAAAGAAATAATTTCAAATGAGTGAGTGAAAAAAGGATGGTCTAGAGATGAATGGATTAATAGTAACCATTCTTAATCTTTTACCATTTTTACTCTTGTCAAATCAACATCATCTTTTCATATTTTTCATCTTTATTTTTTCCTCTTATCTATTCACATTTAAATTAATACCCCATAATACATGTTATATACCCAATCAAAATAAAGCAAACAATTTTAAAAAAAGTAGCAATAAAACCTCACATTTATCTCTTTCACATGAATAATCACTTTTACCTACACTTTTTCATTTACCCTCTTTACTTATTCTCCTTAACAATTCATCTACTAACAACCTCTTGTCACCCACTCTTTACAAGTTAGTGAATTTAGAGTTAAAGGATGATAGTTTTTATTTTTAATACAATGGGTCTTTTATTATTTTAGGAAATGCTAGATACAACTTTAAGGGTTGTATTTAACGTGCATAAAACAACTTGTATTTTCCATATTAAAAGTCTATCCCTGATTTTCATGGTAAATGTACAAATAATTTATGCACCTTAAACACAGCCCTAAGGGTTGTATTTAGCAAACCCTTATTTTTTTTTATTTTTTTTAAGAAGATAATAAATTATAATATATATTAAAAGCAAAGTCTCGAAAAACGTGTAAAGAATAGTATATTTTTTTATTTTCACCACATAAGTTTCAATTTTTACATTTTTAACACTAAATTATAATACTTTTTAGTAACTTTTTGTTCTACTTATTTTCACCACAAAACTTTCAATCTTTACACTTTTAGCATTAAACTATAATATTTTTTTATTAATAGTATATTTTTTATTCTTTTTACTTTCACCACGGAAGTTTCAATCTTTATACTTTTAGCACTAAACTATAATACTTTTTAGTAAACTTTTTATTCTTTTTATTTTCAACACAAAACTTTCAATCTTTACACTTTTAGCACTAACCTATAATATTTTTTTAGTAAACTTTGTATTCTTTTTATTTTCACCACAATATTTTAACTTTTTACACTGTTAGCACTAAACTTTCATAGTTTTTAATTTTCTTTTATTTTAAGGTACAAGAAAGTGTGTATAGAATACTATACTTTTTATTTAATGTTTTATTTTCACCACAATAGTTTTACTCTTTACACTTTTAGAACAAACTTTTATAATTCTTAGTAAACTTTTTAATCTTTTTATTTTTACCACAATATCTTAACTCCTTACACTTTTAACACTAAATTTTTTTACTTTTTAATAATCTTTTATTTTAACTACAACATTTTAACCTCTTACACTTTAACAACAAACTTTTTAACACATATATTAAAAAGAAATGTACGGAAAAACTTGTAAAGAATAATAAACTTTCTATTCATTTTATTTTCACCACAACATTTTAACCCCTTATACTTTTAGCACTAAATTTTTATACTTTTTGATTTTCTTTTATTTTCACCACAACATTTAAGTCTCTTACACTTTTAGTACTAAACTTTTACGCAAACGACTTTCACTTTCACACAAAACTTTTACAGTTCATTTTTTAACTGACAAATGTCAGTTTTTAATAATTTGAATAATACATGTTTTCTTAAAAAAGTTTATGATACATTATCTCTTGAATAATATTTTTTTATTAAATCTTTAACAAATGTAATGTCTCTCGGGGCAACGTCCGGGTGATATATTTTGTTAGACTTAAAAAGAGAAGGTGAACACATGCCAAAAGGTGAAGCTGACATTGAAAAAAGAAATAAATGGTTGAAGATAATCATAGATGTTTTTATTAACTTTACTTTTCGAAAGTTATGGTCTCAATTTATTAAATCTTGCCATGACCACACACAATCAAATTTAATCATGTATTATTATCTTTTTTTCCATTCATTATAATATATGCACCAGACAAACTACCCAGTACAACATGCCTATATTGTTGTGTATATTAAAAATGTATTGTCTAGGAAACACTCTTATAAATCGATAGGTGTAGTTACCAAACGTTGTTAATTATTTTTTAAAGAAAAATGTTGCAACAAACAGTCTAAAAAAATCAACAAACACATCCCACGATGACATCCTTCCCCCACACGGCGTTAACTTTCATCAGTATAGGGATGCCGATATTTGTAACCCAACATGTCACTCAATGTCGAAGTGAAGGGTGGCTTATTCTAATGCCGATTCCGGTATGGAAATTTTCTTCCAATCACACCGCGTCACCCTTAGTCATACACTAAGTTTTGTTTGTAAGCGAGCAGATCAACTACCTCTCCAATTATTGGCATATATTGCTCGCTATCTATATCTATATTTTACATATGCTCACACACTTGGCTCTAATGCTCTATAATAAAGATATCTACTCATATTTAATTTAATCCATAACACAAAAAAAAATAAAAAAAAGGATTCGAGTAATTTTCACTGCTAATCACACAAACAACTTTACTCTTCAAATATTAACCATAAATGGCGTCTAAACAAGAACTTGTACATGTGTTATTAATCACGTTTCATGGACAAGGCCATGTGAATCCACTCCTTAGACTTGGCAAGCTCATAGCTTCAAAGGGCAAAGTTCTGGTCACCTTCTCTGCTATCAAATCAGCAGGGAAGAAAATGAAGGAAGCAGGCGCAGCCGTCGATAGTAATCCTACTCCAGTTGGGAACCGTGGTGGCAAGATACGGTTCGAGTTCTTTGATGATGGATGCTCTGAAGATAATGATGACGAGCGCTATGATTTTGACACTTACTTCCCTAAGCTTGAAGCTTTTGGAAAGAGCTCCATCACTGAAATCATCAACCATCATGCGAAAACTGGACTGCCCGTCTCATGCCTTATCAATAATCCTTTTGTGCCTTGGGTTTCTGACTTAGCCGCAGAGCTTAACATACCCTCTGCTATGCTTTGGGTTCAATCGTGTGCTTGCTTTTCATCTTATTATCACTTTGAAAATTCGTTGGTTCCTTTTCCGAGTGAGGAGCAACCCACGATTGACGTCCATTTGCCCAACATGCCGGTATTGAAACATGATGAGATTCCGAGCTTTTTACATCCTTCAACGCCTTACCCGTTCTTGAGAAGAGCTATTTTGGGCCAGTTCAAGAACCTGTCAAAGGCATCTTGTGTATTAATGGAAACATTTCAAGAACTTGAAGATGATGTAATCAAGTACATGTCTAAAATATGCCCAATCAGACCCATCGGGCCATTGTTTAATAACCCTCTACTCAAAACCAGCTCTAATATCTCTGGTGATCTTATAAAAGCTGATGAATGTTTGGAGTGGCTCGACAAAAAGGATTCTTCATCAGTTGTTTATATATCGTTCGGAAGTGTTGTGAGCTTGAACCAAGAGCAGGTAAATGAGCTATCTTATGGTCTTTTAAACTCAGGTGTGTCTTTTTTGTGGGTTATGAGAATGGGTAAGACGTCTACGGGACAATCCGGGGAATTACCTGAAGGTTTCTTAGACGAGGCGGGTGACAGAGGCTTGGTGGTCCAATGGAGTCCACAAGCAGAGGTGTTGACCCACCCTGCTGTGTCTTGTTTCGTGACACATTGTGGATGGAACTCGACCATGGAAGCACTGTCAAGTGGTGTCCCCGTGGTGGCATTCCCGCATTGGGGTGATCAAGTGACTAATGCGAAGTACTTGGTTGATGAATGGAAGGTTGGGATAAGAATGGGTAGGGGTGAGGCGGAAAACAGGGTGATTGGGAGGAATGAGGTGGAGGAGTGCTTAAGGGAGGCTACTAGTGGTGCAAAGGCGGCCGAGATGAAGAAGAACGTGTTGAAGTGGAAAAAGGCAGCGGAGGATGCTGTTGAGGAGGGAGGAACATCTGATCGGAATATCCAAGAATTTGTGGATGAGGTTACGAAGATAAGCTTGAAGATTTAAGATTAAGCCATCACCAGTGATTTATTTACAAGTAAACAAGTGATTCTTGAGTAAATTAATAAGATAATTGTAATTGTAATGTACGGTATTTATATAAAAGTGGAATAAATGGACACTTTACCAGTGCATTTAGATGTAAACGCTTTTCATGATAATGTGTTCTGTTGTCCAAGGCATAACACATTCTTTCATCCACAAGCCAAATATGCATCATCTCCGGCGTTAACAGACCTGCATACAAGTCCACATAAGATAGTCTACTCAATACCATCATCAAGATTAAGCCTTTCATCCATCTCTCATCATCACCAACTTTAGTTAAGGCATAGGTTTAAGCTTTTAACCATGCTAGCAATTACAACTTCACAGAAGAAGGCTTAACCCACCTTTAAACTTTGCCTGACTAGATATGACGTAGATTAGGAAGTTATCCTTGTGACCTTAAACATAAACTAAAGAAAACAAATGTATAGAGAACTTCACCGCAAACTTTATAATGAGATTCACAATCTAGGCTCGTGCCATCGTCATAAAGTTTATGATGAATATAGTTGAATCACAAGCATTGCAAAAACGAGCTTGTGCCATCATCAAACTCATAGCTATGCTCATGGATAATCTCTTTTTAAGATGTAAAGAGTAGTCATATGGGCTGCATCAGTGGCGGTGTCAAGACAGAATACCACTAGGTGCATGACAAATCAGTGTGTTGGACCCGTTGCATTTTAGAACAACAATTTTTAAGCTCTTTCCGGCTAGTACGCAAATTAATTTTTCAATATTTGAACTAACCGAAAACATGGTAAGAGACTCGTGAAGTATAAGCACACCATTGATCATCAACCACCGAAAAATGTCTAACAACTTATGTGTGATCTTGTAAACGTTGAATTAAATTCAAACGTCGATGATAAAGCAATCCTAGTTATTCTTATATATTTATTGACATTACACAATATGTAAACTTATCTGAACAGATTGTATAATTAAAATGAATAACTGATGGATTACTCTTCCCCTGCTTTTTGTTTGTCCTTCACCTCCAATATGTATTGAAACTTCTTTTCACCTTGTCATTTTATCGAACGTGTGGTGTACATTGTTGAACAATTTTAAACAAACATCCCCGGAAATAATTCATTTTATACATTTACACAAATAGAGTTCATCATAACGACAAATTTGAGGTTTTAATACACATTATAACCCTTGGAGACACCTAATGGTCAAATAAATCTACTAATACAAATATACAATTCATATTAATTAAATCGATCCAATAAAAACATCGTAATTTGTGATAATGATATACAATTATCACATATCTCCTAGTAAATTCACAGGCTACATTAATATCAATCTTATAAAAGATTCCATAACAAAGCTGCAAATAAAAACAAGCATTTAAATCTTACCAAATTATATCAATAATCTGATAAATTAAAGCCCAGGTGAAATTTTTGACCCGCATGAGTGTGTGTTTGTGTTGAGGGAGGGAGAGAGATATAAAATGTTGGATGAATGTGGGGGTGAAAGAGAATGGAGTGTGTATATATTTAGCGTTAAATGACCAATATACCCATTACATGTGACACATGAACTTATTAACGGACCCAAACTAACGATCGATCATGATTATTGTATCAAAATTCAAAATCATCATTGTGACATTGTGTATAAGTTTGGACCATTCTTACAAATAGGGTTATAATACATGGAGCAAAATTTTCGCTCATAATCTTAGACAGAGTTTTTGGGTTACATTTAATGCATAAAAAACTTATACATTTTATATCAAAAGTCTATCCGTTTAACAAAACCCTTTTATATAATACATACAGTAACATTTAATGAAACAATATGTTTTTTTATTATCTATACTATATTATAAGAAGAATAGCCTTTTTATTTTTGGTAATGTTGAAAATATGTAATATTTTCCCTTAAAATACTTTCATATACACTATCCTCTTAACATTAATGATTAAATTACACTGCTGGTCCTTTATCATTTAAAATATGTCCATTAACCTTTTACATCAATTATATACACAACTCACCGCCGCTCCACCACCAACAGTCGTCCAACCATCACACCGTCGCCGTCACGACCACCGCCGCATAGCGCGAGTACCGTGCTAGTTGATTTTAATGTATCTAACCAAACCATTTTTGTATACTCGTATATTTTAGGACAAAATTACATTGATTTTGTGGTAAACATCAACCAACAATAATGATCAGCTTGCACTACTTTACCTTTTTTACACAAACGATAAACTTGTTTTAATTCAAAATTTGAGAAAAGATAAATGGAACACGATGACTTTGGTGTCATATAATTAAACATCGATTTACAGATTATTGTGCAATTTGGATAAATTCACAATATTTAAAAGAAAGACCTACATATAGTCATATAAATTCAATGTATTGTACGTCCCTTTAATAGGGTAATCTTGCCCTTTTAATAGGGTCATCTTGCGTCAATTATGAGTAAAACACACATAACTTGAGAGATTTCCCAAGTATAAGCACAACATTGATCATCAACCAACAAAAAATGCCAACCATCAACATCTACGTAAAGTTATAAACATTAATTTACAAAAGTTTTCACGTTGTCATTTTATCGAAGGTGCGACGTTGATGTGTATTTTTTAGTCTTAAATTTATATCACGAAATACCTAGTAACTGTCTACTACACACTTGCGGGCAGTGTACCCGTTCGTATGCAATAGTCGACTTGGTAAGCCGAGGTCGAACACAAGGACTTAACCAGCAATTGTTACAATAAAATGATTCAGATTAAAAGGGGGGTTTTGTGACCGAATTGTCACGTTGCAAAAGTTAGTGAGAAAAGTCAGTAATCCCGTAGGATTAATCGCAAAAGAATATTTGATGGTTGAATCTTAACACCGATTTAAAAGGAACACCCACTTGGGTCAGCTCACATGCCAATCATCGGGTCTAAATATTACTTGCATTTGTTGAATGACTCAAAAGGTAGACAAGATGAACTCCTGTTATACTTGAAACTTTAACTGCTCAAAACATAATTATTGCTCCCGCACTTAATTTCTACTCTAAACAGTTAAGCATTAAATACCTGAGTTGATTTTATGATTTAATCTTTTGAAAGCTTTCTCCCGAACTGCTTATTCGCCTAATCAGATCCCTCTATCATAAGCGTTTATACACTCAAAATGAATTTAATTGTTTAAAATCTTTATCGTTGATTTCTCCCGAACTCCAACGATTTTAGGTTAATTATAGACCGATTAACCATTTCATAAATCAATTGACAATGACATAGATTTCTCCCGAACTTCTAATTACAACTATCAATAAATTAATATAAAAGTTGAATACAATATTTAAATCCAAATAACTGTGGATCTTCGATTAAACATGAAAATCTTGTCCAACGATTGCAAGTAACATTCAAAACGACCCTATGACATGTTTACTCCCCAAGCGGGTGTTGAAGGATTTAGCTACTCATAATGAAAAGATAAAAACAAACAATAATATATGAAAACATATTGTACCGAATGTTGAAATCGTTTGAGAATGATAAACAATAGCTAAATAAATCTCCAATCATGATCTTGATCTTCAAAGGTAGAATAACTGATGAAAAGTCTCCTTTTTGATCCTTAAAAACGGCTAGAAAAGATGGAATAGGGTTTTGGAATGATTAAGCAAGCAATTTATATGTTTCCAAAAAATTTGCCCAGATTCGGACCTAGTTGCGGGGCAACTAGGTCTAGCTTCATGTTGACTTGTTGAAGTCCAATCATTTAAAGCTGAAGGTGTTGCGGGGCAACGATTCTCCTCTGTTTTTCAGTTGCGGGGCAACTACCAAGTTGCGGGGCAACTCCCATTTTTCAGCTTTGACTTTCGTTGACTTTCTGCTATCTTCATCCAAACAATCCAGGAATCATCCATTAGCACTTATTTCACCTAAATAATGTCGTTTTCTCCAGATTTACGCTTAAATCCCTGTCAGTAGCCTGAAACACTAACAAATACCATAAACGCACCAAATGTATACAAAAACGACTTATAAACCATGCTAAAACAACTATATTCATTATGGGAAATGGGTCTAAAATACAACATATCAGACGTTTATTGTTGAACAATTATTGGACGAATAACCCAGCCGAAAAATAATGGGACTTCAATAACCCTGAAGACATTACATGTCATTGGAGAAAATAATAACAATACTTAAAACATGTGTCTTTAATTTGCAAATCTCATATTAAACATATAAAAACTTTAAAATATACGAGTACTAATATATCTATATTTACTAGGAATAATTTTTTCGAAATGGTATTAATGATTCAATATGTTTATGAAGAAATTTTTTTTTAAATGTTCATATTTAGACCACCTTTTGTCAAATAAGTTTTGAGCCAAAAATTTTTACGAAATAAGGTAATCCGGTAGTGGCACTACTGGACTCGCGATTTCAAAGCGAGACCGGTATTGGCACTACCGGTCTCGTGTGTGGCACAGTAGACGCAGCAGGTTGGAGTTGACAAGCCACGCAAACTTCAATAATTTCGACTGATAAGTGGGATGAAGTAATGTCGTATATATATATATATTATATATATATATATCAACGCATGATATGTGTTACTTTCAAAAAAATCCACATCTAAATTCACTTATAACCTTCAAACAATTTAAAACAGATAATGGATTATTCGTCGTCATCTGATCCATCATTACCTCGTATGGTAACATTTCATGCATTGAAAGCGCAATGCAAAGAGGATATAGACGACGGGTATGAACTTTACCACAAAATTAATGATTGTAAGCTTCTTATGGAACAAAGAAAACTCCAACATAAGAAGAAAATCAAAGAAATAAGGAAAAGGGGCAGCGAAATTATTATAAGTGAAGAAATGCATAGCGAATATCTCGAAACGACATTACCAAGTTTCGAAGAAATAACTTCTGAACTTGAGAAACTGCTAAAGTTGATTGACAGAAAAATAGACTTTGCGACATATTATAAATTGCAAGCTGAAGACGGTTTCAGATAAAAAGTTTATGTAGTATTTTGAATATGTATTATTCTTATCTAAGTTAATGTGATGTTAATTTAATATGTATTATTTTCATGCTAACGACTCCATCTGATTTGACCGTTGCTCAAACTATCTTCGTATTCTTCATCAGTAGGAAAAAACCCAAAACAATCCATACACATGTCATTCCAGAAATCAAGATTACGTGGTTCCGTAGCCTACTCACCAGTCACAGCTGGTCCATCTATGGGTAAACCCCACATCACCTGCATATCCTGCAGGGTAACAGTTGCTTCACCAATTGGCAAATGAAATGTGTTTGTCTTGGGACGCCATCTTTCAACCAACGCGGTAATGGGTGGATGATCGATTTTGTGGACCAGTGACATCAATACACCCTCAAACCCAGCATTCCTGATCATATTGGTCATGACCTTCTCACAGATTGTTTTGTTTTTCTTCATCTTTGCAAGTTCTAACATGATTCCTCCATCACCGTTTCTACATCTTGGCTCACTCACTTGGCGTTCATGGAAAATATTGTATGCACGATGGGTATCTTCAGTTTGTCGCTACAACAATTCTGGATTTTTTGGTACACAGGTAACGTTAAGAGATGCCATTTCGTATTGAAAATAAAAGTGTTTGATGATTGAAATATATGTTTGTCAAAGGAAAATAATGTATGTTTGTATAGTGTGTGACTATCTATCATAGAGATGCATGTGATTTTATACCGAAAATATTTGTCTTGATGTTCGAGACCGGAAGTGGCATCCTCGGACTCAAAGTGCCTTGTCAACTCCAACCTGCTGTGTCTACTGTGCCACACACGAGACCGGTAGTGCCAACACCGGTCTCGGTCTTTGATCGTGACACCGATAGTGCCACTACCGGCCTCGCTTTGAAATCACGAGTCCGGTAGTGCCACTTCCGCATTACCTTGTTTCGTAAAAATTTTTGGCTCAAAACTTATTTGACAAAAGGTGGTCTAAATATGACCATTTCAAAAAATTAATGGTTTATGAAGAGTAGGTCAAGTAGCTAAACCTAAACACGAGATGTGTTTCAATTTACATATACCAGAAAATTGGTTGGAGCAGTAACATGCGATTCTAATGTTGAGTTTTGAATATCCTCTAATTAAGATATTAGAGCTAAAGATATAAAAATGTGTTAATGAGCTGAGAGTAGAAGGGTACCTGGTCCTCGTGGATGTATAGTAATGTACATAAAATTCGTAAAGTTTATTCAGTATATATATGCATCAAAAGATGATAATTAATGACCAGCTTTTCACCGACTACCAATAATTGTAAGTTATCCAACTAAACCAATAGACGCTCCCTATATAAAACATGTGTATGTTATTATTTCTAGAATATTTAAAGTCAAATATGATAATTATATGAATTAATATACATAATAAAAATAATACGGAGTAAGTGATATGACAAAAAATGGTAAATACTTAATATTTTCAAAATTAAGTTACTATATATATTATAAAGATTTAAAATGTTATTAATAATATATGTTTAATACACGAGTTTTAGTAGTTTAATACAATGAATCTCTTCGTGGCGACTAATGAATAGCGATAGAACTTCAAAACGAGTATACAATTCGGTTACTTATACGAAAGGCGATTTGTATTTTGCTAAGTTTGTTTTTTGTTTGTTTTAAAAATGACATGATATCTTATTGCGTTAGCAATTACACATGCATATATTATTAGGTGTTTGTATTCAACTCAACTTTAGACAAAAAGAAAAGGGCCACACATTGCATTTTAACCATCTGTCAGTTACATCTATATATAAGTACACTTGGCTCTCAATATAATTCACTCATATTTAATCAGCAAATTAAACAAAACAAATTAAACACGATTTGTTTAAATTGTATATCACAAAAACAAATAACCATTAATGGCGTCTAAACAAGATCTTGTACATGTATTACTAGTAACGTTTCCAGCACAAGGTCATGTCAATCCACTACTTAGACTTGGCAAGCTCATAGCTTCAAAGGGCAACGTATTAGTCACCTTCTCTGCTATCAAAGCAATAGGAAAGAAAATGAAGGAAGCAGGGGCAGCCGTCTCTGGCGATCCTACTCCAGTTGGGAACCGCGGTGGCATGATACGGTTCGAATTCTTTGATGATGGATGCTCTGAAGATAATGATGACGAGCGCTATGATTTTGACACTTACTTCCCTAAGCTTGAAGCTTTTGGAAAGAGCTCCATCACTGAAATCATCAACCATCATGCGAAAACTGGACTGCCCGTCTCATGCCTTATCAATAATCCTTTTGTGCCTTGGGTTTCTGACTTAGCTGCAGAGCTTAACATAGTTAATGCAATGCTTTGGGTCCAATCATGTGCTTGCTTTTCATCTTATTATCACTTTGAAAATTCGTTGGTTCCTTTTCCGAGTGAGGAGCAGCCCAAAATTGACGTTCATTTGCCCAACATGCCGGTGTTGAAACATGATGAGATTCCGAGCTTTTTACATCCTTCAACGCCTTACCCGTTCTTGAGAAGAGCTATTTTGGGCCAGTTCAAGAACTTGTCTAAGATATTTTGTGTATTAATGGAAACATTTCAAGAACTTGAAGATGATGTAATCAAGTACATGTCTAAAATATGCCCAATCAGACCCATCGGGCCGTTGTTTAAAAACCCTCTACTCAAAACCAGCTCTAATATCTCTGGTGATCTTATAAAAGCTGATGAATGTTTGGAGTGGCTCGACAAAAAGGATTCTTCATCAGTTGTTTATATATCGTTCGGAAGTGTTGTGAGCTTGAACCAAGAGCAGGTAAATGAGCTAGCTTATGGTCTTTTAAACTCAGGTGTGTCTTTTTTGTGGGTTATGAGAATGGGTAAGACGTCTACGGGACAATCCGGGGAATTACCTGAAGGTTTCTTAGACGAGGCGGGTGACAGAGGCTTGGTGGTCCAATGGAGTCCACAAGCAGAGGTGTTGACCCACCCTGCTGTGTCTTGTTTCGTGACACATTGTGGATGGAACTCGACTATGGAGGCACTGTCAAGCGGTGTCCCCGTGGTGGCATTCCCGCATTGGGGTGATCAAGTGACTGATGCAAAGTACTTGGTGGATGAATGGAAAATTGGGATAAGAATGAGTAGGGGCGAGGCCGAAAGCAGGGTGATTGGGAGGAATGAGGTGGAGGAGTGCTTAAGGGAGGCTACTAGTGGTGCAAAGGCGGCCGAGATGAAGAAGAACGTGTTGAAGTGGAAGAAGGCAGCGGAGGATGCTGTCGCCGAGGGTGGTACATCTGATCGGAATATCCAAGAATTCGTGGATGAGGTTACGAAGATAAGCTCGAAGTATTAATTAAGGCTCAGCCATCACCAATGATTTATTATTTTATTTACAAGTAAACATGTATTTCTTGAGTGATTAAATTTGATGATTGTACTTGTAACGTACCGGTTTATATTATATAAATAAATGTGGAAGAAATTGACATTTTACCTACGTGTTTGTAGACTTTATATTAATGATGTAAACAACGTTCCAATTTTTCAAAGGTCGAATAGTTAGTCGCATATGCTAAGAATAATACGAAATTTGCAAACCATCTAAATGCACCATCGGTCCATCATAGATGAGGTATCTACCCTTTGTCCGCACAAGAGGACTCCGCCGTGAAAAGCCTTCGTCTCCATTGCCTTAATTTTTCTATGGAAGAAGTGAATAGGAAATAGTAGGTACGATAATGAAGAATATGAAAAGCGAAATGGAAATACTAAAACGTAACTTCTGGGATCTTTAAACGAGTTGCTACCGTGGTCGTGGAAATAGATAGCGTACTAACTGAGTTTTGTGATAGACATTAGACAACCTTAAAGACGGTTAGTGAAAACTGACTTAATGTGTTAAAATTTGTATTTTTCTATCGTGAAATTCAAGGAGCTGCTTTTTATTATATAGTTTCTCATTCCCAATTCAATTGTCATAGTTAACATTTTAAGTCTTTCTTGTTTAACTTTGATTGTCTAAATCTTTATTTGTGTTATACTGTTATTTTATACTTGATGTGAAATATATGAATCGATTTAGTTCTAAATGTAATTTACATTGATATAACTTTCATCATGTATTACAAAACACAAACAATAATATTAATAGTCAAAATTGCGAAAGAAAACCTCGGATACTCACCACCCATCACCGCTACCACCGCCGTCGCCCCTACAAAGCTACACCGTCGCATCGCGCGAACATATGACTAATATAATAATAACTCTTTATACAAGTAGTCATGAATCATGCGAGAGCAAAAGAAAGATCAGTTTAGCTCACACTGGTTCATCTATCTTTCAGGGCTTAACATACTAAAACCAATTACTCCGTAACTAGCAAAAGCGAAAGGTTTGGTGAGCTAGGTCGCCAAATCCAGTCTAGCTAACCGAGCAGTCGTTTTCTTCCATCTACTCGATCATATATGAACAATGAAAGAAAAAAGTTGGGTATTCTTTTTTTCTTTTTCTTTATTGAAGTCTGCTTTTTGAAAAAAAGAAAAAAAAAAAACTTAGGGCGCGTTTGGTTGTAGAAAATGTTTTCTAGTTTTTCATTTTTAATTTTCTAGAAAATAAAAGGGGTTTTTGTTTTCTAAAAAACAAATAAAATTTTTGAAAACGCGTTCTAATTAGAAAACTAGAAAACATGTTAGAGTTGTGAGGGAAGGGATGGAATGAATTGGAAAATGAAAATGGAAAATAGAAAACAAGAAAAAGGTGTTTTCAAGTTTTCTATGGAAAATAGAAAACCTTGTTTTTTGTTTTCTTAGAAATCTATGATTAGAACGCGTTTTCTGTTTTCCATGTAATCTTAGAAAACAAAAATGAAAAACAAGTGGTGTTTTCTATAACCAAACGCGCCTTTAGGTATCATTAAAGTCCAAAAAGTATATCAAACTATCAACCACTGCTAAATTTTAAGCAAAGAAACAATTAATCAGTAGTGACATAAGGTCCACAAAGACCACAAAGCTACTTGATCTACACAAGGCCTTTGATATTTGCAATTTTTTTCAGCGACGTTGATGATCCCTTTGGTTGTTGATAGGGAGAATTCCTGTATCCCGCAATATATGTTGAAATGACCTTCTTTTAAGTGAATAAATTGCAACTTTTTAAAATGTATATATATATAGATTAAAATCTTAAGTCTTTCATCATCATGTAAAGAACGTTTTGAAGCGTTTAGGTAGACACAGTCTCCCTCTCTTATCTGTGGATTTCCAATCGTGAAAACAAAGTTCGTTCTTGATTAGAAAATGAATTAGACGGAGAAAATCAAACAAAGGGAACAATCACTACAAATAATTATTACAATTATCCCTTTTAGTCGTTGCGAACAAAATATAAAAGTTTGTCATGTTCTTATATGTGTAAATTTATATTGATTTGAAAGTATAATTTATCCATACTCAAAAGTGTGAAGTTTTTAAAATCCAGAATTTTAGGCGCACACTAAACATATTTAATTTGTCACATTACTTTTATTTTGTCCACACTAATTGTAATATTATTTTGTAGTGAATATATAAAGCAGTTCACAAAATACATGTAAAAGTGTAAAACTTTAATTACATCACGTTACGATATATAGATTATGATACAGAAGGAAATGTATACAAACTCTAGTTTGCTGATAATTTGACAAGATCCATGAGCTCGGTTTAGTACAAGCATGTGAAACACGAGTGTCCATATTAATATCAGGTAACTGTTGACAACAAATTTGCTCGGTCCACTACTCCACTAGTGACTACCTTTCAACGGAGAAAACACATCACAATCTCATACCAAAAGCAAACAAAATATGGTACTTACCATTATACCGAAAATGTCAAGTTTGACGAGGAATAAAGGTCAAGTCAAAATTTAAAATATGTTTTGATAACTTAAGGTAAGCGGATAAGGTTTCCTTAGTTTAATCAAGGCAGGCAAATCTTTTTGACTATGGTAGTCACTTTTTATTACATCAAGTTATCTAGTATTGTTTTATAACGACAGATAAAAAAAATTGTTTTATAATCATATACTTAGCATTTAAATAATCATTAAGTATTTAAACCAACAATTATAAATAAAACGAGTATAGTATCCGCACGTTGCAACGGAATTTTATAACTACTTTTTTGGATAAATAAATTGGTTACAAAGTGTATCAAAAATATAGATTATGAGATTCTGTCAATTGTTTTAAAGCCATATAGAAAGATCAATGTTAATTAAATTAGAATCAATTACAAATTGATAACAAAAATAATGAAGTAATATAATAAAGCAAAAAATAAACCAATATAAAAATACACTAAATAGTATTTTAGTGTGTGAAAGGGCATTTTGGGAATCATAAATATGCTGCAAGGGGCATTTTGGGGAAAATTTTTTTTACTTAAAGTCTTACTCTAATTCTCTTTATAAAAAGTTAAAGATAAAGACTAAAGATATAAAAAAATCTGTGGATCACAGCAACCCAACAAACCCATCCATTTTGCCTGCCACCCGGGTAAAGGTTGAAAAGACGTACTGTCATGGTAGCATGCTTGTATCTTAAGAGCTGCTGGATGTTCCACATGACGTAAAGAACTTGATCATTTTATCGTAAAGATCTACATTAGCTCTTGTGCTCAAAAGGAAATCTACATGACCATAATCCTCAAGAAACAAAAGATTTGGTTTTGATTTTAATTCCTTTACGGTGTGATGCACATCAATCACATCTCCCAAAGCATCATTTCCTCCATGAGCCATCCATATAGGCAATGATTCAGGGATGTCGCCAAGATCAAACGTAGGAGGTTTTGATTGGCCGTATTGTAGAATATTCTTCAAAGTCCCATAGTCATACCTTGCAAAAGTACCTTTGCGTATCACTGCAAATCAAGAAAAATTAATGCAAATCAAGAAAAATTAAGGGTTGTGGAGAGAGAAGAAAACGTCATGTTTATAGTATAAGTATAAAAGAAATAATAACGAAATCAACTAGGAAGTACACAGAATGTGCAAAGAGCATACTTTGAAAAAGATGTTTCAAGTTTTTTAATGACGAAGGATGAGGTTCATATTCAAGATAGAAGTCCACACGAGTGCTGTTAAAGCAGCAATTTACACCTGCAAAATTTGAGTAACAAGAGTAATTATTGTGAAGCACTGCAAAAGGTTACACACAAATAACTTAGGTTGGCGGTGTAATGCTGTTTGATGAAACAGACCAATTTCACAAATTTGACACCATATAATACTTGATGTTCCACTGCTCTACCATAAAGATGTCCTCACAATCCGTACCTCCCTAGATAAACATTTAGGGATTGGCCAGAGAAAATGTTCGAAAAACGGCACGGGGATAATCTGGTTAGGGCACGTGCATCTAAGTCAAAGACTCTCCACTCCCGATAACCTGAACAGGGAGAACCTCATCTGTTTACCCATTTACCTATCCACTGATTTACCAGGACAACTATAGCTAGTGTTAACGTATCTAGTGCATTAGAATCTAGAGGGATCACTATCGAATATGATTCTATGATTGTTTGCATTTTATATGTAGCCATTTCCTGCTGATGAAAAAAATTGTAGAAGAATAACCTGTGATGGCTGCTAACAAATTGCTGCAATCTACGTTCCCATCACAAGCCATTTCTAAGATGGTGGTGAGGATATCACTGAAAAAGTGTAGATTTCATCATTGATATGACTAAAACTGCAGAGGGCATATACAAGGTAAATGCGTAAATGAAGCATAGAAAATGGATAGCAACGAACCTCTTCAAGTTTAGTTGATGTATTCCAAGTAACGAAAGTACCTGTGAACAAAAAATTTACTTAACAAACTTTCAAACTAAAAACAAATTTAACTGAACTTCGATAAGAAAGGAAAGGAAAATGAAACCTCTTCAAGATGTAAATTAACAAGATTACGAACAAATTTAGATGTGATGTGATCCAAGTATGATATAGGAGAAAGAAGACCAGCAGCCTCAACCATATTAACAATATTTGGCTGAGTGAAAGCAGCCAAGGACATTATTGTTCCCTGAAAAACAGATATACATTTTTGTTGAGAGCTACAACTAGACAATGTGTTTTTAGGAAATGAAAATGAAAATCAAAGCGTGATACCTGTGAATGTCCAACAACAAAAACTTTGGAGCTTGTGGTAGAATATATATAACTGAGCATTGCCTCGAGATCATACAGAGCCATTTCTTGCCAGCTCCAATCCCAAAACTCCTAAATCAAGATAGATTGTCAATAGAGATAATAGGAAAAGGTATCACGTTTGCTCATTAACACCATTAGGAACAATCTACGGCACTGACATGACTTCACATTAACCCTTATTATGTCATTATTGCAGCATGATTTACCAAGAACAGCACAAAAAAATATTTTAAAAAAAAGCAACAGGAATAGTAGACGATCTCTGTGTACCTTTTCGCTAACTGACAATGATGTATGCCCATGACTCCATTTTGTTCCTCGCACATTTCCGACCCAAACATCAAAACCACAATCGGCAAGAATAAAACCCAATGATTGGCTTGGGGAGTTCATAAACCAAGCATCACCACCCTAATTAGGTTGGAATTATTTTTAATCCTTGTCTAAACGGAAAAGAAAAATCAACAAAATGACTTTGAGCTGCTTAGTCATTCGTCTCCAAACATGATATCTTCAAAATTTGCAACAGTGTTTTTTTTATTTCTAAAAAAAATGTTCGGTTGCATTATAATTATCAACTGGTCTCCTCTTGATACACTACTTATTGCATAATGCAATAAACACATGTATGATTTTATATACCAATTCTACAATATTATAGTAAAACTAAACAGCAAAAAGTAAAGTCACCATAAAGAGTCCATGTAGAAGCAAAACGGGAGCTGCCCTTTGTCCTCCCAGATTATCAATGCCCAATGACACACGCTGTAGACCTAGCAAAAATCCATCCTTTGTTTCAGCCTGCGATAATACACAAGTAACATTATTCAGTTCTTGAATAAACACAGTAAATTGTCCAAAATTCCATATATACTATTCAGTCCCAGCAGAATACTTAACAACGATTTGGTTAGACTTCACATTTAACATTATGATTCTAATGTTTTTGTATATGACTTGGAACAACATTTTGTATTTCTACACGTGCAGATATAAACTCAGCATCAGACCTGAACTGTACCAACTGAATTCTAGTTTTTTTAGTTGATGTAATTAAGAAATACGGAGGTTTACTTTTATTATTTATCAGTATATGAAACGTTGTAAATTGTAGAATGAGTTGGATAGCTGTGAGGCTGTAAATGCCTTGGAATAATGCCAAGAAGATGAACAAACCCGCCAAAATTTTGATACATCTTGATACCAAGTTGATACTCAAAAAAAGTGAGTCAACAAACAGCATTCCAAAAAAAGTGAGTCGATAATCACTATTCTAATTTCGGAAACAAACCTTTGGATCTCATAAAACTTCCATATTTTGGGAATTTTACCATCTTAATACTTAAAAAAAATGAGTCAACAAACAGTATTCCAAGTAGTAAGGGTCAGGCCCGTTGGCACTGTGGCACTCTAAACATCAAAAAAATCCTCAAACTTCAATTGGAGATATGGAGAAGCCCTGATGTGACCGTCGTCACAATTGGAGAATGGAAAAAATTTGTTATGAGTTGGGTTGGTTCCCACCTAAATGGTAAAGAAATTGCTGGACTAAAGAACCTAATTGAGGGCATAAAGGTTCAAATGATAGCTAGTTGTTGACTATGTCATTCCCCAAGTACATCTCATGTAGCCACTAATCATGCCCAAACAGATAATTTAGCATACTTAAGAAAGTGCTTAATTGTCTATCTTAGAAGAAAATTTAGCCATGAGTCAATGAAATATTATCGGCATGAAAGTATAAACAGGAAATGGCATAATGGTGGTCTTCGATACAGAGGGTTGACAGGTCATACAAAATATAAAGAATGAATAAAGGTTTTAAAAAAACAAGATGTATCTCATGTTATCATGCCAAATTGGATATAGTTTAGGTAAAGTAAACAAGTAAAGTTAGATTGGGACCCCGTTCTATTACTAAAAGCATAAAATTGTTATGTTCATACCAAAATTTGCCTGTAGTATTGTATTTATACTATAATGGCCTCAAAATGATCATAACCTTTCTCATCGCAACAAACTCCGTATTTCATAGTTCATACCACTCAAAGCAAATAGAGGTGGATTTTCACTTCCTATGGCCATCAGAAGCCTCGTATATGTTTATACCTTATCTTGTTGACCATCTGGCGAACATTTTGGAGCATTTGACCAATCAGGCACATGTTAAGCCAGTTAGGCATTGCAAAACCCTGTGCTCTAACTTGATAGGAGTGATAAAGGTGTCATATATATAGTTATATACACAGGACATGCAACCCTTATGACACCTATCTCAAAGCCTTTGGCATGCTTGATACAAGTTGTCATATGTACTATGCATGACTGACAAGTATCTCATGAATCACATAAACCTCCAAGTTACTCACGTTCCTACTTTGTATAATCGTCAACTTTTTTGGCTTTTCTAAGACATATTATTGGGTCATTCCCGAATTTTGTAGCTTCTGTATGAACACTAAATTGGTTATTTAAGGAAACTGGTTGGTTAGTTGGATTCCAAGTTTCCAACTCAAACCTCATTGACAATAAGCATATGCGACCATATATATACCAATTTGCTTAAGTTTCTCAGAGTCACAAGTATCATATCACTAGTCTAACCAAAATAGATATTATGCAAAAATATAGTCACAAGCATCATATCACTACTCAATCACATGCTTTCTGGATATGACAGATTAAAACAAGAAAAATCCAATAGATTATATAATTTCTGGATGCAGATTTGTGTACCACATGTGGGCTATTATCACTTATAAAGGGTCAGAAAGGATCTCAATTATTTCTCAATCAAAAATGACTAGGGATGTACTACTGAAAGTGAAGTTGAGTCGAGCAGCTACTCCTTGGTGCGGAAATTTAATTACGATTCACGCTAATTTGGCTCTATACAAACAACCCTAATGTATTGTAAACTTATTAACAAAATCGAAAATCCATAAAATATCTCTAGTTAGACTTAGACCATATAATTCCGCTTGCTCAAAATTTCCTTTTTGTTCTAGATTGGGTGAGGTAAAAAAAATCAGGCTCTAAACGCCAAATCCTCGCGCACGACTGCACGAGATACTTTGACATTTACATATATCCTGCTTCTTTTAGCAATCTCCCTAATCTAAGCCTCACTAATAACCAGTTCAAATTTGTTTAGAAAACAAATCAAATAACCAGCTGTTCTTATTTTATTCTAATCAAATAACTATACAATTTCTAAACAGTAACTATTCGCTTTTTGTAACCATAGCCACTTGAAAATATCATGGTTAACACCCAGAAATTGTTGTTCCTCAAAATAAGTATCCCTTGATAATATATAATTTAATAATATAATAATAAAACACTCATTTTAAACGCATTATTATTATTATTATTATTATTATTATTATTATTATTATTATTATTATTATTATTATTATTATTATTATCCTATATATAAATATAAACATATAGATAATAAATGTGTATAGAAAGAAAAAGGAAAGAAAGGAAAAGAAGTTACAGTGTGCTCAAAGCAAGAATAACCACCAGAGGGTTGGATAAGATTGAGACACAAACCACCATCATAAGACTGGCTGTGTTGGATGATCGAGTCAACGGTTATTAGAGGGTCAGCAGCTGCGATGCATATACCGAGTAACAGCAGCAGCAACGGTGTAGCCATTATCAGTAATGCACCAGTAGCAGTGGCATTAGTTAATACTACTATTCGGTAGTTTGGTTGGTTTGGTTTAGTTGGTTGGATTTAATTTACCAACACCAATAACTTGTACTTGTGATCTATGTTTTGACTTTTTTTTTTTGCGATTGACCCTTACTAAACGTAACCCCCATGTCTACTCATTTGCCAGATAAGCATAAAAATCTAATCTTGGAATTGGGAAGTTAGATTTTCGTTCCTTTAGGCATCATTACTTTTCAAAAAAAAAAAAAGCATCTGATATCATACCCATTATTATTGTCTACGTTATCATTTTTTTCATCTCGTTATTTTGTTTATCATCTAAATAATTTATGATATATGAGTAGTATTTAAAAATAGCTTTAATAATTTTTGTAAGCCTTAAAACAGGATAATGATAAGGGATAAATGCCCCAAAATGTAACTAAGTATGGCCAAATGTCTATTGTAGGAACCAACTATCAGTTTTAGATATTGTATAGAAGTAACTTGGTAAAAGAGTCTAAAACATTAAAAAGTGACATGTTCCATCATTAGCCGGTAAATACTCTATTTTCTTTTTAATTATTTCCAACGTGGAATATGTGAGCCGACAAACAACAACAAAAACTAACTTACATATAAAAACAAACGTTGGATCAGTTTCTCATTTCACACACACACACACGACAATTCCAAACCAAATCCACACATACAACATACGAAATCCAAAATTCGTCTTCGATCGATGTCTATTTAACTCTTCTACTACTATATCAAGGTATCTCCTTCATTTATCTACAAGTAATTCATGTTTTGTAGCAGATATAGAAAGGGGGGAAACCGAAAACCCTAACTTTTCATTTTTTCATTTTTTTATAATTTTATTGCAATTGCTTTCTATGTCAGAATATGCAAGATTCAATTCCTCATATATTCTTTGACCGCAAATACTAAGTATCTTTGGGAAGGCTGTTAAAAGTAAGTGTCATCTCTTGAATACTCCTAACAGTTAATAAAATGTGATAGCTTGGTTCATTGCACAAGAATGCAAGATGAATAAAGGGGTATTACAGATGAGATAAGTATTGTTGTATTGCTGCTTGTGTATATTTGCTACGAGAGAGGCATAATAGAAGGCAATTCAATATAGTTGAGTTGTGTAAAGAAAAGCAAGTAGACCCGATTCTTACAGTTATCAGATACAGGAGTACGGGATTACAGGTTCAGTCACCACCAGCTCACATATTCCACGTCGGAAATAATTACAAAAAAAATATGAGTATTTACCGGCTAATGATGGAACAAGTCATTTTTTAATGTTTTAGACTCTTTTACCAAGTTACTTCCATACAATATCCAAAACTGATAGTTGGTTCCTACAATAGATATTTGGTCATACTTAGTTACATTTCCAGGCACTTAAGTATTTACCGGCTAATGATGGTACAAGTCATTTTTTAATGTTTTATACTCTTTTATCAAGTTACTTTTATACAATATCCAAAACTGATAGTTGGATCCTACAATAGACATTTGGCTATACTTAATTATATTTTCAGACACTTACCCCTAATGATAAATATCATGATTATATAGCTCGAATAATTTTCTTTACAAGGATAATATCATTTTCAAAAATTATATCATAGCTTAAGGAATATCTACCTAAAACTTGGTAGTTCTAGTATAACCCTTTAATAAATTTTGTTGTCCGGTAATTGTGATTGTAATTTGTAAAAACATCATGTATGGTCAAGTTATGCAGAAACATGCAGAACGTCACTTCAGTTCCACATCAACTTTCATTATTCTATCAATTTTGGCTTATTATGATACAAAATGACAAATAACGCATAACATCACTTTTTTATATTTTTTATTTACCTTTATAAATTACATACAAGTACTTTTTTCTCGATAATAAAAGTTACATAAATAATAAAACTAGATTTATATTGATAGAAAATAAAGTTTTACATTTAATATATTCTTTTCACAATAAACATAAAATAATGCAACTATTTTGTAAAATATGATTGGTGTTAGCACTTAAATATGATTTTTTTTTTTTTTTTTGCTTAAATAGCTACTAAAGATACCTTTAAATCATTATGGTATACCTGGTAAAAAAGATAACAAATTTTAAGCGAGGGCGAATCTAGTTAAGTACCTAAGATTTGTATATAGTATATAGAAGATGAATGCTTTTTTTAGGAACTACCTAAGATTTTTTATAGGAACTACCTTAGATACATTAATGAGAAAAACTGAAAGTGAAAAGTTAAAGTTTTATTAGGTCACCGGAAAATGAAGCAAGAATTTGACTTCTCATGCCGGAAAATAAATGAAAAAGAAGAAAGATAGATGAGAAGTTGAAATTTTAGGCGAGATTGTTGAGTTTGTGACTAAATGGTGAAAAAGGTAGTTAATATTAATTGATTTTTACAATATAAGCCCCTACCCATTTGTGGGGCTTATCCCGAGGCAAAACAACAAATGTAGTCTTCACTTGTAATAACACCAATTTAGTTTATAAAAATACTTTTGAAAAAGTGTGTGGAAACTAACTCTAATTTTTTTATGATCTTTGTTTAAATTTCAAAATCATTTATCATCTTTGTTGTCTTATTGTTTTAAAAGTCCAATTTTAATTCTTTGATCCGGGCCTCAAAAAGTTTATAGATTCCTCTAGGACGGCTCTACATATGTGCTACCTAGTTAGGACCTACGTAGTTTCGAATCTATATTCACCACTGCTTTTATGTTTCTTTTGTTATCTTCACATAAGCCCATATATCCATTTGATATTTCTCTTTTCTTCCTGCACCACCCATAGTCCTACATCCATCCACACATCATAACAGTCGACTACCAGTTGCAACTTCTTTTATAAAACTTTTCTAAAAAAAACTATCGTCTTTTCTCACATCCTCTTTCGTATGTATTCTTCTTCAAAGCTTTTCTCACATCCTTTTTCGTATTCTTTCTGTTGGAATATGATCACGTAAAATGAACGTATGTCCGAAAAGTATTTAAGCCTACGGGGTCACACCTCAACGTGAATGTTACTATAAATTAATTAATATATTAAATGTAATTTATTGATTAATTTGATCACGAAAATCTAACGAAGGTTCGTTAAAAGAGTTAAAAGTTAACGGTACTTAATTAACGGACTTAACGGAGAAGAGTTGGAATTAGGAAACAATTAGGAAACTCCTCTAGATTGTTCTATGAGGGGCCGGTCGAACTAGGGCCTAAAAACCCTACAAGACTTGGTCATTAAGTTTCCTAATCCTATAATTACAAACCTATGCTTTTGGTTTTTCACACAATTAAATCCATAGGGTTTTCTCTTCTCTTTTTCTCCCCTCTCTCTCGACCGAAGGGTTTTTGATTTTCGGTTTTACATAGCTAGGAAAAAGGTTTTCGGGTTAGCTAGGTTTTCGGGTTTAAGCAAAGGATTGTTCGTGATCAAGTACTAGCATACATACGTTCCACCGTTGAGTGTGCAATCGTAGAGAGGTTAAGTTAAACCTTATTTTGTCTTCAATCGCTCCATAATAAGGTACAAATTCTATTCCTTGGTTAATTATTTAAACTACATAGATCTTATCTTCCGTTGCGTGCTTTGTGATTTGTTGTGATAATTAGTTATAAAACCCAACAGTGGTATCACGAGCCTACTATGTATGTTTTTTGATTACCAAAAGATCAAAACTTGAAGGGGGGTTAGGGTTCTTGATCTCCAATTTTCGATTATATATATATATAGTTAAATTGGTTTTGTAATTTAATTACATTATTTAATTAGAAAAAGGTTTTATTTAATATATATATATATATATGGATCGAAATTTTTTCCAGAAAAATAAAAAAAAAAAGTTTTTTTAGGGTTCCTAATCCAAGTTTTGATTTAATTACATGTTTATGTGATAAATCGTATGTAATTATATGTTGTACCTTTACTTTTAATTGTTAAAAAGAAGTAAAAATTATGAATTTTTCATGCAAATCATTCATGATTCTTACTTAGATATATTGATATGAAATCTTGATCATTAGGGTTAATTATGTAAGATAATTGTAAAATTAATTGTGTGACAATGTGAATTTTCGTATAAACTTTCTGTTTTGCGACAGTTTACTAAAAAATTCATATCTTTTAATCCGTAATGAGTTAGAAGCTGTGCTTTGAACTGTAGATTCTCAACACATAGGGCTAAAACTTTGTAGTTCTGGTCGAAATCTGAATCGGACCAGAAACAGGTCTAAACAGGTCGTGAAGCTACTGGAAATTCCAGAAAGCTAACTATGTGATTATATGATAATTGTTTGTGTTGTACATGTTTAAGGCTTACGCAATCAAGGCAACTTGATGTATGTGTTCCTCTTCTTTGAAGGGGGAGCCGGATTAGACATTAATAAACCATAGTGACATGTTTAGTTGGCCTACCATAACTCGTTGCATGATTAAATAGTTATAGTTTATAATTTTGCATATTTATTGAGATATAAATTGTGATGTAAAATTGTTTTGTGAAAAGATAAACATGACTAAGCAATATCGAAATAAGAGATTTTTTAATAAAATTGGAGTCCTACAATCTTGAGATACACCGGCTCACCCATTTGAACAAACTCTAAGAGAGGTATAAGCCGGAGTGCGCTAGCCTTCTAAAAGGGCGGGTTTTTAAATCGCGTTTATCGCATACCTTTGCCCTTGCGCTTCTTTGTGCGTTCAAATGAAGCTACCGAGCTCTCTCGTGTTGCTAAGACTATACAAATGATTTTATTAAATATTATGTTTAGAAGATGTGTATGAATCTTCTAAACATAACTTTTTGATCACATATCAAATTGTATAACCCAAATAAACTTAAGTCATTGCCATCCAATTTGTCAAGGACACATGGGGTCGTTATTTTACTCACTGGTACACAGTGGTGAAATGACGATTGCATGGCAAAACCCATTCACTGGTACACATTGGTGGTCAATTTTGCACGTTCTTAGTTGGACGACTTAAAGCGAGTTAAGCAGTGAGACCTTGACCCGTGGCAAAAGATGGGACAAAACATGACTACAATAGATCGCTTGATGAATCGAGCGTCTTACGTAGGTCCCATACTATCTAGGAATTGCATTTGTAATGCAATTACTGATCGTCACTTACCTTTTGAGTGCAATCATTTCTAGCAGATCAATTGATGAAATGGTTGCATGTCAATTGGATCCTAGCCTTGATGAGATTAATTGTTTATTCCATAAACATTTGGGTAATTAATTTCTCAAGGATTGATTTTTGAACTTAATCTGTTTTGTAGATGGCGATGAATCCCTCCACAAACACCAATGCTTTTCGGCAAATGTTTGAAAGAGAAAAGCTTATTGGATCAAATTTCAATGACTGGTTTCGTCAACTACGAATTGTTTTGCGAGTTGAAGAACGTATGGATGTCATTGAAAAACAATGGCCTACTGAACCGGCTGAGAATGCTACAGCAGCTCAAAGAGCTGAATATAGAATTCAATACACTAGATTCAATGAAGTTTGTTGTTTGATGCTTGCGAGCATGTCTCATGAGCTACAGAAACAATTCGAACTTTACACTCCATATGATATGATTAGCGAGCTGAAATCTCTATATGAGAAACAAGCCGGAGTGGAACTTTTCGACAATGTCGTGGAACTCCATGACATGAAACTTGAATCTGGAAAGCCGGTCAGCAGTCATGTGCTCAAGATGAAGAGCATTTTTGACAAAATGGAATCTATGGAGTATGCTTATCATAAAGATGTTAAAGTTGACATGATTCTCAAATCTCTTCCCAATGAATTTGAGAGTTTTGTGCAAAACTATAACATGCACTCTATGAAAAAGAGTGTTAATGAACTCCATGCTATGCTCATTGAATTTGAGAAGAAGATTCCTAAAAAGGCCAATAACTCTAATGTTCTTATGATCAAAGGGGGTCGGATCCAAAAGGCTAAAAGATCGCGAAGAGCTAGAGGCAAGGCTGATGGCAATGGAAAAGGCAAGCAAGTTGCAAACCCTTCCAAGCCAAAGAAGACTCCTCCAGCTAAGAAAGAGCATCCGACTAAAGACCAGAGCTGTCATCATTGTAATGAAGTCGGGCACTGGAAGAGGAACTGTCCTAAGTATCTTTCCGAGTTGAACTCGAAGAAGAAGAATACTAGCGGCGCTAGTACTTCAGGTATCTTCACAATTGAATTATTTTCCTTAACTAAGCGTAAATCGTGGGTTTATGACACTGGCTGTGGAACTCACATCTGTAATGAATTACAGGGGGTTAGGAAAAGGAGGAAACTGAAGCCCGGAGCTTTGCAGTTGATAGTGGGCAATGGTCTACCAGCAGTTGTTGAAGCAATCGGAGAATTTCATTTAGTTCTTCCTTCCGGTTTAATTATTGTTCTGGACAATTGTCATTATGCACCTTCTATTACTAGAGGTGTTATTTCAGTTTCTTTGTTGAAAGACAACGAATTCATTAATGTTTTTAATGATATTGGTATTTCAGTTTCTAAAAATAATGTTCATTATTTTGATGCTATTGCTTTTAATGGTATTTATGAAATTGATATGCGTGATTGTGTTTCAAATAATTCAATGTATAATGTTAACAAAAGAGCCAAGACTGACTTGGACTCTACCTATCTTTGGCACTGTCGTCTTGCACACATTGGCAAAAACCGCATTGAAAGACTTCAACGTGAAGGGATCTTAAAATTGAATGATGAATCATTTTATATATGCGAGTCATGTGTTTCCGGCAAAATGACACGAAAACCCTTTAAGCATACGCCAGAAAGGGCTAAAGATCTTCTTGGACTCATTCATACCGATGTTTGTGGCCCATTTAGACATGTGTCAAGAATAGGAGCTAGCTACTTCATTACTTTTACGGATGATTTCAGTCGTTATGGTTATGTTTACTTGCTTAAACATAAACATGAAGTCTTCGAAACATTCAAAGAGTTTAAGAATGAAGTTGAAAATCAACTCGGTAAATCCATCAAGATTCTTCGTTCGGATCGAGGTAGTGAATACTTAAGCCTAAAGTTTTAAGGATTATCTTAAAGCATGTGGAATTGTCCAACAGCTTACTCCTCCATACACTCCTCAGCATAATGGAGTGTCTAAAAGGAGAAATCGAACCTTGCTAGAAATGGTAAGATCGATGATGACCCGTACAACTCTCCCATTTTCGTTTTGGGATTATGCTCTAGAGACTGCGGTACGCATTCTCAATATGGTTCCAACCAAGAAGGTTGACAAAACACCGTACGAATTATGGCATGGTGATGTCCCTAATTTGTCTTACTTAAGAGTCTGGGGCTGTGAGGCACTTGTGAAGCGTGATATGCCTGACAAACTTGAACCCAGAACTACTAAGTACATCTTTGTCGGATACCCTAAGGAAACGATGGGTTACGACTTCTATGATCCCGCAAAAAACACTGTTTGTGTTGCTCGTTATGCTGAGTTCTTTGAAAAGAAGTTAGTTCAAGAGAACAGTGGGAGGATTGTGGAACTTGATGAGATTCAAGAGAAAGATGTGTCACCTTCTGAAGATACTAGCAATCATCAACTTGGGGGGGAAAATGTTCAATGTGATGAACCTCAAGTCGATGATAATGAAGCGATTTCACTTCGTAGGTCCGAAAGGACAAGACGTCCTACCGAAAGACTATGTCTGATGGTAGAAGAAGACGTTGTTGGAGATCTCGATGAGCCTCCGAATTTCAAAGCTGCATTATCAGATCCGAAATCTGACAAATGGCTTGAAGCTACGAATGTGGAAATGAAATCCATGAAAGACAATCAAGTCTGGAGCTTGGTTGATCTTCCACAAAATGCTCAGACTGTTGGGTGTAAGTGGATCTTCAAGAAGAAGACATACATGGATGGAAATGTACACACCTATAAAGCTCGTCTCGTGGCGAAAGGTTATACTCAACGTTTCGGCGTTGATTATGAAGAAACCTTTTCTCCAGTCGCGGACATTAGAGCTATTAGGATTCTCTTAGCCATAGCTGCGTACTATGACTTTGAGATACGGCAAATGGATGTTAAGACTGCTTTCTGAAATGGTTACTTGGATGAAGAAGTCTATATGGATCAATCGGAAGGTTTTATTGATCCAAAACATCCCAACAAAGTATGCAAGTTTCAAAGATCCATTTATGGACTAAAGCAAGCATCAAGAAGTTGGAATAAACGGTTTGATGAAGAAATCAAAAAGTTTGGTTTCATTCAAAATCCCGATGAGCCATGTGTACATCGCAAAGCTAGTGGGAGTTATGTTACTTTCCTTGTCTTGTATGTCGATGACATATTAATCATAGGAAAACACGTTCCAATGTTGCAAGATGTTAAATCTCATCTTGGAAAGTGTTTTGCCATGAAAGATTTAGGAGAAGCGACATTCATTCTTGAAATCAAAATCTATCGAGATAGATCAAGGCGATTAATTGGACTAAGTCAGAGTGCTTATATTGATAGGATCTTGAAGCGATTCAAGATGGAGAACTCTAAGCGTGGGTCTATACCTATGCAAGAAAAACTTAGTTTATATGTCAAACAAGGTGCTTCTACGCCTAGTGAGGTAGAGCGTATGAGTAGAATTCCTTATGCTTCGGCTGTAGGATCTATTAATTATGCGGTTAGATGCACTAGACCCGATGTGGCGTTCGCGCAAAACATCGTAAGCCGATATCAACAGAATCCCGGTGAAAGCCATTGGATTGCTGTTAAAAATATTCTGAAGTACCTACGAGCTACTAAAGATATATTTTTGGTGTATGGAGGAAATCCAGACTTAGAGCTCAAAGTGACCGGATACTGTGATGCTGGATTTCAAACTGATAAAGATGACACGAAGTCTCAATCAGGATTCGTCTTCGTTTTAAACGGAGGAGTTGTGGACTGGAAAAGCAAGAAGCAAACCACAGTCGCCATGTCTGCAACAGATTCTGAGTACATTGCCGCCTCAGAAGCCGCAATGGAAGCAGTCTGGATAAGGAAGTTCATTAGCGGGCTCGACGTGATCCCCTCAAATGAATTACCCACTGATTTGTACTGTGATAATTCCGGTGCATTAATCATTGCCAACGAACCCGGAGTTCAGAAAGGTGCTAGACATTATGCTAGACGATATCACTATGTTCGAGAGCAAATCGAACTAGGAGAGATCAATTTACTCAAAGTTCACACAGATTTTAACTTAGCTGATCCTTTCACGAAAGCTTTGTCTAGGCCCAAGCTTGAAAGGCATGCCGATGGCATAGGACTTAAATTAGCTAGTTATTTCATGTAAATCTGTAGTTTCAGTGTTTGGATAAGGGATGTTAAACAATTTATATTTTCTATAATGAAATAAAGTACTTGATATGTTTGATTTCATTCAGTATTAAATTGTGTCCTATATTTGCATCTTTAATCCTTGAATATTTCATTTAATATTTTATATATTATTAAATATTCTAAATTGTCCATTATCGATTAATTATATGGAAATATAATTAAACGAAGACAAATGTGAGTGATTGGTTATATTCTTGGAATATGTAATGGATGGATCCCACCAAACTCACATGATATCCATAGCGGATGCATATCGGACTACCCCACTAACGAATTATCACTTTATGGATCATCGTCATTAAGTGAAATTCGTAAATGGTTACTTTTATTGATCATTTGACTTGAGACACAAGTAGGTCAGCATATATGAATCGCACTTACTAAATATAGTTCTAACTCACCTGTATAAGGGGGTACATAAAGGGCTATTTTCAGAAAGCGTCGTGAAATATGATGACTGACACGTGTAGTCAATATAGGATTTGTTCCTTCAATTTGAAAATTGAAGTATGATACCATTTGGCGCCCTCATTAGGACTGATTAAAGATGTTTGCATGGTCGTGCCCAAATAAATCCAGATTGTTCTCGATTATATTTGGTAATCATTAATTAGTTATGAAATGAGAAACATAATCGTTAAATGATGAAATGATCTCGATCCATATTCATATTTAACAAAGGTATCTGAACAAAGGGATAATAAATGCCTTGACCATTTAAACAGTACTTAAATGTTTTCGGGAGCATTGGGGTGTTGCTAGACGCTTACCAATGTTATTACCTTCATTCGTTACGAGCTCAAGTGGGAGCTTTTGGAATATGATCACGTAAAATGAACGTATGTCCGAAAAGTATTTAAGCCTACGGGATCACACCTCAACGTGAATGTTACTATAAATTAATTAATATATTAAATGTAATTTATTGATTAATTTGATCACGAAAATCTAACGGAGGTTCGTTAAAAGAGTTAAAAGTTAACGGTACTTACTTAACGAAGAAGAGTTAGAATTAGGAAACAATTAGGAAACTCCTCTAGATTGTTCTATGAGGGGCCGGTCGAACTAGGGCCTAAAAACCCTACAAGACTTGGTCATTAAGTTTCCTAATCCTATAAATACAAACCTATGCTTTTGGTTTTTCACACAATTAAATCCATAGGGTTTTCTCTTCTCTTTTTTCTCCCCTCTCTCTCGACCAAAATCAAAAACCCCAAGGGTTTTTGATTTTCGGTTTTACATAGCTAGGAAAAAGGTTTTCGGGTTAGCTAGGTTTTCGGGTTTAAGCAAAGGGTTGTTCGTGATCAAGTACTAGCATACATACGTTCCACCGTTGAGTGTGCAATCGTAGAGAGGTTAAGTTAAACCTTATTTTGTCTTCAATCTCTCCATAATAAAGTACAAATTCTATTCCTTGGTTAATTATTTAAACTACATAGATCTTGTCTTCCGTTGCGTGCTTTGTGATTTGTTGTGATAATTAGTTATAAAACCCAACACTTTCTACATACTAGTATTTAATGTATTTATTTTACCATTTTCAATAATATTTGTGGATTGGTAACAATTTACAACTTTCTTATTTCATAAAAGAGAAATGAGTAATCCTCCTAAAAATCATCATAATAGTCCTCCTAATACTTTAATTATTTGACAAGTGTCCTACACTAATTTTCTATCTTAATCTTATTTCTTAATTTTGACGAATGTCACAAACTTATTACTCCGTATTAGAAGTTAGGCCATTTTGTTAGAATGGATAGAATGTAAAAAATTGGTCCTCTCTTAATTTACTGTTGTTTTGTGGTCAATGGTCTCTTCAAAAGAAAATTCCATTAACAAAAATATGCTTGACTTTTATATGGCCAGGTTCAATGTACTACTTAATCAGACTAGTCCCAAACACGCCAGAGAATCAGAAGATAATGCTACTTAGTTGATAAATAATTATTCGTCACACTTTATAGATTCCAACACAATTCACGCCTTAATCAAACTCTAAAAAACCCACCCCACAAAGGCACAAACACACAGAATCTTAAAAAACTCATCGGTCCCTCACTATAATCTCTCCTGAGCCGCCACAACCAAACTTGATCGGAAACATGTCGACGACAACGTTGGAAGGATTCCAAGTACTTGACGAGAAATCATTACGAGAATATCTAAAAAAAACACCATCTTTGTCTTCAAAACTAGGAAATGATGATGACCTCGACAACTTGATGATCAAAGAAGTGGGTGATGGAAATCTTAATTTTGTTTACATTATTATCTCCCCATCCGCTGGTTCTATTGTCGTTAAACAGGTTTTCCATGTTTTCTCCTTAATACTATTTCTTTAAATACAATTGATATATAAGTTGGATAGACTGAAAAAATATTCATTTGTTCACCCTTTTAGTTAGCGTAAACAAATTAAATATTTTGTCACGTTTTCGTATATAGAACTAGAAGTGAGTAGAATGAGAGTCTCACGCTTTTTAGGGTGGACTTTCATAATTATCTTGTAACACCTAATTTTTCCATGCTACCTTTTTAGTTAGTGTGGACAGTGTGGACAAATAGGGTGTTACAAAATAATTACGAAAGTTTACACCTTTTAATTTTACACCCTTTTTAGTGTGTAAAAACTTTAGTTCTATATATTTTTACACTGACAAAATTTTTAACTAGTTCCACCAACTAAAAGCATGGACAAATGCAACATATAGTAGATTTTGGACTGAAGTCTTTTGAAAGTATCTAATCTCAGCTAACTAATATATTCCCATGTTTCTTAAGATTAACTAACATTTGGGTAAATTTGTCATTAACTTACTATACTGTAATAATAGTTGTAATTTTGGTTATACAATGAACTAAATAGTTCACAAAATCATCTTTTTATGATTCATTTGATACAGAAGAAACAACGGTTACTAATTCAACACATACCAAAAAGTATGTTCGTATGTGTTTTATAGCATTTGTAATTATTCTTGTATATTTTGATGTTGAATTTTGTATAGGTGCTGAACTGATTTGATGGTTATTATTACTTTTTATATGTGGTCAGGCAATACCGTATGTTCGTTGTATTGGTGAATCATGGCCAATGACTAAAGAAAGATCTTATTTTGAAGCCACGGCTCTTAAACGTCAACATGGTTTGTCGCCCAAACACGTTCCAGAAGTCTATCACTTTGACAGGGCAATGTCGGTGATCGGTATGCGATATATAGAGCCTCCACATATAATCCTGAGGAAAGGGTTGATCGCTGGAGTCGAGTATCCCTTGTTAGCCGAACATATGGCAGAGTTTATGGCTAACACACTGTTTTACACCTCTCTTCTTTATCTCACAACCACAGAACATAAAAGTGCAGGTTAACCTTCCGTTCTTCTCTTGCTTCTGATTTCATATTAAAACACTGTGACTGCCACATTCTGCATTACAAATAATAGTCTAACCGATATCATGCTCCTTTATGTTTTAAATAATAGTACTAATTAGAATGAGTCTTTTGTTATATTTTCAAGATTGTCTATGTATTCTATTGGGCTCTGGATAGTTCTTTTACCTATATTATTGCATATAACTCATAGGTTTACCTCAATATTGTTCTGTGCAGTGGCTGAGTTTTGTGCAAATGTGGAGATGTGCAGGCTGACCGAGCAAGTTGTGTTTTCAGATCCTTACAAGATTTCTGAGTTTAACCATTGGACTACACCTTATCTTGATACTGATGCTGAGGCAGTTCGAAATGACAAAATACTAAAGCTGGAAGTGGCTGAGCTGAAGTCTAAGTAGAGACTCGATCACCTGTGTTCACTTTTAGTTTTTACCTAATAGTGATGAACTTTAGGAAGCAGTTCTTTATGCAAATCAATGTCTTATGTGCAGGTTCTGTGAGAAAGCACAAGCTTTAATTCATGGCGATCTCCATACTGGTTCAGTCATGGTTACTCGTGAATCAACTCAAGTTATTGATCCAGAATTTGCTTTCTATGGGCCAATGGGGTTTGATGTTGGTGCTTTTATTGGAAACTTGTTTTTGGCATATTTCTCTCAAGATGGACATGCAGATCATGGGAATGATCGAAAAGTATGTCTTGCTCATGTTATTTTTATTACGTTTTTATTATTTAATGATGTACACATTTATAAATGTCAAAGTATCGTGCTTTTAATGAGATATTGGAGTTATTGTGAATGCAGACATATAAAGCATGGATAGTAGACACGATAGTGGACACATGGAATCTTTTTCACAAAAAGTTTACCAATCTTTGGGATATACATAAGGAGGGGCCTGGTGAGGCATACCTTCATGAAATTTATAATGATGTAGAGCTCCGGGAGCTTGTGAAACAGAAATACATGTCTGATCTGTTTCATGATTCCCTCGGATTTGCTGCTGCCAAAATGATAAGGTATCTGAACTTTCTATGTTAATCTCATTATTATGAACAACGCAATGTAAGCATGCCAGTGCACCCTGTCAAAATGTGCTCTTGGGGTCTCACGGACGTCACTTCAACATAACACAATGCTTGCTAGCATCATTTGAAGTATACTTACTTACATAGGTCATCTAGAAGACTAGAACGTTGCTTATCCAATTAATTAGCCTTCCTATGAAAAGCAAATCTGTCTAAGTTTTTATACATGTAGTAAGCTATGCTAACCTTTTTTTAATCTATAAAGTCACTCAGAAATGAGTGAAATGACAAATGTTTATGAACATTTTCCAAGATGGTGATAATTTAGACAAGATTATATTTCATTAATGTCATTTTCATAATGAGGTTTTGAATAGAACCAAGTTATAAGTGTATAAATATTATTCATTGTATCAGGCACACTTTAAAAAACAATTTGTTAACTTTTTACAATTAGTACTTTAGTAACCCTTTCATTTAGTATAAATTATCGCTATTCATTGTATTAGGCACATTTTTAAAAAAAAGTTTGTTCACTTTTTGCAATTAGTACTTTAGTGACCCTTCCATTTAGTATAAATTATTATCGTTATTTACTTGAATTTGGAACATTGTAAGAAAATGTTTCCCTGGAACTTAGTTCTATCATATGTTCTCATTGTAAGTATTTGTATGAAGAGACTATCACCCTCCCTCTCACTCGTAATACTCAACCAGTCTCACTCTCACACCTTTCCCCGTGGGACCCCCTCTTTTCCTAGTCATATATTGCATGCTCACTCTTCTATATACACCCTTGGACTTGATTTTTTTTGTAGCATTATTGCACTATTTTCATTGAATCTATATCTCGAATGCGTCTACTCTGAATTTTACGATTAAAACTATGTTTATATTATTAAATAACTTGGGTAACAATACTAACTTTATTGTATTCATATTGTATATCTTGTTATAATTGGTTAATTATCTATAAGTCAAATATGCCTTTATGAATCTTATCGTCAAAAGTAGTTAATTTATTCGCATGATATATCAATTACATAACCACCAATAAAGGATCAAAGGATTAATACTTTATTCTGATTTTGACAAAAAGGCGGATTGTTGGGGTAGCTCATGTAGAGGATTTAGAATCAATCACTGATCTTGGCAAACGAGCAGATTGTGAACGGCGGGCTCTTGACTTCGCCAAAATGCTTATGAAGAAACGGAGAACTTTCAACAACATTACTGATGTTATCTCTGCGGCTCAGTAACTAAATATGCAATGTGAATGGTTGCAGATATTATGGCTCCAAACAAAAGTTCAAGAATTATGCATCATAGTAGAACAGCAGACTGCACTTGTATTCGTGGCTTGTTTGCTCTGTACTAAATCGTTACCAAATAGGAGCCAGGTACTGGCATTGTAGTCAAAGTGTTCAAGTTTACCTATTTAACGTCTTTATTTCATGGCTGATAAGTGATAATATATGTGTAAGGTGTGACTATTTTTGCTAACCGATTTCAGTTGCATGATAATATGTGAACAATACGTATGTTCTTTGTAGTTGCTTAAATTAGCACAGATGATTATCACATTTGTTTAGGTGGGTTTTTGGCATTGCCAGAAACAACCTCAAAACGGCCTGAAACACAACTGGGTACCCCTTCTAAACCAGCCAGAACCCAGATACAAGCTACAGAGAACCACTACCTCAAACTACAGCCTGAAGCAATTACTGTAAACGCCTAACTTTGGACTACCACTCAAAAACAGCTGGAGCTTTGCAAAAAGCCATGCTTGAAATGACCCTGAAAGCTAAAAAAAAAACCAGAAAAATGTATGAAAAAGAGGAGTTGGGGGGAAATACAAATGGAAGAGAAATTGTTGGTTTAAGCCTTTGAGGGTGTGGGATGGGTGGGTGATGGTTTGGGGGAGGGGGCTCTGTACTGATGGTCAGAGGGGAAACTTGCAGGGTTCCGGGTTTAGCTGCTGCGGAAATGATGGGGTAACCCGGGCCTTATACAACTATGAATATGGAAATTTGAACTTTAGGCATAATGTAAGAAACATTTATGACTATTTGTCATCTGTTGTAAATGCAAAATATCCTTTATTTTTCCTGTAATGACAGCAATGGTAAGTTATACAAGTTTAACAAGGAGTTATGCTGTCTATTTCGAATTTATTTATTAGTGTTCAAATTGATTACAAGCGAATTGTTGGGGTGGCTCATGTAGAGGATTTTGAGTCATTGCTTATTCATTCAAATGAGCAGATTGTAAAAGACAGGCTCTTGACTTTGCCAAGATGCTTATAAAAAAGAAGAAATTTCAATACCATGACTCGTGTTAGCTCTGCTGGTCAATAATACCATACACAATGCGGATGACTTGCCCATATTATAGGCTCATAGCTCTTAATAAAAGTTACAGAAGTGCATATGAATTTTGAATATTTTTCTGTTTGACCATAAAGTCAAACTATACTATTGCATCTGCTTTTTTATGTCCAGGTTTGATATGCAGCCTTGTACTCACTCCACAGCTGATCAACAGTCTTCCCAACCAAGTCAACAAAATATTCAGGATAATAACCATACCGCATCTTCTTATTAAGTTCAGCCACAAACCCGTATCTGAGACCTTCACAATAGTCAAGAAACCTAGCCGTTACATCATACCCAGCATCCCATTTGTCGCCTTGCCCTGCCTGAACCCAATGACTAGGTATGTACCCAGCCTTTAGCCTCACATAATCAGCAATGCCTTCAATCAATCCTGAAGGGGTCATTCCATTCCCGGACCACTGCCACACATGTGTCATTTCATGAAAAATCACACCACTAAATTCCCTTTTAAGATCACCCTGGTAATCTGCAATATACTTTGTGCTGAAGTGGATTTCGTTATCTTCACAATACGCAACACCATCCATGTCATCCATGAATAAGTTGACAAGTGTCACGTTAGCCCTCTCAGCCTTGTCTCTTTGTTGGAAAGTCTTCCATATGAATAAAGTCGATGACTTTAAGGCGTGTTTAGTGTACTTGAACCCAATTTGGTTCTCATACCTTATCCCACCCAAGGTTTCTGGAGCTGTGTTGGTGATGTTGTATGTCACTGCTGCAAAGGTTCCTGGTAACACTGCTAGGGCTATCACGATCGATATAGATATTATCACGTGTTTAAACATTGTGTTAGAGGTACAATTATTGCATCTTCTGGTGCTTGTTTATATATACTGATGATACGGACTATAATATTGCTAGAACTCATATGGTTATATTGTTTCTTACAAATCAGCAAAAATATTTTTGTACATATATGAGTATGTGTATCAATAGTTCCACATAGAATGTGACAGAAACAGGCTGATTGTTTATGGTTTTAGCCGGCTACCCAATGGGTTATTTCTTAGAAATCCACTTGGTTAAACAATCCTTCTCTTCACTTTAAGGCAAACATGTAAATAAGTAACACCCAATAAAATAAAGTAGAAAGACTACTTCTAGATTTTTAACTAAGATGAAATAGACACCCAACATTAAGTTGATTATTTTACATGTCAACTAAAATGAAATAGACACTCAACATTAAGTTGATTATTTTACATGTCATTAGCTTATGGTTAAGTTAATTTTTAGACATATAAATTAAGTTGTAAAAAAAAATATGTAACTAAATGGGAAAATGATTTATGATGTTAACATCATCTTTGTTGGATGATGTTGCTCTCACAAATTCACTTAAATCATTTTCTACACATGTCAAAAAGCCCCCCATGATTTTAATGGTTTGTGAGAGCAACATCATCCAACCAAAATAATGTTAACATCATCCAAGTTATCCCCTAAATACCTATGATACGCCGCCTTCCAAGTTAGGGATGGGCGTGGGACTGGTACCGTCCCGTACCGGTCCCGGTACCGATGGTACCGATCCCAAAATGAGCCAAAAATAGGTACCGACCAAGTCCCATATGAATCGGTACGGGACTGGTCCCGAGTCGGGACGGGACCGGGATTTCGGTACCAAATCCCGAGTAGTACCAAATATTTACAACCTTTTGGATATGTATCTGGTTAAATGAATATCTCCATCCTTTTCTTCTGTTAGTTGGAAACTTGATATTTATGAATTCATATTAACTTAACCACTAGTACGTATACCAGGTTTCATAAGTAAATATATGTGAATGTGATCATTCCAAAAGTTTAATTTACATGCCAACTCTTTGACTTTGGACAAGTTAGGATTGATTGGTTCGACCATGGAGCCTTTCGTGCTTTCTGATTTTATTAGTCAACACTCATCACAATGCTTAGAAAGATATAGATTCTTAGGGGCAAGGGTGTAGTCGGCTAAAACCATCGGCAAAAACCATCGGCAAAATCGGCAAATCGGCAAAACTATAGCACGTGAATCGGCAAGTTTCGACAAGCAAAATCGGCAAGTTTTGGCAAGCAAGATCGGCTAGTTTTGGCCGATCCATATGAACGTTAGGAGCGTTATCGGCAAGTTTTTTTTTTGTCTTTTTCCTTTAATACAAATAAAAGGGAGAATTGGCAAATCGGCACAATAATCGACACTATAGCATCACATTTGGCAAGTTTTTGGATAAAATTGGCTTTTTTTTAATCGGACACGTGGCGGCTTGTGATTGGCTAATTTCTTGCCAAAACTTGCCAATTAGTCACAAGTGTGTCACTACACCCTTACCCCTTATAACAACTATTTATGATTTGTACGTGGATGTGTTTTTATCAGCTCGTACACTAACCATATAGATCATATATATAAACATATACATATAAAATGAACATTCCTTACATGTCGGGACCAAATGGGACCAAACGGGATTTCTCGGGATTTTCCGGTCCCGATACCGATTAATACCGATCCCGCAAACTCAAAATAATGAGTACCTGTACCGATCCCCAGTGGGACTTGGTACCACTTCCCGGTACCGAGATCGAGACGGTACCGGTACGGCGGTACGGGACCGGGATTTGGGAATTTTTCTTCAACCCTATTCCAAGTTACCATAGCTGCTTGTTATATTAAGGCAACAACTTAAATAAAAGATTAAAACTCATTTAACAAGGTGTCGTCATGAAGCAACAACTGAAATTTCATTATTCAATTTAATTATTGTTGATATTAAAATAGTATTAGTTAATTAAACCTTTTTACCGTTCTATGAAACATGATATAACTACTTCAAATTTGTTCAAAATTAACCTCTTTTTCTCAACAATAATTATCTCTTATATTTTTAAACCTTCTCGTGTATAAATAGTGATAAAGGAGAAAAACCCAATTCATTAGCAATCCTTGAAACTATTTGCGGGTTAGTGGTGTGTATTTTCTTGTATTTGCAGCTAGTTTTTTTATGCACTCTAGGTGTTTGATAATATGCCTAGCTGAAGACTCTGCATGCATCATGTATATAATATTTTTGTTAACAAGTGAATAACAGCTTACTTTGCTTCCATGCTACTTGTCTTTAGTACTAGTTTAGTTTATTGTTGCATGATATCAAAGTATCAATTACGTGTTTTAGATAATCTGTTGTAGATAATTAGTTTATGTGACCATTGTGTGAATTGGTGTTACATTGGGACCTTTTAGCAAAGATGCTTGCATTTTTTTTTTAACACTTTGTATGGCGTAGTTTGATACTACAGTGCTGTTACTTATTCCATAATAAGTCCTAGCAATTTTGTTGAATGATGTAAGTCATAAGCTTACATTTCATTAGGTTTTTGAATTTGTGTAATCTTAGCTTTAGAATTTATTTACGGCTGCTTTGGAACTTTTTTCACATATCTACAAGTATCTTTAGATATCAAGAAGCATGATGATGTGAATTCTTCGTACGTAACAAATAAATTGACCTGTATATAGTTTGCTCATTGCTGTAAGTTTTTGACCTTTTATCCTCATACCTGTTTACTCTGTTTTCAGTCTCTTTAAAAATGGCTTCTTGCGAGGACGGAAATACACCAGAAATTGTTGCGTTTATGAAGCTGGCGTTAGAACAGGTATTCATTTGCCCTTGAAGTTCATGGATACTGTTAAGAGTCTTTAGTGAATACAAATTAGTTATGGCATGAAGGAAGTATATAGTTTTAGACTCACATTTATATTGCATAATGAGAAAGTACTTAAATAAGTGAATGACCAAAAATCTGTTTTGACAGGCACAAATTGCATTTGACAGCCTTGAAGTGCCTGTCGGGTATGTTACTATCCGATCAAGTTTGAGGGTGTTCAAGAAACATGTGTTACATATAATCTCTCAATTATACTTTCCCTATACGGATGCAAATGAGTACACAATCATGTGACTAATATACCAATGAAATACTTTTCTCCTGGAACAGTTGTGTTATTGTTATGGATGGGAAGGTGATATCAAGTGGAAGAAATCGGACTAATGAAACCAGAAATGTATGTTCTTCTCCATTTCCTTTTTCCTTTTGCATGTTTTTGACCTAGAGGTGGCATATCCGCCAAATTTACTTATGAATAGGTTGATTTAGGCTAAGTTTTATCATTAACAAGTCAAACACTTGAACCTCAAATTTAGTTGGATAGGAAATGGAACAGATGAGAAAAACAGTCCAATAGGGCCAAACAATAGATTGAGCAGTCAAATGTCGCCCTAACTGTATGTTTAGTTCACAAAGCCCTCACACATGATTTCATTCAAAAATCATATCCATATTGTAACTATGTAGTTTTTATAATCTTAATTCACTAATATTATTCAAGATATTTTATTTTTGGCAAAAAGTGTTTTGGGTCAACATAGGCCGACCCACGCTAACAATTACATGCTTTTACCTGTTTACTGAGTCTGTACGACTTGCCCATATTGCCGCCTCTAATTTACGTATCTTTATGTTAACACTATGAAATTGGTCTCTAAAATTTTCAGGCATCAAGGCATGCTGAAATGGAAGCGATCGATGTTCTTCTTGAGGAGTGGAAGGAAAAGAAACGTACAAAGGCTGAAGTTGCTAATATGTTCTCAAGATGCTATCTTTATGTTACATGTGAACCATGTATAATGTGTGCTGCTGCCTTGTCATTTCTTGGTACTCTATCTAAACGCACATACGTTAACAAAAATCTTATAGTAATTTCATATGTAATATACCCATGATCATTGCATCTTATTCATGACATTTGACTTTAGGTATTAAAGAGGTCTACTATGGATGTTCCAACGATAAATTTGGAGGTTGTGGATCAATATTATCCTTGCATACAAATGCATATGGGATATCTAAGAGGTGAACATCCAACACCACTATCCCTTCCACTTTCTTTAGTTTTCTCAAAATTAATTACTAATTTTAATTTTAATTTTGTTCGTTTTTGTAGTTTTTTTTTTTTATTATTATTTCTTACTACCAGAATCATCATGTTTTATTAATATTTTTATCATGATAGTAGTGAAGATGTGAGCAAGAGTTACAAATGCACCGGCGGGATAATGGCTGAAGAAGCTATTTCTCTCTTCAGAAACTTCTATGAGCTTGGAAACCCTAAGGGTATGTCTTTCTAATCAATATGGAACCCTATAGTTAGTTAGAAGTATGAGTTCAGCCACAATTGAAGCAAGAAAGTAGTAGAAAATGCACTAATAATGCCATCTTGATGAGTTGGTAATCAAGATATCAAAGTTTAAGCACCCTACAATGCTGATCAAACTACAAATTGAAATGCTTATTCTATTGCAAATGCTGTTTTTATAATTTATGGTTCTGTTTTTATCTCTGGTTCTGTTGGCTCTGCTGATATACACATACACTTAAAGATAAAAAAATTAGTCATATTATCTCAAATTTCACAAGTACTTCCATGTCAAACAAAGTAATATTTTGCAAAATAATTGAAGGTCAGAAACAAACATCTGTTGTTAACTGTGAAACTTAATTAGACTAAAAGTTAGTCTCATCATTTCAAATCACTTAGGTACTTTTATCTTTCTAACTCTATCATTTATACAAGTATTATGTCCTCATTTTGTAATGGCAGAGCTCTTGTTTAATAAAGTTCTAGCATCAGCAATATCTCATCATGATGAATCTGGTTTGCAGCAGCACTTGTTGCATACTGTAAATTGTGAAATTAAGTTGTCCATCAATAAGTAGCCGTAGTTTCTTTATTATTGATTTTTTGTTTTTTGTTACAGCCCCAAAACCTCACAGACAGCCACTTCAACATAATGCTTAAAGATGTTTGGCGTGTTACAGGTTTATGAATAGGCATGCTTCTTGCATCTTCTCCTTCTGATTAGCATGGATAACCACATGCTCAATTACAGTTTTAAATTTAAAAGAAAACTATTTTAATATGGTATTGACAATTTTACATGGTGTAACAATATATCTGTTTTGTGTTTCTAGGACTATCATATGAAAATTGAACTGTCTGTCTCTCTTAATAGTGCTTAATGAAGCATAACCAAATCGTTTGGAAAGTTCACTGCAAAAAGTAGAGAAAAACGTCATTCTTAATTGTCTTAACTGTATGTTTCTGGTTTAAATTAGAACTCGACTGATGCCTAAAGGGTAAAATTTCATGAGTCTAAGTTTCTTCATTGCTTTGCATCAATATAATGAAGTCACATTTGATGTCTTATTTTACCTACTAATCTAAGAGATTGAATATTAAAAACAATTATTTAGTATGTCCATTGTATTAGTAGTTCGGTCAAATTTATTTAAAAGGAATAAGATATCCTTTTAAAAATTAGCCTAATAATTTTTCTACAAACTAGACTGAATGACAAGTGTAATCTAGGGTTTTTCCATTATTAATTCTCTTGGGAGCATGTTTTATACCTTTAATAAAACCAAGGTAGGTGATTGATTCATCGCACCAAAATTGACCATTTGATCAACTCTCAGCTTTTGACTTTAAAGGATAATTGTAGATATTATAAGTTTTTATTTTTCAATTTCATAAAACAATCACACTATTAAAATAACTATATTATTTTTCTCTTGTATAAATAACTGCAGTATTCATTGACGTCACCACCTCCAACTCCAATACCACCACTACAACCCTTCACTATTATTACCATCCCGTCGCATTATACACTCACTAAAGTAACATGATAAGTATTTTTAAATGATAAGAATAAAAAAGTAGGAAGTTTTTAATGTTACATCAGTAAACTTGATAATCTATTAAATTATTTAAATTATTGACTAAAACTTTGATGACTTGTGTTTTTAATTTCATTTTTAATTATAATGAAATACAATGCCGTAAAAACCATTATATATATCATCGAAAAAACAGAAAATATACGAAAACTTTTATTTCTTGTGACGGGATTAGTTATTGAAAGGTCACCTTGTGAGATTAATATAACTCCAATAATGCACATTTTTTAATGAGGTCGCTTTTCCTATTCAAAATTTAATATAAAACCAACTTTTAGATAGTTGCATTTTTTCAAATCGACGATAGATAAAGTACAAATTTTCTAAATATATACTCCAACTACTTAAATATTGTGGTCAAGTTATAATGGCTGACTTATACAGTATTTTCTATTGGATTATATTAGTAATAGCTTTTAGGGCTATTAACAATAATGATAATCTATTAGATAATAATTCATTTGACATGGAAAAAGCAGCATGAAAAAGCACAAGGATTCCGCATCACTGATTCGTCATATCACATGTTTCTCATATAATTTATTGATTTAAGTCTATATCAAAGTTTTAAAGAAGATAAAAGTTTAATAGTAAACTTTAAGTTTTGAACAATACGAACAAACAACATGAAACAAAACCACATGTGACAAAAAAAAATAAAAAATTGGTTGCAACTTAAGCTGGTTGTGGTACAAAATTTGGTATCTTTTATTCCTTTTTATTATTTTTTAGAACCAGTACAAAAGTCATAGATGTAAAATTGTCTAAAGAGTTAGGCTATAGTTAACGCACAGCAAATCTTTGTAATAGTATGAATTTCTCTTAAAATTAAGTGAGCTAGGCAAAGAAAAAAAAATAATTATTGATGGGAAGAGAGGCTGGACTGGGAGTCTGAGAGGGGTATGGCTTAATTTACTCAAAATCATGAGCGCATGGCGCATACACAATATGACTATCAATGCATTTTTGCCGCATACACAACACGACTATCAAAGAAATTTTGTTAAAAAAAAGTTTGATAGTATTTTCTTTCAATTCGAAGGATTTCTATGATGAACATGAACACACTGGTACTTAAAAAGAAAACATAAACCCAATAAATTGGTTCCTATGGAGCATTATCATACTATAGTGTTTGGATGGATTCTGATTAAACATGAATCTAAATTCTTTATCATGTCCTTGAATGCCTACCCTTTTTTTTTTTTTTTTATAAACATGGTCAAAACTCATAATCCCATCCCAAATTAAGCTTCAAAACCATAAACCCATATAATAAATTACTGGATTCAAATAAGATTTGACTAAAGCCTTGTAAACAAACTTCACTAGACCTCATAGGACATAAGGTTTTATGCTTAACTAAAAAAAACGCATATAATCCACAACCATGATGGTTTTCCATTCCAAAGTTCGTTTTTTTTTAAATCAATATAACAAACCGAACAAACACGAACATGGATTTGATTAGTCTGTTAACAATTACAAAAAGAAAAAGAAACCGAACCGAACCAAACCATAAACGAAACAACTTAATTGGTTCTGTTATTTTGTTTTTTTACAAATTAAAGACACATATGTAGAATTCTTGGGCAGTCTTTATTCCTCGAACGATCATTCAAACTTTGCCATCAACGAGAACCATGTCTTGTGTCATCTCGTTCATGGGCTTAGCGGGCTGGACCTGGACCAAGTCCATGCTCATGACATTAGCCGTGTGCTCGAGCAAATCAATCTCGGACTCTAGACTTCCCCATTCAATTTCAAGGTCTTGTATGTTTGCCGCACCCACACGCTTTGCTTCCAAGATTTGTTGCTTCTTGTCGGCAAGCTCGGCTTTTCTTACTTGGATGGTTGCAAGGATCACGGGAAGCTTTGAGATGAACGAAGACTGTCTATGCTCCATTGGTTCTAAAATTGGTGGGTTTTGGTGACTAGCTTATAAGGCCCCTTATATTTATAATATGCTTATAGGAATAGGTATTAGGAATTCTAGTTGAACTTGCCTAAGACCCCCACCTTGTTATTTTCACCCACTTCTTGTCTTTTTCTAAAGTATTTTGCTAACGACATATATGAAAAACTATAAACATTAATTAACCTCAAACTTTCCTTTTCTTTCTAAATAAAAAATTCTAATCAATAGCAAGTGATACTAATGCTAGAAAAGAAATAGCAAGTGATATTGAATCAACTTGATGTATTTTTTGGTGTATTTGAGTTCAATTATATGTAGTGATGACTTTTTAACTAAATTATACGATTTCATCTTTTTATAAAAGGGCGGATCTTATTAAGAACCCACGACGATCCCTGTCTCCTCTGTTTTTCCACTTTGTAATACAAATGATTATTCATATCGTCCATTCTGAACACTGTTATTATTAAACCTCTTATTAATAGTAACATTTTTTTTATCAAAAATTTTCCATATGTTTACCTTTTCCATAAAAGTCATTAGGGAGAGGAGTGTGTAGAGGGATGGGGAGTGAGATGTAAAGGAGATGGGGAGATGGGAGGGGGATTGGCCGCCACTTAAGGGAGTGATTGTTGTCACTAAAAAAGGTTAGAAGTGATGGTTGACACTAAAAAAGATTGGAAGTGATAGTTGCCACTAAAAAAAATTGGAAAAATGTTGAAAGGTTGAAATGAGGTTGAGTAATTTAATTGAATAAATAAATAGAGATAGATCACTCCCTTCCCTTTATTGATTTTTGCGAACCTAGCTAGAAAAAGGAAACACTTCAAATTAAAATAAGAAATAATAAATGTATAATATGAAGGCCAACTAATGATGTTGTTTTAATTTCTTTTCCCAAAATACATTAATCAAAATCCACAATGACGGAAGTTACTAGTTTCAACTTAAAATTATTAAATGAATACACTTACTTATGCTATCTAGCAATTGATGATTGAAAATATTTCAATTCATATGTAGTGATAAAAGTCATAATGATATCATGTTAAGATCATTATAAACATGAAAAGTAAGAGTTAGTTTAATGAATTTTGATTAGAAGTGATAGTGATGTATGCTTTTAACAGGGATTTCTTTAATCTTCAAATAAAAATGATGTGAAAACATTTTCTAAAGTTTACTTGGAGTAGTGGTAATTCTTCTATGAATATTACAATATAGGACTCATATTAAATTTTGGTTGACCATGAGTTACATAAACAAATGCAAAAGACACTCAATTGATATCTTAAAGGATCGACAAGAAAGGTTAAGAAGAAAGTCACTTTAAAAAAAGAGAGGCTAAAATAAAATACACCAACTATCAAATTATGATAAATAGCTTGTAATGAATTAGGCCTTCGAAATATGATAAACGCCTAATCCGTACTACTTTAAGATATAAAAACGAACATGTTTTGTGAATGTTAATAGACGATTAGGGCGTTTTTATGTTTGTTTAAGTGTTTCAGGTCTTTGGTGACAAATTGAAGTTAAACGGATCATAAACAAGTCAAGCAAAGTCAAGAATCAAGTCAAGAAGTGTCAAGGCAAAAATCTGGAAAACTGCCATTTCTGGAGGGCAGTCTCAAACGGCCAGGAGGCAGTCTGGGACGGCCATAGCTGCACTAAAAATCCGAAAATTAGGGATTTAATTACTTTTCAGTTTATAATTCCTTCAAACACGAATTAGGAGGTTACCACTTCATATTTTCTCATCCCTGGGTAGTTTCCTAACACACACAACACCCCAATTTCATCATCACATCATATTTTCATGGAGATCAAAACCTTAATTGAAGAATCATTGATGAAGATAATAGGCTAGGTTTTCTTTGATCATTCTCATGTGAACAATTATGTAAGACTTTTATATTCAACCTTTCTCATATTCATGTTGGATTAGATGTTTAATTCTTAATTGTGTTTTGCATCTAATGTTGTTTGGATTTGAATGAATAATTACATGTTTATGACTTTGAATGAATTTCATCCATCTTTTGGTTCCAAATTATTGTTAATCATGGATTATTGAAAGAATCTCTCATGAACTTGTAATTCTATTTTAATGAATTGAAAATCTAGTTGTGTCAATTCCTCGGTTTTTCATTATCGTGAATCATCACAACCGATTACTTTAGTTCTTAAGTTCATTCAATCCAAACATTATAACGAATCATGTCTATGTGGTTTCCAATGAATATAGGTTAGGTTACATAAAAGAAAGCATAATTTGAAGCATGAGAATGATCCCGTTTATTTAATTGAAGTATTTTGTTAAGTTTATGCTCAATTTTAGTTTTAATCAAACAAATCAATCAATCAAATCGTTTTAAGTTTATGTCTAGTTCAATTAACTCTTGTAATTTGTTTAGCACTTTCCCTTGATTCCCTGTGGATACCATACTCTACTTACCCGTACTAATTATTGGTATTTAGTTTTAATTTTGATCGGTTTAACGACATCGATCAAATTTTGGCGCCGTTGTCGGGGAATCAGTGTGCAAAGTGTTAAGTTGCTTTCAATTTGTTAAAATTTTCAGAAAATACAAAAAGAATTAGTTTAGTTTTGTTAGTAGTTTGTTTATTTTCTTTGCATTTTTGTATTTCCGAATTACGCTAGGTGTGTTATTTGTGTAGGTTACAGGTTGTTTATGCATACGAGGTATTCAAAGAAGAAATCACCTTTGTTGTTTGATTCGGAAATTGAGAAAACAGCTAGGAGAAACCGAGTACTTCACCGTGCAAACATGAGTAATCCCGGAAATATACCGCCAATTATTCAACCAACCGGAACCCAACAAGAACCTAACCTTGAACAAAATGTCCAACCCCAAAACCAACCTCAACAACAACATCCACCCCATTCCGTGAGAAGCGGATTCACAACTCCTCACCGAACTGGAACACTAACCTTTGTTGGAGAAGGATCACGGTATACGGAATCGGTGTATGAAAGGGTTGATAATTGGAATGATGGGAGGTTTGATAATCATGATGATGGATATGATTGGAATGATGGAGATGATTATGGGCAACCACAAAACATTCAATATCCTCAATTTAACCAACCTCAATACTTCAACCAAAGAATTCCTCAAGGACCACCACCACGTCACTACCGTCGTGGAGTTCCACCCATTAACCAACCACACAACCGTGTCATTCCTAATATGAACTATCAACCTCCACCACAAGGAGTTGATAGTCATTTCCGACCCGCCATAGCCGTTGTTAAGGGGTAGAGCTTTTGAAGTTAGACCTCAATGTTTGAGTATTTTACCAAGTTTCTATGGTAAAGCAACGGAGGAGCCTTATTTGCATTTGTCGGAGTTTGAGGCTATTTGTGGTACCATTGGAGGTCAAGGATTTTCTCCGGATGAAGTTAAACTAGTCTTATTTCAGTTCACTTTGAAGGATAAAGCAAAACAATAGTTTTTATCATTGCCATCGGGTAGTATCTTTACATGGGCTGAAATGCAACAACAATTCTTGGATGAGTATTACACCACGCAAAAGACTAGTGATGCAAGAACTTCAATAAGAACTTTTCAGCAACAATCGGGTGAAACTTTTCATGAAGCTTTCAAGAGATTTAATGAGTTGTTGAGAACTTGTCCACATCATGGAATTGCTAAATGGGAGTTGATCATGGCTTTCTATGATGGTTTACTACCGGAAGAGAAAAGAGATGTGAATTCAATTAGTAATGGAACTTTCTTGACTAATCCCGAAGATGTTGATTGAGAATTCTTAGAGAAAATGAGCGTGAACTCGAAAAGACAAGCTCAATCAAATAGGAGAGCAAGACATCCAATAGCTTCTTCATTATCTACAAGTGATCAAGCCACCAAAGATCGACTTGAAGCTTTGGAACGGAAATTTGCTAAGTTGGGGAAAGTTGAAAGTCAAGGTGTTGCTCATGTTTCTCAAGAATATCCAATTTGTGAAAGTTGTGATAAACTTGGACATACGACTTTGCAATGTCCATTGATCCCGGAACAAGTTGAAGAAGTTAATCAAGTGTATGGAGAAAAGAGACCATTTGACATGAACTCCAACACTTATCATCCGGGAATGAGAAACCATCCAAACCTTCGGTATGGAAATTCGTCAAATCAACTCAATCCGAATTTTCAAGGAAATAACCAAACCGGAGGAGCACCATTTCAACCATTCCAAGGCCGAAATTACAACCAAGGGAATTACCAAGGTGGCCAAAATCAGGGAGGATTCAATAAAGGCTATCCAAGGAACTATCAACAAGGTAATAACCAAGGTGGACCTTTGGGAAGCAATGAAATATCAACCAGGGAGATTATGGAGTATTTGAAAGAGATGGATAGGAAGAATGAGATTCGGGACAAGACGGTTGAGAGTTTGCAAAAGCAAGTAGGTCAATTGGCGGAAGAGGTGTCCGAATCGAGGAAGAATCCGGGAAAGCTACCAAGTGACACGAAGATCAATCCACAACATCAAAGTGGCGGTCCGAAGAATGTCAAGAATGTGGAGATAAACAATGTAAGTACTCTTCGTAGTGGTAGGATTTCTAGTGACTTTGCAATTGGGGCTGTTTTGGGACAACGGGTGGACAAGAAACCCGTTGTGATTTATTATGCAAGCAAAACTTTATCGGATGCCCAATTGAATTACACAACCACCGAAAAAGAATTGCTTGCAGTTGTTTATGCACTTGACAAGTTTCGTTCTTATATTTGTAGTAGCAAGGTCATTGTGTACACAGATCATAGCGAGAACGTGGGTGTTGCATTTGATGGAGAAGAAAGATGTTAAACCAAGGCTAATTAGATGGGTGTTGCTACTACAAGAGTTTGACTTGGAGATTCGAGACAAGAAAGGAAGTGAGAACGTGGTGGCGGACCACTTGTCAAGGATTCAATCAATGGATGATGGATCAACCAAGGAGTTCAATGAAACGTTTCCGGATGAACATTTACTAACCGTTTCTGTTGTCCCTTGGTATGCAAATTTTGTGAATTTCTTGTCTGCAGGTAAGATACCGGAACATTGGCCTAAAAGAAAGAAGCAACAATTCTTGGCACAAGCAAAGCAATATATTTGGGATGAGCCAGATTTGTTCAAAGTTGGCCCGGATTAATTGGTGAGAAGATGTGTTCCGGAAGAAGAAATTCAAGAGGTTTTGACTCATGCACACTCATTTGCATGTGGAGGTCATTTCAGCGGCCAAAAGACAGGTTATAAGGTTCTTATGTGTGGTTTGTTTTGGCCTAGTATCTTTAAAGATGCCGCTGAATTTGTTAAAAAGTGTGTTAGGTGTCAACAACTAGGTAGTATAACCAAGAGGAACGAAATGCCATGCAACCAATTTTAGTTGTAAATATTTTTGATGTTTGGGGCATTGATTTCATGGGTCCCTTCCCTAATTCCTTTGGTAATTACTACATTTTAGTGGCCGTAGATTATGTTTCCAAATGGGTAGAAGCCATTGCCACTAAAACCAATGATCATACCGTTGTTTGCAAGTTTGTTCAAAGTAACATTTTCTCAAGATTTGGAATTCCTCGTGTGATCATAAGTGATGGGGGATCTCATTTTAAAAAATTTCAATTTGGCAAACTCCTCAAACGGTATGGCGTAAACCACCGAATTGCTACTCCTTACCACCCACAAACGAGTGGTCAAGTTGAGGTTTCCAATAGGCAAATTAAAGAAATTTTGCAAAAGACGGTTAGGCCCGATAGAAAAGATTGGTCTACCAAACTCAATGATACTTTATGGGCCTACCATACCGCTTTCAAAACGCCTATTGGAACCACACCATATCGGTTGGTTTATGGGAAGGGTTGTCACCTTCCAATTGAGCTTGCACATAGAGCTTTATGGGCCGTTAAGGCCGTTAACATGGATTTTGAGAGTGCAGGTAAGGAAAGAAAGTTACAATTATGTGAATTGGAAGAATTGAGGAATGAAGCATATGAATGCGCATCAACATACAAAGACAAGATGAAAGCAGTTCATGATGCCAAGTTGAAGAAGAAGGTGTTCGAAGTTGGCCAAAAAGTTTGGCTTTACAATTCAAGACTTAAATTCTTTCCGGGAAAACTCAAGAGCAAATGGATGGGTCCGTATGTGATTACAAGAGTTGGAAAGTTTGGTAAAGTTGAAATTGAAGACCCGAAAGATGGGGTAAAGAAAATGGTCAACGGACATCGTTTGAAGCCGTATCTGGATGCAACCGACATCAATGGAGCGACAAATGAAATGGTGAACTTCATCTCAAGTCCACCATCATATGAGGTTGCTTAAATCGTTTAAGGTAATGTCGGGCTGAGGACAATAAACTTAGCGCTAAACGGGAGGCAACCCGTTGTTTGTTTGTTTGTTTCTAGCTTCAAGTGCGGTATGTTTTCGCTTTCGTACATTCTTATTTAGTTTTTAATGTTTTATCGCATAGTTACACAAGTTGGATAATTTTCGGTACTCATACTTGAGTTAAGTTGGGGAAGGTCGGTTGGGTGAGAAATGAGAACGTTTTGCAATTTTTTCGAGCGAATTAACTTATCTTTAATTTATGTGTAAGTTGGGGACAACGTACGATTAAGTTGGGGAAAGGAGTTCAATTTTAAATAATTGCAATTGTTTTTAAATAAAGTTTCGAAGTGTTTTTAAATAAGTTTCAAGTTTCGAAGTTTAAATATGAATTGTGACTTGTTTTTAACATTTTAAATAAACTTTATTTTAATAAATTTTAAGTTGATTGTGGCTGTGATTCAAAAAAAAAAAAAAAAACCATGTCAGACGGGGGTTGACTGGCGTGTGGGACGGTCCCCTGGCCTGTTCTGTATCGACGCATGCCTTCCAGACGGCCTCATGCTTTGTTTTACGGCCACAAAACGGCCAGATATCATTTTCCAGACGGTGGTTCTGGCGTGTGGGGGCGGTGGTCACAAAAATAGCAGCGTGCGAGACGGCCTACCACCGTCTGAGACGGTCTGCCAGATCCTTCTGAAATGTTGGACGGCCATCAGACGGGCCAATCCTCTGTGAGACGATGGGCAGACGACAATTCATCAATTTCCAAGCCACCGTCTGGGACGGCGGCAGTTGGCAGTTTGGGACGGTCCCCTACATTTTGGCTGGGCATGTGAGACTTGGATCGGGTAATTCAAGACAAGGAACTTTGGGTCGGATCATACTAGACGCGGGTCGGCACGCGGGTCGGCTGGATGGTTGACTGAGTCAACTAATACTAACCTAATTTCTTTATATTAATATTATTTTATTAGTTAGTTAATTTAAAATTGAAAATTATTTTTTAATTATAGCCACACACACAAAAAAAACCTACCGATCGGATTTCTCCCTCTCTTTTTCTTTTCTTTTCTTCCCCATTTAATTTTCATAAAACCCTAGAATCTTCAAACCACCATATCTCATTCAATTTTCAACCAAATCAAACAATTTTTGATTCAAAATCGCATAATTTTTTGAGAGCTACAAAACCCTTACCTTTGTTTGTTCAATTTCGACCTAGATTTTTTGAAAAAGTGAGTATAGAAACCGAATTTTTTGAAAAATTTTTGTTTTTGCTTTTAATTATTAACCTTGATTAAAGTTTAATACTTTTTGGTTAATTGTGTTGATAGGATGAAGAAAAAAGCAGGAGCATTGATGAAAACTCTAGCCAAATCAACCGAGCCCACTTCTTCGAATCAACCTCAACAAAAAAAGAGGAGAAAGATGGTTAATTATGACGAAGAAGATGACGCAACTCAAGAACAAGCAATGGAAGTTCAACAACAAGAAGAGAATCCTGAATGGCCGTGTAGTAAGCCCTTATCTTTTTTACCTTATAAATGGCAATGTGAATTGTTTAGAGATAAAATGGGTACGGCCAAAAATATGAAAAAACAATTGTTGGGTGAAAGAAAAGTTTTGTTGAAAGATTTTAGGGGTTTTGGATTTATTGAAGCTTTTGAAAATATTGGTTGGAACAATGTCTTAGTATGGAATAATAATGATGATCCCGAAGTGAATTTAGAAGGTATTATGGAATGGTTGGGTACGTTGTAAAGGATTGATGGTAAGAAACCTCCCGAGACCACCAAGTTAGTCGGTAAGGTGGATGGTAAAGATGTCACAATGCCTTTTGAAACTTTGGATAAAATAGTGAAGTTTGATTTAGGTCCTAAATCGAAAAAGTCATTTGATTTTGTGTCTGATGATGTATTAAATGGGGTAGCCCCGGATATGAACTTGGTAGAGATGATAGCCGAGTTGTTCACATATCCTCGAGATGCTTTGAATGTAAACAAGAATTTGAGCCGTTCTAGGTTGAAACCGTTACCCCGTTTGATCATGAGCATTATTAGTTGGAATATTTGTCCAAGAAGTAGTGACAAGGGTTCAATAAGGTTACAAGAAGTTGTAGTATTGTATGCTTTGGTAACGGGAAAGTTGAATTTGTCACTTAGACACATTATCATGACAAATATTTGGGAGGGTCGCAATAAGAAAGTTAAATTGATCATTCCTTATCCAAGGCTCATTACTCGCCTAATCTTTAGTCATAAAGCCGCTACAATTGATTCACCCACAATTCCGGTTAATCAAGTTGTTGTTTCCATGAAGAAATTGTTGAATGGAACTGAGTGGGCTTTGGAGGATAGGCCTCAATGTAGGATTTTAAAGGATTTGAAGTCAATGGGGCGTTTGATAGCTCTTAAGGATGGATTAACATTGGAGGAGGTTGAGGCGCAATTGCAGCTGGTGGGGCCTATGGATGTTGATGAGTATGGTGGGCCTAGTGGTGATAATGTAGGGAATGAGGAAGAACCACCAAGGATATGTGCTGGTGTGTTAAATGAAGGAATAGGGAGAGATAGGCCGAGTGTTGGGATTAAGTGGCCTAATGACTACCATCGATGGACTTCTTTTGAGAAGAGTATGTGGGATTTGGCTGCTCAACAAGCTGAATAAGCAAGAATTAGGAGACAAGAGCAGAGAGATTATGAGCGGGCAATGGCATATGCTCATGAGTTGGAGATTAGGAGAAGATTCCAGTATACGGAAGCCGTTCGTCATCACGAGGATCACACTGCGGGACTTCCTTTTATTGAGACTCCTCCGGTTTATAACTTTCAGACTATAGGAGATTATGAGGAGGAGAAACATCCCGCGTATCCTCAAAGTCACGATTCTGAGTGGTTACCACAACAGTCTTGTGTAGGACGGATGGAGACTGGTCCGAGTGATCCCACAGCATCATCTTCTGCAGCTTCTTCTTCTTCTTCTACTGTTGTTCATGATTCATTTGATGGTCAATCTTTGTATTGGAGCTTGATGGAGTCGATTTTTGGACCACCTCAGGGTCCACGTCAGTGATTGGTACCTTCTATCCATTTTTCTATTTCTCTTGTGTGACTATGTGCTTTTCTATGTTTGTTTTAATGTTTTTGCATTTTCAATTCGTAGGTAGATTTAATTTCTAGTTAATTTCATTTATTTTTCTAGTTTAGATGTTGATTTATTTTCTTGTAATATTGAATTGAATCAAAGAGACAAAATGTTCGAGTTATATTAGTTATATATGTTTGTAAAATGAGGTTTTCTTGTGATTGGATGAGTACATGTAAGTGGGGTTAGGTGGTGTAGGTTAGATTGCATGATATGATTGACTTATGAGCTGCTAGCAAGTAAAAACATAAAAATGTACAATTGAAGGTAATATGCCAATTGTGAGTCGCAATGCATGTATCACACTTATTTATCCGTTATATCCTTCAATTTCATGAGAAAAACGCCTCCTCGATGATTGATTTAGATTGTTAGCGTAGCATTGTTCTTGTGATCCTTATCATATTGTGTGAACCATTATTGTACATTAGGTTAGAACTAGTGCACTTACTGTGTCGAGACCTCTAGCTTGAATTATGTGCTTAAAATCATAAAACAATCATACAAATCACTCCATAGTTCACTTCACTTCGTTATGAAATCCGTAATAGTTCAAAGTTGTGTTGTTTATGATGATGAATCGAAAGAAAGAACAAATCAAAGTCAAATCGAAAAATCCGGTTGAAAAGTCAAAGTATATGGTCAGAAGTGGAATCCAATTCAATTATCCATGTAAGTTGATTCAAAAGAACCAAAAGTGAAATGTTCCAAAAATCATTCTAGTAAATCGCTCAATTGAGAGTCATTACCGTGTTTCATTCCATATTTCCATCAATCTTGTATGAATACCGAAGAAATAGTTTGAGTTAGGAGGTCTTGATTCGATTTGTGTACTAACTTATGACTTTTAGTGTGCAATAATGAGTTGAGAGCTTTATATATATATATATATATATATATATATATATATTGGCACATCTTTTGCTAATTCACTCAAATATGAACCGAGGGGAGTGCACGAAATACACCCAATATATTTAATTTTTATTAATTTTACCTACAAGAACAAGAATGTTAATATGTTATTATCGACTGGGGAGTCAAGAATTTTTTTTTTTTTAAGAACCTTGAGAACTTTTAAATTATGTATTAGATCACATATTTTTTTGTTCTTTCACATGTGAAACGTTATAAAAATACATGTTGTAAAAGAAAGTTTTTTTCAAAACCTTATATATACCCATTTGTTAACATGTGAACGAAAACGTGAACATATTCATTTACGGGTTCACAAAAAGGCTATTTTGAAGGTTTTTTTAAAAAGTTTTCTTCTACAGCATATTTTTAAATATCATTTCATATGTGAATGGAAAAAAAAATATGATCCAATATATAATTTAAGAGTTTTTTGGTTCTTAAAAAAAAAAGTTTTTCAAAATAAGGAAAGTCATTATCTGACTTTCATGACATCATTCTTCATCTATTATTTTCTTATTTTCCTCGCGACTTTGGATGATTACCGTTTTACTAGCATATTAAATCCAAGGCAATTTGTTATGTGAGCCTGAAATTATCGTGGGCAAATTTTAATAAACACTAAGATGTTTATGTCAAAAATAAAACTTATACTTTCTACATTGAAATATAGCGATCATTATAATGCATATCAACATGAACGAAAATAACTATGTTAGGTATAACGTATAAACACCCCTAAAAGTGAAGGGGTCGTTTTAGCTTTAAAAAAAAACTAAATCTCTGTTAAAATTTTAGACTATGATATTAATGACTGATTTACCTAGATGTTCGTGTAATATAAAAGTAAGATAAAATATTTGGTAATTAAAAAAAATATAATTGGTAGCAATCCTAAGAGGGGAGGGAGTGGAAGCGGGGAAAGGCAAGCGGGGTCGCGGGGCCGAGCGGGCACACCGCCGCCGGCGCTTTACCGCAGGAGAGAGAAGGGAAATGGGGGAAGAACACCGCAGCGGGGATGAGAAGAAAGAGGAGAGAGGGAGGAAAGAAAAGGTGCATGATTGGTTGGTTAAACACGTGGGACCCCACCAACGGGTCTCACGACCGTTGTTTTTAAAAAAGAAAAATTTTTTTTATTAACCTTTATCTTTTTCACTATATATATACAACCTTTTTAACACAAAACACAACAATTTTACCATTTCTGTTATTCTTCTTCTTATTTCTTCACCACTTTTATAAAAAATGGATCAAAATAAAACTAGAAAAAGCCCCTTTCCTAAGAATAATCGAAATCGTTGTTTAATTTCTCTCAACCTCTCTCAAATCAACCTATTCAAAATCAACCCCTTTCAAATCTACACTTTTCTCAACCTATTCTTAATCAATAATATTCTTAACTTCCCTCAAATCAACAATACTCTCAACCTATACAAAATCAACAATACTCTCAACCTATACAAAATCAACCATACTCTGAATCTCACAATATTTTTCAACAATTTTCTCAATCTTCTTCTACTTCTTACATCCCACAACCCGTTTCTCCTAATTACGCGTTTAATATGGCTCCACCTCCGCCAAAGGATGCTAGAAACTTCACGCTATGGGGGCTCGACCAAGATGACACTCTCGAGGACATTATACCCGAAACTCAAGAACCAAATGGTAAACATATACTTTTTCTCATATTTTTTATATACTTTTTGCACAAATTTATATGTTTACTTGTATATATATATATGTATATTTTATTTATATGTTTACTTATATATACATTCTATTTATATATATACACATTTTATTTATATGTTTACTTATATATATATATATACAAGATGTTAATCAAGACCAAGACGAAGATGAAGATGAGGAGGTTCAAGAAGTTGACGCGCGTGGAAAGAAAAAGGAAGGACCGAAAAAAATGTGAGAGTTGGAATGACGAACAAGAGGTTGCGTTGGCTCAAGCTTGGATCCAAATTTCGGAATGTAAAAAATTTGGGAATGAGCAAAAAGCGGAAGGTTTTTGGAAGCGGGTTCTCGAGCATTATGCTAGTCAAATGGGCGGCACTACACGAACCGTCCATGGTATTTTGCCAAAGTGGAAAACGATGAATGCGGCTATGGGTCTCTACAACGGTATTCACATCCAAGTGGTAACTACTTTTTATATACTCATATAATACTTAATATATATATATATAATTACGTAATACTTAATATATATATATATATATATATACTTATGTAATACTCTTTATATGTTTTTTGTAGAAACAAGCGAAAGGTAGTGGATGCAACGATTTGGACATTCAAAATGAGGCAATGAGATTGTACAAGAAGCGAACCAAAAAAGATTTTGGTCATATGGAAGCATGGAAGGTCGTGAATACTCACGACAAATGGAAAGATCAAGAGTGTTTTGCCGATATTTTGATGGCCACAGGAATCACAAATAAGGCGGCTAGTTCTTCTTCAAAAAGAAAGTCAACGGAGTATGATTCGGCTATCAATGAAAACATCATTCCCGACATGAACGAAGACCCATTTCCTCCCTTTGTTTCTTCCTCCAAGTCAAGAAAAAAAGCAAACCGCGACTTCCTCCTCTCATGATATTGTTGCCGATGATATTAGCGCCTACACGCACGAAAAGCGTGATTATTTGGTGCTTAAGCGCGAAAAGGATCAATTGGCGAAAGATTTTTGAGCTACACAAATCGATGCCTCGAAGTCGAAGTCTCGACAAAGGAATTTGAAGTTTTTTACCGACTCTCATGCTCACATCACCGATCCGTATCAACTCGAACTCATTCTTCAAGAGAAACGTGAAATCGCCGAAAAGTACGGATGGAAATGTAATTTTTAGTTTTTTTTTTTCGTTTTTTTTTTCGGTATTTTTTTTTCGTTTTTTTTATTTGTAGGAAATGTGTGTTTTCTTTTTAAGTATTTTAATGCTATTTGTTTTATTTTTTAATGAATGTTTAATGTTGTTATTTTATATAGTTTTTAAATTTATATAGTATTAAAAATAAATGAAAAATAAATGAAGTAGTATAAAAAATAAATGAAAAAGAAATGATGAGGTGGAGATGGGGGAAACTGTCACTAGTGATTTGGGGAAGATGAGGGAAGAATGGAGTAAAACGGGGTGGCAAAATTTTAGTGGTTAGTGGTGGGGGAAGAATGGTAACCACTCCCTCCCCCTAAGAAGTATCATTAAATTTTCTTATAAATCAAATTTCTTTGCTTGGTGTCTAATGTCTATAATACTTTTTGTGTTTTCTACTTTTCTCCATCAATCTTAAATCGAATTTTAAAAACCGAACCAAACTTTGACATGGAACTAGATTAAAACCAATCTGGCATATGACAACAGTAAAACTAAACAAAATCAAAATTATAGATTTATTTTGATCTACATTCTATTTATTTATTATGTTATGCTATTATTAGGATTTAGGAATATTGTTTAAATCCATTAAAATCCCCCAATCTCCTTACAGAAAGTAACGCGATCAGCAATCATGAAAACATTTAATTGAACTTTAAACTCAAAAAATCTTTAAACCCAACAAGTCGGCCCCAAGCCCCGAACCTATAGGTTTTTACCGAAATTATTAAATTGGCATAGTCACGTGTGCTGCATTGTAATTTACATGGACTTTTTTGAATAAAATAAACAATATGTTTTTTGAAAGCTAAGGTAAATAAACAATATGTACAATTACGGAGTAGTAGATTAAATCAATCGACAAACAAAATTTGTATGCTTCGATTCCAGAATTTATTTAAATCGTACCAAACAAAACAATAATAACTCAAAGATTCTACAATTCGATTACTACTTAAGAGAAAACCAAATCAAAGAAAACGATAAGGGTTTATACTAAGCATAGCCTTATACACGCGCGATATCAGTTACTTATTCCCTTGCACAACATTAGCCGTGTGCTCCAGCAGATTGATTTCCTGTTCAAGATGCCCCCATTCAATTTCAAGTTCTCTAGTCGACTCTTCCCCATCTAGTCCCGTACGCTTAGCTACCAACAGTTGTGACTTTGTGTCGGAAAGCTTTGCTTTCTTTTCTTCGATCATGTCGATTATCAATGGCAACTTTGAGTTGAACGAAGGTTGTGTATTATTCTCCATTGAATGAATGTTGAATAGTGGGCTGGTGGAAGGGATTTCTTCTTTATTTATAAAGTTGTATGTAATCGTAACAGGGAATTCCGTTCGAAAAATAAAAAATCGTAACAGGGAATTTTACGAGGGATATTTGTGTGGCAAAGGGTATATAGGGCTATTTATTTAAAAGAATTATGTAATAAATATATATTTCTTGAGGAGTAAGGCATGTACTGTATAAATGGAATTAGGGATACGTATTGAAGTTGAATTTCCTACCCACCTGCCTAGCTATTATCGCATAGTTTGTTATAGAAAGTTATTTTTTCATATTCAAGGTAATACCTTAACGATTTCCATATTGTAACTTATTGATATGTGTGACAGCAATATTTATTGTAAGCTTTGTTGCTTACTTATTGTATATGGTATGGTACGGTATATTATCATTATTAATGAATGATTAAAAGAAAAATATGAAGAAATTAATTAATTAACTGTATTAATTTACTATATAAAATTTAGCACGATACTCGCATAATGCGGCGGTGGTTGTGGCGGCAACGGTATGATGGTGGGGCGACTATTGGTGGTAGAAGCAACATTGAGTGGTGTAGATAATTGATGTAAAGGTAATTGAGGTAAAAGGTTAATGAAGATATTTTGAATAACTGACTAATATTGTAATTTAATCATTAATGCTATTTTAGTTAATTACTCCGTAACTTTTAAAGAGAAGGTTATTTTATTTAGTAAATAGTATAACAGTATAACCTAGGTGTATAGGGAATTAAGATTAATAAATAAAGGTATTTTAAGTATAAAAGTGTTAGAATTTTTTAAAATAAAATAAGTCAATATGTTTTATAAGGGATTATAAATAAACACTTTACATGAAAACATGAAGAAAGTGGTTTTTTAATAATTTTTTTTATTCAGGGCTGTTTTATATACAACTAGAAAATTATTACAAACCAATCCTACTCATACAAAAACAAATACAAGTGTACAACCAAATTTCAAATACCACCGCACAAGACATAATTGAAGCCAACTAGAAAGTAGAAACTATCTCAAAAAAAAAAAAAAAGAAAAGAAAAGAAAAAAATAAAAAGAAAGAAACACGTGTACCACCCATGTAACTTCTTTTGGCTCTTTTTGCCTACCAAAGTACCAAGTACCCAAGCCCGATATAATCAACTTACAACCAAGGTGTTTCTGATGTAAGCCCAAGGTGTTTGTCATGTAAGCCTTTTGGCCCAATCAAACACTAATTGGTTCCAAACTAATGTAGTAACTAGTAAGTGAATTATTTATTGAATTAATATAATTTTAAAAATATTTACTATTAATTTAATATTGTATCTATCAATCTTAAAAATTAGTTAGAAATTCAGTTTAACATTATGTTCTATTTCAATGTAATAGGTTGTGAATGGTAACTCGCATGCGTTTCGTACATTCTCTATGACGTATTGAATTAAGAATCTAATACATGTAATACATGCACAACATGAAAACGACGCAAAAAATTTAAGAGTACCATTTTGAAAGAACTTTGATCCACAAGTTACTATCTTACACATGAGTACATATATATCAGTTAGCAACGGAGACAGCTAGTGATCGATTACCCAAGTCTACTACCTTACAACATGAGAAAAGAGTCGGTATTTCATTCGTAACATATACACAAGGCTTAGCGCACATGTCACCATATTTCTCCAGCAGTTGTTGACTTCTACACTCCTGATACCAACATAAACATAAAGTGACGATCAAGACCCCGTAAGGAGGAGGTCAGACTTTTGAGGTCAACCAATCAACGTTTTCAGGAAAGAACATCCTATGACCATGTATATACTAATATTCCAGTTTAGCCGTTCAAGAAATAGAAGTCAGTAAGACAATAACTAAAGACCTTGGTTGGATCTAGTGCGATAATTCGGCCGAACCATGTGCTTCACTGATTCATGGTAAGATACAGCTGTCTTGACCACAGGTTTTGTACCCAACGATCTGCTCACATCTCTGCCTTCTTGGGTCAAATGTTGCACTCCACCGTCCAGTGCTTCCATGCCTCTATTTCCCTGCGCTTCTGTCCTTCCATTTCCCTTTGTAGTCTGTGAATAACCTGAAACTGAAACAAACCCATATAAGGCATCGAGCACATTGCTGATAATTCTTTAACAGATTTAACCTTGATAACACGAATTATATATAGAAGCAAAATGAAAAGTCAACAGATCTATTATTAATAGCGAGATTCATGAAACTATTCATTTGTCGAATATGTATTCCTGCTTACACCTTAAGAGCTCTTCAAAATTTACAAAGTTATGATTTACCCATGTGATACACAACAATTCAACAAATACGCACAAATTTGAGAGTATAGTTCATTGTTACAGAACAAGTTCCAATCTTCCAGAATACTCTTCTAGAGGACGCTATTCTAAATCTATATCTGAAGATATAATTCACCAAAAGCACCCTTTCAAATCACCAAGGGACACCCTTTCGAATCACGAAAGGACACCCTATCGAGTTACCAAGGTGGGATTCCCACATCTCGTCTCATTAATTAATTAACTCACAACACAACTTTGAGCATCAATATTTCATTTATCAAACTCCGTTTTGGACACGGTTTTACACTAGCAACAAATGCTATATATTACTTGCCTCCAAAATAACTAATTTTCCAACAAATTTAAGTTCAACTTATAATATAGGAAAGTTGGTCACTAATACACAAGTACGTATTTCCAGTATCGGATCAAATAGTTAAAGCTCTCGCCTCTGGAAACATAGGTCAAGAGTTCGATCTGCATGCCAAGAAGGCTGGATGTCCTTTTTTACCTTTGGTAGAACTCTGAGCAGCCTCTCTAGGGTAAGATTGTCTAAATCTTAACCTCCTTCATACACCGTCGAAGACGGTATTGAGACTCAAACCCCGTGAAAGACCGCATTGAGAGTTACTTTTTTATTTCCAATACCGGATAACAATATCGTGCCAAACTAAAATAGGAATTAGGATAGACCATAATATTGGGACACGGGAATATGAAATAACAAGAGTTCATTTCCGAAAATGGTACAAAGTATATAAATGAATTAGCCATTTATCTATAAAGAGGTACATAAGCAGGAATCATTATCACATCATGTCATCATTAACGAGGACGTTACTTGGCTTAACTGTCTTTGTCATTATTACTGGCTGGTATGTATATATGTCATCTTGAAGTATAATGTTGAATATGTGGGAGTCCCACCACATTGTTATGCAACAATTTTGATGTAATACTCTGTAGTCTGTAATGAGCGGGTTCATTACCCTTTCCCCTTTTACTAAAAAAGAAGGTGTAGCTCACGCCGGAAGCTTAATTTCGAAAGCATTTCATTCTCCCGACATCACAAGAAGTCTAAAACTGCTATCTATAGTGGCATCAAAAAAGAATTACCTAGATCAAACTTTTAATTGCTTTATATATAAATTTTATTTCCCAAACACTAACAATCTTCCTCACATGAATCTTTAATCAAACAATGGAACAATTCTGCATTCAAACGTTTCTTCATTAGCTACACTAGCAACCTCTTAAACTAATTAAGAAAAAGTCTAGTGGTAGTGAATAAATCCAAACCGAAAAACATCCACACTAATTATGCCTTTAATCAAACACGTACTAATCCACAAACATTATTAATAAAATAAATAAATAAATAAGAATACCTGAATTTGTATCTACTACATGATCACTTTTGGTAACTAATGGAGAATACAGAAAACAGTCGGCTTCAAGAAATTCAATAACTTTCTCCATGAAACTTTTGCTTTTTGTTTTCTTAGTAGGCAAAGCCACATCTTCTTGATCTCCTATAATATTTAAACCAACAAATGTTATTAAAACCCCTAGCTATCATATATATCCATGCTAGCACAGATCATAAATGCGCAGGGATTGGATTCTGCTGTTGTTGTATATATGGAAAAAAATCATTTAATTTTTAAACAAAGTTATTACATACATACCTTGGGGAGTAAATAAGATAGGCTTAGGTGGAGGGAAATCAAAAGTGGGTTGAGGAGCGACCAAAGGGCTATACAAGTATGGATCCGAAATAAGGTATGAAGCAATTTTGTTAATTAGCTTCAATTTATTCCTTCTAGAGTGTTTGTTGTTTTTCCTGCGTTTCATGGGTTTTTGTTTTGTGATTCCTAAAGCTGCAGATTTAGATGATGGCATAACAACTGAGTTTTTCATTGTCGGCATTTTTCTTGATAGAAATGAACAAATGTTTCTTTTTCTTTACGTTGTTTTCTTTTTGACTAATTTTTTGAGAAAGCATGGAGGATGCATGACGTGAAGCGTCTTGGTGTTTACACGTGATCTTTATGTTTTATTAGTATGTTACACCTGGCGCTTTCTAACATGCCTCGTGTATTTTCATCCGTGCATAAGAACAATTGAATATAGATGTTCTGCTTTATTTTCAGATATTATACATTATATTATATATATAACAATCCAAATTTGGATTCTACAGTTACGACTTGATTAGCGGGTAGTCGGCTTAGTTACAATATAACCGGCTTTGTTGGCTGAAAACAGCCAAACAAAGATTTACACGTCACCTTTTGCTAAAAAAACAACCATTTCCCTTTGCTAATCTCACACAGACACACACCTTCCCACACAACAAAACAACGACCATCACACACAATCCAAAAACCCTAACTTTTAATGAAGCTCTCCATCGCCGAAAACAAAGACGCCACCGCCACTGCTGATAAGCCGGATGACGATGAAGATGATGAGGTTAGGGTTTTTTATTTTTATTTTATTTTTGTATTTATAAAGTATGTTAGTTTGGGTGATATATATAGGTTTTGTGAAATATATTTCCGGTTATGTTAGACTTGAAAATGGGTACAAGTATTCTTTTTACTTTTTTTTTTTTTTTGTAATTTCTGAAATTTGGATTTTTTTTATTTCAAATTTGCAATTGCATTTGATTTTGAGGTTTAGTGACTTATTGTGGCAGTGTTCTATATCTGCTTATATGATATTGCCGAAATTATGGTTGCAAATGTGTATTGCTGTAGAATTATCGACTCTTTCTGATAATTTTTTTTATATTGCGTGATTTAAAATTTTTACTTGACACGCTATACTATATGTAATTGGATTTTATTGATTATATGGATGAGTGATCTACTTATAGTAATTTGCGTATAATGGTGTTCAAAATTGCTTTTTAGGGCGGCTTACAAGGTGTGAATGATTAGAAAATGGCGTTTGGCAAATCATGAAGAATTATAAGAAAATCTATAGCTTCTGTTTTGGTAGACCTTGCAAATATATATGCTCCAAGGTACCAAAACTCGAATCTGTTGTCTTATATTACAGTATCATTCTGCTAAACATGTTTTTGGAAAGACACGGAGTGCTAATGTAACGACATATTATGTAGCATGAGTTCAGCTTTTTGATGATTTATGAATATGGATTCAACAACATTTAAAAGTAAGCACAAATAATAAATTACTGGTGACTCCTGCATTTGCTCTACTAATAGAACCCTTGCAGAATCCATCCTATCGTTTAAATTAACTCTCATGACAGTTTTTAAAGATGAGTGGTTCTTCTATTGAATATATGCATGCTTGGTTTCCACTGCAAGGGAGACATACTCCTCCAAGGTACGATTTATAGCTGCAAGAATAGGCAATACTATATTTTTAATTGAGAACACTTATCGCTACCATTGTGTACATTATTGCGGTTCAAGGTACAGGGTCATATATGATGTGATCATTATTACAAAAGTACCTTAAATCTTTGAATACCACCTTTTTTCCAACATTCGGCCCACTCCCATTTTACTCAACTTTTTGATAGACTATTTATGATTAACACAATCCAAACGAACTGATAATCATTAATTAGTAAGTGGGATATATGATTTGATAATGATGTCACTTATCTGATTATGTGGTAGTTTTCCTTATAATATGTTAGTTTAGCATATTTATGAGATGTTAGTCATTTACTCATTTATTTATCTATATATTACTATTGATATGTTGTGCAGTTGTTCTTATTGAATTGCATTTGATGTGTGACAACTTTTATCTGATTGCTTTAATTTGTTTGTCAATGCAATCTTTTATAATCAAAATCATTTATCTATATATTGCTATTGAAATGTTGTGCTTATTAAATTGCATCTGGATTTTTAATTTGTTTGTCAATGTAATCTTTTATGACCAAAGGCCACCATCTACATATTTACGCACTTTTACCATCGTTGTTCATCATATGCATCGACATACATTCTACAGAATGTATCTTTGAGGCCGTGGTCCCTGTAGTTTGTAAATCTTTTTTCATTTCATCATGCTCAATGGTTATATGGATGATTGTTCATTTGTTAGATTGATTCAAAGGGATTATATAATATAGCCTGCTTTCTCAAACTTTTACTTGCAGTTTGTTGAAACAAGAGTGATATGGGTCAAAAGAAAGCATCAGAATGATACTGCAAAGTGCAAACTAGAAACTAAAGACCGGAAGTTCTTTCACCATGTATCGATTAGTTCTAATGAGTCGAGATCCTCATTTTATGGGCTTTTGTGTTTTGTGTGTAAATGGAAGCTGCATCGTTTTTAGTATACGTATATTTTGTAATATGTGATGTACGTACAACTTGATCTATCCTTTTTGTTACTTTTCAATTATGCAGGCTTTTAAAAAAAAAATTCTTCCCGCCGCAACGCGCGGGGAAACCAACTAGTTAGAATGTAAAACTTAATTTATACGAATCGTTATAATATGTATTGAATTTCAAATATGTGTATTGTATGTAATAAATATTTAAATCATGTACATTATATGTACTCATATATATGTGTCAATCATATAAACTATTACTTGTTAGGTTTTTATTAGTTGGATACATATAATACATAGAATTTAAAAGTTTATTACATACAATGCACATGATTAAAGTTTGATACGTACTATAACAATTTATAAAGTTATTTGCATTCTAATGTACTAATCCCTTATTTTTATCCTCATAAAATCATAATGTTATCTTGAAAATATACCTCACGCTATATATAATTTGCTTGTGATTAACTTGATCGATAAAGAGTTGATAATGTATTTAATAGTTAGGTTTATTTATTTACACAAGCAAAATATTTATTACATATATATTAACAGAAAGTGATAATAAATCTACATCATTTTTTAACTATCAACTAGCATGATACCGGCACATTACAGCAGATACAATTGACTGGAAACGCATGCAAAAGAAAAAATGAGAAAAACGATTGCTGGCTGCAATAAGGGTTTGTGGGTGAATGGTTGCAATGTGGGTTTGTATGGATGATTGCAATATTTGTGAGAAGAGGATATTGGGTATTTCCTCCTGTGTAACTTTCAAGAGGGGCTCTATTTCTTTATTTTTTAACATGAAATATAGATAAAAATAATATATAAATTGTATTGAACCGGTGTTAATTGATGTGGATTTAGAAAAAAAAAAGAAAAAACCTTTTGTTTAACTTGTTTTTTTATTCTATTACATGTTTTCTTTTTTGAACAGCAGTGGTGATTGTATATATGAAGGAACTAGTTTTGGCACCCGCCGTATTGCTGCGGGAACATGTTTTCCAACACGACAAATTTTTGGATAAAAATATATAGTAATATGAGTGTAATACAAATATGTTTATGACAAATATTCAAATCCATATCATAAAAGTAATATATAGCAATAATACAAGTAACATATATAAATAATAGAAGATGTACAAAAAATATAGAACAAAAGAATAACTATATTAATGCATATAATAACATTTCAACGATGGTGATGTAATATAATTTTTTACTTAAATGTTACATGAACGTAAAAGGTAACAATGATGAGAATTAATACTCATTACCAATGTTTAAAGGTAAAACCATAAATTTGTGAATGTTTAGAAACATGAGATCCCAGAATTTCGGTGTCTGCAAAACTGAAAACGAAAACTTTGATGGGAGCAAAAGTTAAAGAATAGAAACTTTTGAGGGTAAAAATGGAAAGAAAAAAAAAAACAAATTAGAGATTTTGTATTTTATATACTATACATAAAGTTGTACTGTGATGGGAGCAAAAATTTACTGTAAACGATAGAAACTTTAAGGTGTAAAAATGAAAATTAAAAGAAAAATGTTGTTGTACGTTATGCATAAAGACTTGTACATTTTATAATATATTTACAACCCTATTACACACTTATACGGGTGAAGTTAAAAAAAAACCGACAATAAATTATGAGACTAAAAATCTCACTTAACCACCTCAAATATTAACAAACTACTCTTAAACCCATAAAAGATCACAGGAACAAAGATATAATAATTACTCGTATTTTATTGGTCCATAAAATGGTAACAATTGCAGCAGGTCGGTGAAAAACGATGCTAGAAAAGATACTTTTTTTTCTTACCTAAAGTAGATATATTTTATAGGTAAAGAGTAAAAAGCTTATGATTTGATCTATGCATGCAATAGTTGATTGTACTATACTTGAAAAACTTGTATAAACATATAAGTGTTTAGTATAGATATAAGGAAAATGATAATGATAACTCTAGCTTATTACATGCATAAAAATAGTATTTTATATATCAATAACCACCCATCAAATTTTCATAAGATAAAGTACAAATTTTAATGCATCAAATCAATTAATACTGACGGCTCTGACATTAACAAAACTCTAGATATAATATAATGAGCAGAGTGATAATTCGTTATTCTCTATTTTTATGGGGTTTTTTTTTCATCAGTTAGTAAAACTGTAAAAGGAGGCCAACCGCCAACTCATATCTATTGTAAAATACTAGTACAAAACTTTAACCTTATGAATAAGGTGTGTTTTATTTCCAATTAATTTTTTAATTAAACAAAAAGCTTTATCTATTTGTTCATTCAAGTTTGTTTATTTATGTTAATTAAGTTTTTGTTGTTTATTTTTGAATAAAATAACTAACAGTGATCGCAATATACATTATAGATTTATATCATACACTATGTTATTATAAGTGAATTTGAATAGTAGCAGTCGAAAAAACATAAATTGACTAGAGAACTTTTTTTTTTTTACTAATTTCTGTTTTTTAGCTTTCTTTAAAAAGGATTTTTCTAAAAAATATTAATTTCATTTTGATTTTCAACCAACTTAATCAACTTTTTGATCAGATTAACTAAATAATCACTTTTTAATACCGTTTGTTGTATTATTATTTCATTCACTCCGTACAATGAGAAAATGGAAAAGTGATATTGATTTGATTACCATAAGGTTGTTTATGCTTCCTAGAATCCCATGGGATTTTGTGATGATAAATAATTTATATATAAAAAAAGTAAATTTTCATGTAAACGAAATTTAAATATAATATTTAGCTAATATATGAGGCAAGTGGCGGTGGTGGCTAGTGCCTAGTTGATCGACGGTTGATTTTGGATTCTCAGTGATATTCGTATAACAAATTTGGGCCACGTACAAAATCTATTACGCAGTGTATAACTGGATCATGCAGTAATTATTGTAGATGGTTAAATTGTGATGTAGAAACATCACTTCCCTTGTCTGAAACATAAAGACAATGACAGAACTTGAACACTAATTATAAAGGAGCGGACCTCAATGAAACATAAGATTTAGCTTTATTAGAGAGACTAATATATAACATTAAAGTTATATTTGTAGAATATATAAGAAAGTTAGTATCGAACGTAAAAACTTTTGATGGGGATGGAACCCCCCCTTTGGCCCTTAAAAGTTCTATAGTTGCATAAAGATAAAAAAAAAATTGTATTTGTTATTAATTATTGGTTGCATATATAATCATTAGATAAAATAAATGTAAGATAAAAAGGTAGTACTTTACCATAATATAACTAAAAGAGAAGGTTGGGGTACACTTGGCACCATTAATTCCCTTCTTTTAGCCTAATACTTCATTCTTATTAATCATCTATTTTTTAATATTTATTTAATATAAAATAGTCGACCTTTAATAATTAACATCTTATAAGCCAACACATATATATTAACCATCATCAACGACTCCGTATTGTACATGTATGGACTGTTTTGGAGTGGAACAACCCGAAGAAAATTAAAACGTTCGAAATGGCGTTTGTTGATGAATTGGTATATATTTTTCAAAATTATATACTATACACTTTTTATTTCTCTTTTTATTTAACTAAAGTTGAAAAAAAAGTAAAATGGAATAATATTTATATGGAGTTAATTTTCATATGTTTCTTCTTTAGCTTTCGTATTGATTAAATTGTGATATTGGTCATACACTTGCTATTTGGTAACCTGCTACTTCTTGTGTATTCGGTTGCTTGCATTAAATAACCCAAAAAACGTAGTTAGTTAAATTGAATAGCAAGTCTAGTAGTAGGGTATATTACATAGCCTTTTTACCATAATTGGGTACATTCTCATGCCTTTATCCCTTTTATTTAACTAAAGCTGAAAAAAAAGGGTAAACTTGAATACGTATTTATATGGAGTTAATTTTTCATATGTTTCTTCTTTAACTTTCGTATTCATTAAGTTGTGATAATGGTCATACACTTTTTGTTTCACATATATTATAAAATTTATATATCTTGAGACTATCTATCCAATGGACGGGTCTGAACACTAGTATTTTATATACTTAAAAATATAATATTTACACTTATAATATGTTATGGATTAACTTTGGACCTAGCTAACATATTCGTGTTATTATTATATACTAGTTAATCAACCCGGGTTCAACCCGGACATGTTAATTAAAATTTTAAAATTATAAAATATATATAATGTTTGTTATTAAAACATTATAACTTGATATAAATCTAATAATTAAACTAACACAATAATAATATTTAAAATAAAAACGACTACAACATTATGTAAATAAAAAAAGACATTTTATTTGTAAGATTATATTAGAGAGAAATTTTTTTTCTTTAAATAAATGATTAATACTTTTATTAAACATGTAAAGGGTTATTTCTATTTTATTTATATATGACATCATCATTAAATAAAAAATTTTAAGGTAAAATATGGATTTGGCTACATCAAAAACTTTATAAATATACTTATAGGAAACAATCTTGTTTTATTATATATAGAGATTATGTATATACTAAATATTTTTATATATATACTAAAAGAAAACTGACCTAATATTATATTAACCAATCATAGCTTTCAATTTTATCAAATTGGAAATTGATGATGTCTTTATTAATTTAATTATAAATTAAAAATCCTAATAATTATTATCCAAAAAATTAGTATATTATATTAATATTAATATTTGTATAAAAAATCTCACTAATTTACACTTATTTGTTTTTCATTAATAATTTACACTTTTTTACCTTCATTAAATACTTAATTTATAATTAATACAATTTGTAGTTATCAACTTGAGAATTTTGTTTTAGATTTTTATCATTTAATAATTAAAAAAATTTCAACATTGTATTCTTTCGTAAAGACATTTGCTCTAAAAACTTATTTGACTAATCACAAATTTACACTTTTTGACCAATTAGAAAGTTGCTTTTGTTTTCAATTTTAACTTTAATTTACACTTATTTGTTTTTAATCACAATTTATACTTTTTAATCAATAATTTCAATATAACAGATAAAGAATAGTATCTAATAGAATAATAGCTAATATATATTCAATAGAATAATAACTAATATATATATATATATTAGTTATACGTTCTATTATATAAATGTAAACTAATTACTAAAAAACAAATAAAATTAAATGTAAATCTTTATATATTAAGATTTTAAAAGTAATTGTACTATTATCCTTTTTTTGAATTTCTTTTTAGTAATTTTCATGACACATATACGAAAAATAAAGCATATAAAAATATAATCTTTATATGCAGCGTTGCAGTGTCGCTAGCTTTTGAGGAATAATTATTCGATAGAACTAAAGAGTTCCGATACATTTACTCTTTTTTTATTTTTTTAATTGAAGTATTTGGAATATGTTTAACCTAAAAATAAGATATTACTTTTAAAAGTGTAAAATAAAAATGTAACATCACCTTGTGTAACAATAAATCAAATATTCAAATATCGTTAAATATGTCACAATCTACAATTTTGATGGACATGTTATGATTTTGAAATATTTAAATATCATTATGCATGTCACAGTAAACAATTTCAATGAACATACTTTTTGAAAATATTTCACTATAAAACTCAAAGTTTTATAATATAGATCAATTTTTTATTACTAAAAATTGTAAAAGTAAATTTTAAAATATAAACTAACATTTAACATTGATAAAGTTGTAAGTCCGTATATTAGACACAAGCCTAAAATCTAGTTAATTAGCATACGACCCGAGCCGACCTATCGGGGAAGTAAGTCATATATTGAGTACCGTAATTAGTTAAGAACGTGATTGGTATTCTATATTTGTCACCTAGGATGAGGGATCTCGATGAACTTAACAATTGTGATGGTTACTCACTAACAAGATATGATGCACCAATTTCTTTGCTAATTAAATTCCGTGATATGGTATGTTTTCAACATATTTGACCATATGTTACAATCCAAACAAATAACAAATTATCTCTTTTCGCTAGCTTTATTCCTCCTAAAGACTTGACCACGCCGAAATTAATGACAAAATTAATTATGTTTTATATATTATGAAAATATCAACACGTGGAGTAATTAACAATTAAGGAATATTATTTCTCTAATTTCATTGGTGATATAGAAGTTGCACATATTTGGTATTGCATAAAAAAAAAAAAAACTTAGTGCTGTCTTCCGTTGGTTTTAAGCCCCAATACCTCAACGATGTATGAGAGAGTTTAAAATGTAGGCATACCTTACCTCTACCTAAGTAGAGAGCCTGCTTTAATTGTCTACCTAAATGGTAGAAAACACCCTTCAACCTTTGCATGAGATGATGATCATCGAACAATGTTTACTATCCAACCTGTTTTATTTGGTATTGCATATCATTCAAAATTAACAGATTATCTCGGTTTATTAATAATTCGCTCTTTATTGACACAGAAATTGCCCCTTGAATATATTCTGAAGCATCCATTGCATGTTTTTTTTCCCCCTCCACTCCTCAAGGTACGTACATATACTCCCTAGTTAACTAATTATTCACTAGATTATGTACTAGACTACAAGTTCCCCTAATGAACAAACATCTTGATCGATCTTATACTAAATAAAAACATGAAGAATTGAAATTAGAAAGAGAAACTTTATTGATCATATCAGAAACTTCATTGTTAAGAAATTAACAAACCATTAATGAGAACAGAACCGAAACAAAAAGTAATTAAGAAATGTATACAAGCTAGATAAAAGATCGAGCGAGCGAATTCATAATGACATTTTATGATAAATTACAGATGGTCATATATATGTGTGTACGTCGATCACAATATATCATTTTCTGTACGCCGTATATGTAAGAGAGAAACATTAAAAACATATATAGCGAGCGATATTACTAGCTAGCTAGCTACATATATGAGATAACGTTAGCTGCTAGTGACCACGGCCGCGATGGCTTGGTCCAGAGTAAAATTGAGATAGCACCGAGACCAGATAATTAGGAGACGAAGAAGAAGTGCGGTTGTGGTGATCTTTGATGTGTCGAATACCCTCCACCCGGCCGCCGTTGGAAACAAGGAGCAGAAAGATGGTGATGATCAATAAAACCATATTCAACACCATAACACTACTACTAGCCTTAATTCTCATCTTGAATATAATGGGCCGGGTTAATTAAGCTAAGGAGGTTATTAATCAATGGTATGTGTAATTTACATGGAGATATATACACATATATATACGTGCATGCAAGGTCAAGGTGGGGGCCGCGGGAGGGTTAGAGTAGTGGAAGGAAGGCTCGTACGTATGTACATGAGGCACTATTATTATTTAATTTTTTCTCTTCTATCCACTGAATAACTAGATATATACCTGGTCGTTGACCGGGTTATTAACAACAAATATACATCTATATCTATATGTCTATATATATATATATATATTCTTACAAGTACTCGAAACATGTTCATCTCTATATATATAAAGATACAACAAGTTAATAAAAATGCAAATATCTAACGTTTATTAGTAAGACGTAATATAAACATTGCAAACCTAAACATAAGGTAGTATCACTTTTGTTAACTCATTATATATATTATTTATAAAGTTAAACATGTTATATATATATAATATTTATTGTTTGTAACCCGATCAACGTCCGGTATAGATTTACTTCATTTGTGGGGAAGTTTATTTGTTGTGTACATTTAACATATGCACGGGTCAAACCCTGACGCGACCCATGCAGACCGTGACCCGACAAAGCAACAAAACGAACCCGTGACCCGGTTCTTTAAGCGTCAAACGAGTCAATTGGGTAAGGTTCGGTCGGGTTCAATTCAATTCTCGGGTTTAAGAGACTTTTGTTCTTCATTTTCATAAACCGTTCCGGCCTGACTAAAACCCGACAGAGCAACACAATCAAACCCGTGAGCCGGCTCATTAACCTATCGGGCGGGTCGATTTGTGTCGGGTTTGGGTAGTATTGGGCCGAGTCGTGAATTTTCGGGTCATATGCTCATCCGGGATGTACACTAATTTATTAGCTATATCTTTAGATTTTTTAGAATAATCTTTTAAAGATGTAGATATTGAATACATTTTTCAAAGCTAAGAGACATTGATTTAATTAGCTACCGATTTTTCTATCTATCTATATCTATACTATATTATAAAAAAGCAGCATTTTAATTTTGGAAGTGCTTGAAAATATGTAATATCACTTAACACCCTTTACAATATTTTCACATACATTACCCCCTTAACATTGATGGTTAATTTTTTTAACGACATTTTATCCTACTCCTACTCCTAAACTACATGTATGCCTGAAACCAGGATTCTCGAAAAATCCCGTGTTAATTAATCCACCCGCAAAAATGTGAGAAGTGAGACTCGAACCCATATGGATCCTCCCAAAATCAAAGACCTTATCAATGGGCCATCAACCCATTGGCATTGATGATTAAATTATACTATATATCAACTATTTATCTTTTGAAATATCTCCATTAACCCTTTACATCATTTTTAATCACATTATTAAATGTTTTTTTTAACATCAAACGCTTGGTATATGGAATATCATTTGTTGCACTATTGCTTAATTGATCTCATCTTTAACTTTCTTTTGACATGTTACGATTTTTCTTTTTTTCTTGAATGTTCTCCTGCTCATCGAACATATTATTACTACATAGTGACAATAGTAAAAGACTAAATCTAATTTTACTCTAAATGACAATAGTATTAAAATAAGTATATTAAATATCATAAAAATTTACCATAATTAAATATCAAAGTTTGACTTTTAATTTTGATGGTTGAAATTAATTTGTTGATTTATTTTCAATGGTGAAGATCAAAAGACAATTCATATTTTTTTTCTCTTTGTAATGGTAGCCATATATATATATAATGGAAAGTTTTTTTTTAAAGAGGTATGAGTATAAGCCCACGCTTAATTTGAAATTAAAGCGTCGATGTATAATTCCGAGTCAAGCTAGCATAAACGATTAGCATTTTTTACTTCTTTTTTAACCCGCCAGAATTAAAACATATTAAAAGATACAATAATATTTATGAAATAAAATATTTAAAAACATTGTTTTAGTATGAGGATTGGATGGATGATAACACATTTTATCTTACCTTAATCTTATTCTTAGTGCATATTAAAAGACGTACAATTGGATTAATGCATTATTGACTAATCACATCGTTTAATTTTATCAAATTACGTTTTGATTTTATCAAATTACGTTATGCTAATGTCATCATAATCCAAATATATATATTATTATATTGGTATCTGTATTAATATTTTTAAAAAGAAAACTTCATTAACTTATACTTTTTTATTTTTTATCAATAATTTACACTTTTAATCCTTGAATATTTAATTTATATTTATTACAATTTCTAGACATTAACTTGAAAAGATTTTTTTAATTTTTTCATCATTTAATTAATTAAAAAAATTTTAACGTATGAAATATTATCTATTAAAAAGTATTTCAAAATATGAAATACAATATATTCCCCTTATCTAAAGGTCATAAATTAAAATTCTTCTTTATGTAAGGATGAAGCTTCTTAAAATATGAATTTTAAAGATTGTTTTATAATTATTGGGAGATTAGATTTCATATGAAATTTATATCATATATTTATATTTATCCCCCTTATCATAGCTCTTTTCAAAAAAAAAAATTAAAACAAAACATTAGATCTATCAAACTACTCCTTTTACATCAATTACTTTTACATTAATAACCAAACCGTTACCGGCACTTCCGCCGTCATCACCACCATCCGCCACCACCACCATTACCACACTGTCGTTTCACGCGGACATGTGTTTAGTTTGTATACATTTATATTTGGATTTTAATCCAATATACAATATACAATATATATATATATATATTCTAATAAGTCATCTTAACCTTAATCAAATATTTAGAAAGTATAAGTTATAATAAACTTAATTAATAATAAATAAAGTAACTTTATCAGAAAAATTTTTTTAATTAGGTAATAAAACAACTAAATAAAATGTAACTAACAAATTAATAAGATAATACTCCTATATCAATTATAAATGTTTAAAGAGTTAATAATTTATAACATATCAACTACTTGTTTTGGGAAGAAAAAAAAAAGAACAGAAAAATGGATGTAAATAATTTATGAGTTTTGTTAAACGAAACTTTAAAAGATTTCGTTAAGTTGCATTAAATAGTTGTACACTTATCATAAAATTCAAAGGTAGACTTTTGATATGAATGTACAATTTGTTTTTGTTTAAATGAAGCCTAAAGAGTTTCATTTAACATTTTTTTATTATGTATTGTGATGATGATGATGATAATACTAAAATCAATAATTTTAATAATAATAATAATAATAATCTACCAATATACTAAAACATGATTGTGTATTTTTTTAATCGACACTTGACGCATTCCTTGCGCGACATGTATCACGTTTGGTGTAATTAAAAAATGATTCAAACTAAATTCATAGTTTACCTAATTGTAATCAAATACTAATCTTTGGATTTAACATAAAAAAGGTTTTTGATTGACATTTGACGTATCTCTTGCACGACATGTGTCACTTTGGTGTAACTAAAAAAATTTCTAATTCATAATTACGTAATTGTAATCAAATACAAATATTTAGATTTTATATATGCACATATCTCTCATTATATATTTTATTATATTGTTATACTAAGTTTTCATGTATACGATTTATAAAAAAAATTAATAATATTAACAACTAATATTTTAATACGGAATACAACTACTTTAAAAGATAATATATATATATATATATATATATATATATATATATAGGGGTGGGTTAGATTCGGGACTCTTTATTTTAGGGACTGTTAGGGACTCGATCTAGACCGTTCATTTTTATCAGATTTAATCACCACCGATCATCTCCGACGAGACTTACACATGTGTAAGTTGAATAAAAATTATGATTTGGAGCAGGCTTCGCCCTTAAGGATATTCATAAACCAAAGCGGATGGAGGTGATAGGTCATAGAGGGTGATAGGTCATAGTGTGATAGGTCATAGAGAGTGATAGGTCATAGGGGGTGATCGGTCATAGGGGGTAATCGGTGATAGGTGATCTACCTAAAAAAAATTGTACTTAAAACATGTGTAAGTTACTTACAAATGTGGTGGTAAGAGATGATCATGGTGGTGGTGGTCAGAGATGATGGTGGTGGCCGGAGAAGGAGGTAGAAGGAGTCCCTAACAGTTCCTAAAAGAAGGAGTCTTAATTTAACTTTTCCATATATATATATATATATATATATATATATAGGTTTAAGGTGAAATAAAACAAGTATTAAAGTAAAACAAATAAAACAATAGGTTCATCTTCACTGAAAATCATCGTGCATCATGAAAATCATCGTGCATCAATTGATTCGTGAATCTTCGTGCATCAATTTGACCATGATCTAAGGGTCAAGATTTTGTCTTATTTGTTTTACCTTAATACTTGTTTTACAAAACCCAACTCCTATATATGTTGAGTTTTAAACATCCAATTAAACAAATATATTATCTATATTTATGCTACTATATAAAGCAAACTACCCCTTTTCCTTTAAGTAATTAAGATTTTAAATTGACCATATTACTCGTTTTTTTATTCACTAATTTAAACATTTTCACCTATATACCTATAATACACTTAATGAAATAACTTACAATATAGATCTTCCAACACTTAAACAACCATAATAACCTCTCTCACATCAATTAATTTATAATCATTACCACGCCACTACCACCGCTATCACACATTGGCACCACCACTGCCGCCGTTGTCATACAGTCGTCGATACCACATCACCATTGAATCGTGCGGGCATTTGTTTAGTATAATTCATGAGATTTTATATAATATGTGAATGGATCTATATTCAAACTTAGGTATTTAACAACTAAATAATATTCTCTATTCTCTAAATATAAGCATCATATATTACATAATCCGTATATCGTACGAGCATTAAGACTAGCAATAATAATACAGGGGGAAGTGAAGATGTGAGACAACACTACCTAACTTGGGTAGAATCTCTTTCACATTAAATTTTTTTGAATATTTTTATACTATTTTGATTTTTGTGCAAATTAGATAAAAAAAATGTACTCCATATATATAGTGATTAATCAAAGGCATTAAAAAGTTCAAGAGCAAAAGGTACTTTGTTAGACTACGTTATAAAGTCAGAATTAAAATATGATTCTTAATTTTCAATAATGTACTTTATTTATATCATTGATCGAGTTGGAAAAACTTTTCAAAACAAATCTACTTTCTAAAAGTCCAAATTTGAACCTATCCAATTTTGTACCTTGTAATGATGACTTACGATTTACATAAAAAAAAAAAAAAAAAAAAAATCTGAAAAGCCTACCAAGATTAAAAAAAAAAAAAAAAAAAGTAGTAAAATCCGTAAGCTTTCCTAGTTATGTGTTTTTTTTTAATGGTCAATCAGGATTTTTATTTAACACCAATTAAGTTTAGCTAGCAGATGACAAGTATACACCATAATTAGTTGCCGGTATCGCAAAACATATATTACAACAAAAATACAATTACATCGATACTTCTCGTGAGGCTTCATTCGTCCAACAATTAATTGCCAAATCTATTTTGGTCTATTAAGTGGCACAATAAACATTTTACTTTCATAACTTGTTTGTTACTGAACTAAATATATAGGCATTAACTTAATATATATCGTCTTTTTCGCCTATATAACTTTCAATAACATAAGTTTCAACAAATATAAGCATTAACTTAATATATAGGCAGTATTATAGTGGCAGTGTTTGTCGCCAGATCCTAACCATTTCTTCCCTTTCCCTTCACCGCCGACATCAACTATGAGGCAACCTAAAAGACAACCTACAGCTATTTTTCATAATCGAACGAAAAGGATTTTCTCAATATTCACATTTGATATTGTAATAACTTAATTTTGCTAATAAGTTAATATATCTTTGATCATGTATTTTTTAAATATCAAAAAAAAATTCAATAAAAGTATACAACCACTTCGTCAAGACATACCAACTAATTATGATGTATACTTGACTTGAATAGTTGAATTGTATGTCTATTGAAAACACTCCATTTTCTTATTCGGTGTTTTTAAATTACGAGAGTAAGTACCCGCGTGTTTTGACGGTGAGATGGTGTGGGTGATAGCTAGGTTATAGAGTGTGATATGTCATAAAGTGTGATAGATCATAGGAGTTGATATGTCATAAAGTATGATAGTCAAATGTCTTAGGCGTACGAGCTCCGTCCCCGGATTTAAAAATTCGTCAAAAGTATATCGAATGACATCTCTAATGAAAAAACATGAAAGTTTAAAAACATCCATATAATTTTTATAATTTATATGTACAGTTTTTGAGATAAAAGATTTTGATTGAATTGGAAGAATAAAAGATTTATAGAGGAGTGAGAAAAAAATGATTGATTAAGATTTGAAAAGAGAAAAAAAGTATTATAGTTATTTTAGGTAAATATATAATAGATAGGGATTTAGGAAAGATATTTTGAGAAAATACTTAAAATCAATATTAAAAATTTAAGTTTAATGTTAAAAATTTATAAACTTTTTGTATCTGTGGTTTTGTCAAAAGTACAAAGATCGTCCTTAACTTTGAAAATAAACAAAAATGTTCATGGTTTTCATGAAAATCAAACATTTTGGTCCCTCATTTTGACGGGTGTCTATATGAAACGCTATGTGACGAAGGCCGCCCGTATTTTTACTTTCCTTACAAGTGTTATAAAACTCAAGTTGAACGCTTCAAGTCTACAACTAAGGGGGAAAAAAAGAATAACGTAAAAAGAAACGTTAAAAATCATACGAGTGTGGGTTGGGTTGGGTTAGATTAAACGTGAATAAAGGACGATATATGAGGTCACAAAAAGTGCAATTGGATAAAACGGATGACGATCGATGACAATGGCGCGCACAAGGCCCTACAAACACGCGGCCAATAAATTACATGATACTCTCTTATTATTAGCCGCCTCAACTCATTCAGTTTCTTAATTATAGATTCTTTCTCTTGCTATATTATATACAGTACACATAGAAACGTTACATTATACTATTGTAGCAGAGTGTGTGGAAATAAAATTAAAATAAATTAAATGGAAGAAGAAGGGAATAATAATAAGTTGAAGGTTAGATTTAACGAAGAAGCAAAGCATTGGACGGATGCGCTTCCGATCGGGAATGGGCGTCTTGGTGGGATGGTGTGGGGTGCTGTCTTCTCTGAAACCATCAATCTTAATGGTACGAACGTAATTTAATTGCTACCTATTTTATTTTTTTATAACTAGCTACTCGTTCCAACTAAGATATCAAATATAAATTTTGGTGGTTGAAAATTTATTTCTCATGTTATTTAGTACTCTATACTTGGCTAATCAATCTGGATAATGCCTGGCGGATAATTTCACTTCATAAATTTAAATAAATTATCAATACAAAAAAAAAGAAGCTCCTTTAGCCATAAAGTAGCTAGATAATGTTCTTTTGGCAAAATCAGTAGAGCTAAAGGCTTTGCCATAAAATTCCCAGTCAAGAAACAGCTAAAGCCATATAAAGAAGTATCAATGCTTGCATCAAGCATTATAAGTTGGTGATACTATTAGTTTGCATATATTTGACTGTTCAAGTGACACTGGCTGGCTATTAACTCACCCCGCCTGCACTTCTCATATATGCAACAACATGGATACTATTTTACCTCATTGAGCGGAAGCATATTCAAACAATAAACAATATATTGTGCAAGAAATGTGACATGAGACAATTAGTATCTAAACCCCGAAATCTGTGAAAGGGATGTATTGCCATGTTCCCAAATTCTTTGGTTATGGTCATATATATATATATATGTATATATTATCTGACCTTTTTGATGTACCCTTTCTCATTATATAATTGACCATAGATTGAATTAACATTTGCTGCAGACGACACTCTATGGACAGGAGGTCCGGGGAACTACACAAACCCAAACGCCCCAAAAGCTCTATCTGAAGTCCGGAAACTTGTGGATGATGGGAAATATGCCAAAGCTACTACATCAGCCATCAACTTATCTGGAGAAGGCCCTAATGTATGTTTATCGGCTTGTTTGTCTTTAAATAACATGAGAAACTAACCATTCAAGAGAATTTATCATCATTTTTTGTCGATTTCTTGTAATTGTGAAGGCATACCAAATCTTAGGTGACATCAATCTAGTATTCAATCACGATGCCTCTTCATATGACAAGTCAACATATCAACGAGAGCTGGATCTCGATAACTCCATGGTAAAAGTTAGTTATTCTATTGGTGAAGTGCTATTCAAACGGGAGCATTTTGCTTCATACCCAGATCAAGTTATTGTGACAAAGATTTCTGGAAACAAGTCAGGTTCTCTGTCTTTCACTGCATCTCTTGATAGCAAGCTACCTCATCGTTCTTATATAAATGGTCAAAATCAAGTAGTTATGGAAAAAGCCGAAGATGGAATTCAGTTTTCTGCTATTCTTGATTTGCGTATTAGTGATGGTATTGGCACTATAAGTGTTTCGGAAGATAAGAAGATTGAGGTGCAGGGATGCGATTGGGCTATTATACTTTTAGTTGCATCATCTTCATTTGAAGGGCCATTCAATAAGCCTGCAGATTCTAAAAAAGATCCTAAATCTGAGTGTTTTAGCACATTGAAATCGTTAAAGAGTTTTTCATATGAACAACTTTATACTCGGCACTTGCATGATTATCAGAATCTGTTTCATTCTGTCTCTGTTAAACTTTCAAATGGATCAAAACCCACTGAGAAAGATTTGGTCGCAACTTCAGAGAGAGTCAAGTCTTTTAAAATGGATGAAGATCCTGCGTTGGTCGAGTTATTATTTCAATACGGTCGTTATTTGCTTATTTCTTGCTCGAGGCCTGGAACTCAGCCCGCAAATCTGCAGGGTATATGGAATGATAAAGTCTACCCACCATGGAAGTAAGTTCTTTAACATTTTTTTTTTCATAAAGGTTTAAATATAAAGTTGCTCTTTTCTCCATTTACTAGAATTTTATTTTTTCTTTACAGCGGGGCACCTCACTTGAACATCAATCTTCAAATGAACTATTGGCCTTCACTTTCGTGTAACCTTCATGAGTGCCATGAGCCATTGTTTGACTACATTACATCTCTTTCGGTCAATGGGACTAAAACTGCAAAAGTAAATTACGAAGCAAACGGGTGGGTAGCACATCAGGTGTCTGATATTTGGGCTAAGACATCCCCTGATGCAGGGGATCCCGTTTGGGCATTATGGCCAATGGGTGGAGCCTGGGTCTGTACCCATTTATGGGAGCATTATACTTATACACTGAACAAAGTACGACCATTATATTTTCCTGTCTGAAATTCCTCTTTGTTTATGTGATAGCTTATAGTTGATTTAAAAAAACAGGAATTTTTAGAAAAGAAAGCGTATCCGTTACTTGAAGGATGTGCTATGTTCCTTTTGGACTGGTTGATTGAAGGGAAAGAAGGATATCTTCAAACTAATCCATCTACTTCTCCAGAACATATGTTCACTGCTCCTGATGGTAAACCGGCTAGTGTCAGTTATTCAACCACCATGGATATATCCATCATTAAAGAAGTATTTTCTGCCATTATTTCTGCTGCTGAGGTAATAATCAATATTATCGTTGGTTTTTATGCTGCAGCGTATTCATGTTTTCTTACTTAAAGACTAATAAAGAGCTGCGGATATAGGTTTTGGGTAAGGGTGAAAATGATCTGATGAAGAAAGTACTAAAAGCCCAACAAAGACTTCCTCCAACAAAAATAGCCAAAGATGGCTCCATTATGGAATGGGTATGTTTGATGTATCTCATAATCAAGAATGTTTTTGTAACCATATCTAACAGATTACTTGTTTATTTACTTCTTGTTTTTACTAATCTTATCCCTCTTGTGAGTGCTTAATTATGACAGGCTCAAGATTTTGAGGATCCAGATGTGCATCACCGACATATTTCACACTTATTTGGGCTATTTCCAGGCCACACTATAACACCAGGGAAAACTCCTGAACTTTGTAAAGCTGCAGAGCACTCTCTTAATAAAAGAGGTGGACATACTTGTAAGCTTTGTTTAGGTTGAATTGTTATACACGATAATCATATGCATAATGTATTATTACTACTCTTTGAATAGGAGAGGAGGGTCCAGGATGGTCAACTACATGGAAAGCAGCTTCCTGGGCTCGGCTTCATAACAGCGAACATGCATATGAAATGATGAAACATTTGTTTGATTTGGTTGATCCTGAAAAAGAAAGCAACTATGAAGGTGGACTTTACAGTAATCTATTTACCGCACACCCTCCTTTTCAGATAGATGCCAACTTTGGGTAAGTATAATTTCTTCATATTCTCAGCACAATATCATTAATTGATTGAAGTAATGATAATGTACTTGGTGGTGTTCAGTTTCAGTGCAGCATTAGCCGAGATGCTGATCCAAAGCACCATAAATGACATTTACTTGCTTCCTGCACTTCCTCAAGACAAATGGATAAACGGTTCTGTGATAGGACTAAAGGCACGTGGGAATGTAACGGTCAGTATCTCATGGAATGATGGAGATCTCCATCAGTTCAGTCTCTGGTCAGATCACAAAAAGGGTCAAAGCTTCACAAAAACAATACATTATAAAAAACTGAGTGTTGAGGCTACAATCTTAACAAGAAAAGTATATACATTTGATAAGCATCTAAGACCCATAAAGACATCTTCTTTGTTAGATCATTCAAGCACGTAGCTTAGCGGTATGTGGTTTGGTTCTAAGGGGTGTTAATATTCTTAGAGGCACCAGTCTAAATCTTCTATATTCTAGGATGAAAATAGAGATCAAATGTCGATACGATATATGTATGTTTGTGAAGGTTTGCATTCTTTTGGTCTATTTCATTTGGTATCTATGAATAAGCAAATGCTGGAATTTAGGCAAGTATATTATGGTCGAGTATTTTTTTTTTTTACCCATTCAAACCGTTTGGTTGGTTTCTTTATCGTCAAGGGTTTTTTTCCCCCCCTAATACTGCATACTTGCTTACTATTGAAGATAAAGAGATAACCAGGAAGCAAGAAGGGGAACACTCTGTTGACACTAATGTATTCCTTGATAATAATCAAGCAACTTCTTTCTAAGTATCAATGTATGTATAATTGTATCCATATCAAACAATGCAAGAATGTTATTAAATTCTGGTAAACAGAAGTTCAATGCTAGAAATATTAACCAACCGGGTATATATGATTGGAAGCATATAGATATACTTGAAGAAGAGAATGTGAATGTGAGTTTCACGAGTGTTGGAAAAGCAAGCCAAATATGGCGATTGTTATGGATGAGCCACGCAAAGCGGCTCTAAAGAGGATTGAGGAGTTTGTTTTCCTAGATTTGTAGTGTGTTTTTCAGTAATCTTGATTGGTGATGGCTGGCTGAATTTGGTTTAGATCCATGTTTTAATGAAATTGGTGTTGCCAGAGGGAAATAAATATTTTTGGATTTGTATCTTTATTGTGATGGCTGTCCTTCATATGGAACGCTTCACTTGAGTTGTATACTTCTATGCTTAATTAAGTTGCTATGCTACTTTATGAAAGTTGAAGGCGGTTTTAGTGCTTTACATTCTAACCATTTTATCTTTCCTATTTAACTATTTTTACAATCAAAGTTTATAATTTCTTATTCTTATCTTCTAACAAAGTTTACAGTGTATTGATTAACCATGTGTTTTTATTTGGTTTAATGGAAACGATTGGCATTTTAAAGTTCATGACCCACATTCAAGTCTATGTCCGGTTGTTATCCCTGTGCGTTTGTCCAGTTATTATCCCCGACCAGGTATAAATATAAGCTAGATGCACTTACATGCCTTTTCTAATTTTCATTAAGGAATTTTATCAGCCAAAGAATCGGAAGACTTGTTTTTGGTGGTGGTCACATGGATGTATCAAAGGTCCACCAAAAGGCCTTTGTTCATTTGAACCTTATGTCTTCACTAGCAACATTACTATTCAGCTTAAAAGTCTAATATTCAGGCATGCTAGATTGATAGATAATAGGATTGTTTAACAAATGCATTTACAACCAGTTAGAAGATGTACTAAAAGCATCTCCAGGTATTAACTGCAAATGTAATTGGTTTCTTCATTTATATATACTCAGAGAATATGTGATTGAAACTTAACACTGAAAATATACCAGCCAAGATTGAATACAAACACTCAGAAGTAAGAAACCGGTAACACTTGTAGCATACAAAATAGAGATTCTTTCGTAGCACCACAGTCTAAACTGATTCTTCATGCATTTGTTGACAAACAAGAAAAGTTTCTCGTTCTAGACTACCCAAATTAGCCTCCTTCCATATGAACTTAGTGATAAAGCCACATGGTTCAAAATGAAACATGACTTTCAAGCTTATCCTTGATTCAATTAGTATGACTCCAACTTAATAAGTTTCTATCTATCTATAAAATACCAGATGGCAACTACAAGAAAGAAGTCTAGAATCTTTGAAGGCAATTGCCACAAATTGAAATAACAAAAATGAGAATGCTAATACTTATTGAGTACATATAAATGCATAGCATGGGTTGAACCCTATTACTATTAGATTAAGATAAACCTCTAATGTTTCCAAAAAGTTGAAATCAACTAGGCTACATGTTACTTGACAACTTTCCAATAATGAGTCTATAAATCTAGTTAATCCATGCATCATAAATTCATACTTGTTATTTTCATTTTTTTACAATGGGGTGGGGACAATAATAACTTAATTTCTGTTACTATATCTTGAAATCCATAATGACTTATTGCAAGCAACGACACTCAACGTATTAAAGAAACGTAACAATATGCTTAATACGGCATATCAGCAGCAGTACTGCAAAATCAAGAGTCAGTTAGTTGTTCAACTTCATTTTAAAGAAAAAGAACAATCAACAAGAGTACCAAAAAACTTATCTGATCTACTAGTGCTATTGGTTGAGTTGTGGAGATTAGATAGTTGCCATATGGTCTAGGCTCTGCCATCTCGCAGGACTCCACTAAACTGGCCAGTTCACCAAATTTTGTGTGATCAACCTACTCCACAACTCTATTGTTGGAGAATACTGTAAGAAAATTTAGTGTAATTCGGACTCTACTAATGTATCTCTCATGTAACTATCAATCCTAGAACAAAAGTTAGCCTACCAACTTCATCCCTTCTGGGAGATTGTCGTTGACCTAGTCCAGAGGTTTGGTTTTTTGAGCCTACGTATCTTGTTCTATATATTTCCTGATTCACTGAGCATTTTTGAAGCCACATATCCATAGAATGTCTAACTTGTCACCTAACCGTAATATCCATGTTACCCCTTTCTGAGATACACCCATAAAGGCAAACAATGCCACTAGCAGATCATACATAATAAGTAGAACCATAAATTATACGAGTAACAAATATACCTTTGAAGGGTCATTGACAACATACAGAACATCACTACATAAATTATAACAAAGATACCTCTGAAGGGTCATTGCCAAATAGTGGGACTCTCATCTAGCAGCTTTTAAAGAACCATCACAACATACAGAACATCACTACATATAATAAAGAAAAGAAAAAATTCACAGTGAGCAGTTAATGACTTAAACTGGAACTCAAGAACAAGGCATAGTCCTCTGTCTTCTAAGCCATATACTCTTCCATGTATCGATAAGTTCTTATCTTTGAAAAACTTTTCTTTTAGATGTTGATTATGAAAATCGGATACTAATCATCAGGGATTATCACAGAATAACACTACACAAGTTAAATTTAAATGAAACATAAACAAATCCTTCCATTTCAGAAGCCTAGAAGCTATCTGATCCGACAGAACTAGCAAATATGAATACGGAGCACTTCAAAACCAAAAGCAAATTAATTTAAACTTGTCCAGATCTAATTACATTGTTTTTCCACTTCATTTTCTTTATATTTACTTTGGACAAGTTCTACCCAATGGCCATTGGGTAAATTCAGAATATGAGTACTAACTTGACAGTCTAACGTGTTCCTTATTAAACTACCAGCTCAGGTGCTCGATGACAGAGTTTCATAACCATGCCAGTTTTTATCAAAAGGAACAAATGGTCGAGCTTGAAACTGAAACTCTGCAATAAAGCATAGCCCTGTGTTTCCAAAAGTAACAAACTAGCTTCTATCTGTAGACATCAAACTAGACCCAACAATGAAACTAAAATTCCAGTAAACATAAGTTCAGTAATAGCAACCTACATCTTATTGTATCCAATTATAAATGTTTAATTTGGGTATAAATTAAACTTTAAATTTACCTTTTGACATACACAGCTTCCAACTTTTACTATCATATACTCTGACAAATAGATACATGAGCCACGTAACGATAAGCAGAATTCAAGTTTAAGACAAGCTTCTAAGTAATAATGGAAAATTTTGAATTAACAAAATGTTCTAATGAAGATAATGAGATTATAAGGAAACAAGAAGGGGAATCGTCTTTTAACACTAATGTTATCCTTGATAATAATCAAGCAACATCCTTCTATTTGCATGTATCAATGTATATATAATTGTATATATGTCAAACAATACAAGAACGTTACTAAATTCCAGCAAACAGAAGTTCAATGCTAGAAATGTCAGGGCAAACTACATTACAAAACTGAACCTATAAAATTAGCATTCAGCTTACGAAACTCTAGACCTTGCTATTATACAATGCTACTTCAGTACCAACTAGATGATATTATAAGTTACCATATAATCAATATAACATGCCCAAATCAGTTACCAATTTCTGGTCAATGGGTACACTAGCAAGTAACTTTAACGATATAAAGACCATCACATATACGAAGGACGACCGAGTACTATGACACACACACACACACCATCTTTACCTCTCTTATCACACAGAACGCCCACACCGGATGTTCTAATACATATAAATGTATAAATTGATACATTCAGCACATTGCATAAGGGAAGCATCAGTTAGTTACATTTCTAGATAGAGTAGACACATAAATCACATAATAATAAACCAAATGTAGATAGAGATAGATAAATAGTGATATAGATAGAGATAGATTCACGTTACATTCCTGGATAGATTAGCATAAACCTAATACATATAGAGAGTCATATAGATAGAGATATCAACATACAACATTCATAATCTAAAAACTAAAAGTCTCAATCCTTGACTTTCCACACACTTAGCAACAGCACTGCCACCATCATCACTTACTTCGGAAACAGTTTCCCAAACATTCTGTTATTCATCTCCTTATAGTAGGCCATATAGAGCGCCATACCGTCCTCACCGGCGGCCACACCAGAAGATGCGGAGATGACATTGAAGGCTTCTTCCTCCACCTGGCGAATGATGACGTCAGCTTTCGCGGTAGGCATCTGGAGTATTGCGGAGAAAGCTGTGATGAGACCTCGGACGACCGCGTCACGCATTCCTCGTGGTGGCGGCCAAATCCTCAACGACAGAAAGCAAAAAAAACTCCGTGATTTTTAAATAAAATAAAATTTTAAAACAAATCCAAATAAAATAAAAAATCTCAAGCCTCACTTTCTAGAATACTCGGTGATTCTGTTATGGAATTCCTGGGTGTAAACATCATAGATACGGGCGGCAGGAGCAGAAGAGCTGCCGGCGGCAGTGAAAGCTTCTTCTTCGATACGGCGAACGATGACGTCAGCTTCGGTGGCAGGGATCTGGAAGGTTTCGGAGAGACATTTGATGACTCGTTTGATGGTGGCGTCGCGTGTTGATTTGGTTGGTGGCCATTTCCTGGACGACTTGGTTCCGAACACTTTAGCCATTTCTTCTGCGATGATTGATGATGGATCTTGCTTTCTGGAGCCGGACATGGTAGAAATGCTTTTGTTTTTCTTGTTTCGGTATACTGAGAAATTACCACACAACAAAGATAAAATATACTACTTATACTTTTTACCACACAACAAGTGGGGTTTTTTGTCTACAGATATACGAGTAGTGGACTCGGTAACTAAGCGGCTGTTTGGACAAGGGAATTTTAGGGTTTTTTTGTTGGGCTAACAGATTGGGCTTTAAAAAAATCATATAATGATAAGGTTTGGGCTATTTGTTTTGAAAATAAAAAAAGTCCCATAGAGTTTGTTTACCATTGTAGATAATATGCTTAGTCTAGGGGTGTTCACGGTCGAATAACCAGATCGAAAACCGAAATGTTGCACTTTGTAAGACTGAGAACTGGACATGGTTATACGGTTCAGTCCATGTTCGGGTTTCATTCAGTTTTCAGGTTCACCAATTGGATTAATACAGTATTGACACTTGGTCTTCAACAAAACGTAATTTTCTATTCATCGGAAAATACTTCATACATGCTAACATGTCTCATAGCAAAAGGTTGGTGACAAACAACTTTGGTATTTTCAAGTTTCGTAGTTTGCTTTTAAAACCATCGATTAAGAAAAAGGATGGTCAAGAGACTCGAGTATAAAATATTGAAAAACGAATCCGTGTTTTACCGCGGGTTACAAGCAAAGCATTACTTATTTGACACCATTAAATGGGAAAAGTACTAATGAAATTTAGAGGTAAAAATAATAAACTATTTCACAGTCTGAGGAATTATAACAAACGTCAATTAAAGTGTGTTTAGCAACAACAACAACAACAATAATAACAATAATAATAATAATAATACGGTGTATTCTAGAGTAAGCTGCAAAAGCTCACATTAAAATAGTGGACTGAACATATTATAAATGACATGGTAAAATGTTATGCCTCTATACCTAGTTATAAGATACAAGATATTATGAAAGTGATACCGGTTCAACAGAGGAATCCCCTTTGGATCTAGACATCGAAGAAGAACCATTTCCTTTAATCAAGACGAAAATCCACGTCCGACAAGGAGGCCATAGAATGTCCCAACGGGCGATGTCATTAAGTGCTCCTGGTTCGGGAAAGGGAAACATGTTGTCTTCGAGTATTAACGAATGTATATAAACGACCAATTTTTTTAACTACAACATATCGAGTTTAGATGAATTAACCGAAAAAGTGACTATAATACTCGACTAACAACGTTCTGAAAAAAATAAAGAAAATACAATGTGTTGTGCACGCTAAGAAAGAGTTTTCCCAAAGACGTTCGTAACTCAATCGAACTATGAAAAGTACAAATCTCTTAAACTCTGTGAGTGGATACTATGATAAGTTTATGGTCTTTTTTATGTTTTTTTTTTATTATTATTATCATTACTTTATATCTATTACTTTTTATTATTAATTTAAATTTTTTATTTTTATCTATATTCGTATTTTCTTTTAATGAAACTTTTTCCAATTTAATACGTACGATGTTGGTGGTAAAAAAATCGAGTGATAAAGGTTAGTGACTTAGTATTAACTTACTACGAGTAATTAGAAAAGATTAAATTAGGGATCTTTGGGATGTCCTGGTCATTGCAATTCTACCAACATTGAACATTAGAAGTCCTTCCGAAGTTGGAAAGGTCGGGAGAATGACATGTCACTTGTCACGTATCTAAAAAATATCTACTTATGAATGATTGCTATTATAGTCTTTACATTAATGACTTCAAATCTAGAAGGTGAGTACGTATATACGTTACAATATATCCTACCATAATCACCTAAGTGGTTGCTTAAACAATGGCATCCAAGATTGGGACCAATTGTTTTCTACGGAGAATGTCAGACGTGGTGCTGCATTTATATCTTTTAGTAACACTCATTTTTATAGAAAGTTAGGTCAGTGAACTACAAAAGTGATCGTGTAAAGTTTAGCCGGGTTCAAAGATTGAGCATTCAGAAAGGTTTGAAACTCGATTACCAGAAAAAGTTAGAGGAAGTTGATTTATGAGTAATTATTCTTAGTGAAAGTGGATCAATGAGTTGGGTCACCATTTGAGTGAGATGTTTGCCAAATGATTTTGATTTACTAATTGCCTCATGGGTTCGAGGCTGATCAATGTTGTTGAACCGATCAAAATTAAAACTAAATACCAATAATTAGTACGAGTAACTAGAGTATCGTATCTACATGGAATCAAGGGAAAGTGTTAAACAAATTACAAGAGTTAATTGAACTAGACATAAACTTAAAATTGATTGATTGATTGGTTTGATTAACAACTAAAAGTGATTAAAGATTTAACAAAATAACTCAATTAAACAAAGTAGACCATTCTCATGCTCCCAATTATGCGTTCAAATATGTAACCTAACTTATATTCGTTGGAAATCACATAGACATGATTCGTTATATGCTTGGATTGAATGAATGCTAAGAACTAATCAATTAGGTTGTGATGATTCACGATAATGAAAACCGGGGAATTGACACAACTAAATTATCTATTCATTAACAAGATTACAAGTTCACAAGAGATTTTTCCAATAATAATTGATTAACAAGAAATTGAAATCAAAAGATAGATGGAATTCATTCAAGGTTCTAAACTAGTAATCATTCAAACAATCCAAACAACATTAGATGTTAAAAGACTAATGGGAAATTAAACATCTAATCCAACATGAATATGAGAAAGGTTGAACATAAAAGTCTTACATAATTGTTCACATGAGAATGATCAAAGAAAACCTAGCCTATAATCTTCATCATTGATTCTTCAATTAAGGCTTTGATCTTCATGAAAATATGAATTGATGATGAAATTGGGGTGTTGTGTGTGTTAGAAAACTGCCCAGGTATGTGAAATTATGAATTGGTAACTTCCAAAGTCGTCCATGAGGGAGTTATAAACTGAAAATTAATAAAACCCTTTAAATTCGGATTTGTGGTGCAGCTATGGCCGTCCCAGACTGCCTCCTGGCCGTCCCAGACTGCCCTCCAGAAATGGCAATTTTCCAGATTTTTGCCTTGACACTTCTTGACTTGATTCTTGACTTTGCTTGACTTCTTAATGATCCATTTAACTTCAATTTGTCACCAAAGGCCTGAAACACTTAAACAAACATAAAAACGCCCTAATCGTCTATTAACATTCACAAAACATGTTCGTTTTCATACTTTAAGATTAGACGAATTAAGCGTTTATCATAGGCAACAAGGTGTATTAGTCAATTTATTTAACCAATATTAATCGGGTTTCACAACTATCACTATGTAAAGCGTAATATCTTGGTATAAGCACAAATCAAGATTCATGTTGTCATTATCTTATGTGTAATGTTCCGGTTTACAGAATACCAAAAAGTATTGATGGAATTTATTAGGAACTCAACGTTGCCTAGATGAAATAGCACCGTGACCTCGCTGAGTTGCGAAAGCAGTGTTACCATTACGACCCCACAAGGGGGCCTGGCCACTATTTGTGTTCTGGAAGTCTTTGACTCGACGCCTTGATGCATGTACACTCCGCATCTCATGACCAATTTTATGCCTATCTATCTTGGTTACACTAAATAACTAATATGGTGAAGACTGGTCAGCAGAAATTCTATAAGAATTGTTTCTCACTTAATAATTGCTACTCGTATTAGCCTAAACTGACCAATATAGGATAATCACAAATAGCAAACAGGTCACAGGTTACTTGTTGATGGATTTAGCATTACTGTTTCCAGTTGGGAAAAAAATGTGAGGAAACTAGCATGAGCTCATAATGTTTTCTCCATAACCACTCAATTGGTGGGTTGTGTAGCTAGATTTCTGTCGGTGCTAGATACAAGTGGTTAAACAAATGACTCTTAGTCCAAATGGTTGAGGTGATATACCGTTGAGAAGTGATCGTGTTTTTCTCAATCTTAGCTTCCGTTCAAACTAAAAGTGTGCAAGACAATATGTTATTCATATCAAGTTGAAGGACTAAAAGAGTATTTCACTTAAAGATGAAGGGACAAATATGGGTGGGTCTCATACCTTCAATACACCCGTTAGTACTTGATCACTTGCAACGTTCATTTACCTGGACAATTATCTATATATACCATCAACACAATGAGCAACTGGGAATAACCAGGAAAAATACAAAAACATTAAAGATGTAGATCCCTTTGTGTATTTTGTTCCCTTTATGGGCTAGTTTTTTATTTTTTGTAATTGAGGTTAAGTTTCTATAATAAATCTTTTAATTTCTAAGTTAAATTTATCTTATTTCCATTATTTAGTTTTTGTTATATGATTGAATCATAAATCTTTTCATATATCCAGTGGCGGATCCAGGAAATTTTTTAAGAAGTGGCAATATGTAGTAGAGACGATAATACATATGGGTTGGTAACGATTCAAGAATATTTAGGTTTAAATTTACGTTACATGTAAGATTATTATATGATACAAAAATAGGTATGCATTTTATTTAAATAAAAACTTAGATGTACATAAAACATTTGATTGTAATTTTTTCATTGAATTATCCAAGCATGCTATTAACATATCAAAATCATAAAAATACAAATATATTATTTCATTTAAGTACACAAGACATATATATACTACCCTAATGATAATAAAAAACCAACATCCATTTTTTTATTTTAGTGAAAATCTAAAATAAAGATGTTAAAAAACTTAAAAATATGTAAATCAATATTTGTTGGGTTAATGTGAAGAGGTGCCTAGGACCCCCTAATAACACTATGGATCCGCCAATGCATATACCTATTGACTTGAAAGTCATGAGTTTAAGTTATAAATGTAACAAAAGAATTGAGGTTCTATGTTAGACGAGAGAGTTTTTTCTTGCTGGGTTTTCTCCTTTTAAGAATGAAAATGATCTGGTGGACTAGTGACTCGTCCATTATCTTAATTTGCAAGAAAAAGATACAAGTGGTTAAAGTCTAATCATTTGACATTTGGTGGGTCTAGAAGATTAAATACACACTGGAGTATCATTTGATGCCAACACTTGATCCCACCATTTATGTCAAAACATTTTAGAGACACATACCCTGTCTCATACAATTATTACATTACTTTGGGTTAGGGGTGTTGAAAAAAACCATACCCAATTAACCTGATTCAACTCGAATGGATTTAGGTTATATGGGTTGGGTTATTCGGGTTTCGGGTTCGTTATTTAGTTAACCAAACCCATATAAATTTAATTGGTTTGGCTTATGGGTGAAATTTATTTTATTTGGGTTAACCCAAATAACCCATATAAAATATATTTTTTTTATCTATATATTATTTATAGGAATATTATGTAGTTGACTCAATCTTTATACTTTTATTTACAAATTACTAAGTATGATTCCCTGCTCGGTTATTTTTGTATTGTAAGTATTATGATAGATAAAAAATTAAAGACACCGTTTTGCTTTTTGTTAGTATTATACAAAACTATTACTATATTACGAGTATAATAGTTATACAATTTACATCTTGTATTAAAATTTCATATAACAATAGCTTAATTAAATTTTACGTCAATAGGTCAAATAATATTTGTGTTATACATTTGCAAGATTGTTTAATTAATTAAGTGTTTTTAATATTATTTTGAATAGTTTATAATTTATCTATTTTACATATGTATGACTATTTATCGGTTAATACAACCATGTTGTAATGCACTAAATCAAGAATTATATAATCAAAGTTGTTGAAATACCTTTGAATATAAACAATTCGTTAATTTACACTTTTATGAAGTATAATTTTCTATGTTTTTGATATTAAAATTATATTGAAGTATAATTAACCAACTTTTTTTTTAATTTAGTACGCTTCAAAGTCCACATAGTTTTTATTTGGGTTACCCAAAACCCGACCCAAACAACCAAACCCGAATAACCCAAACCCAAATAACCCGAATCTTATTCGGTTTGAGTTACGGGTAAACTTATTACTCTTCAAAACCCGAATAACCCGAACCAAATAACCCGAAATTCGAATAACCCGATCGATCAACACCCCTACATTGGGTATTATACACTTAGTAGTGGACAAGGGTAGTGTCAAACATGCTAAAAATACAAGTGAGCAGTTAAGAGAGATAACCCCACCATGGTCCACGAGATGATACTCCAGATCTAGATGCATGATACTCAAGGTGAGTTATATTAAAAGATGACATGCTTTTTTATTTTCCAACACAAAAATCTCCAACAGAAGTAAATGTTATGTAATACGGTATGTAATTATGTATCAACTTAGCTAACTGGCTTGGCTACAAAAGACAACGACAGTGTTTCAAATTTCCAATAGTTTACTTAATGAGAAGACACTAATGGGTACTCAAATGAAAACCATAAATATATAGTTCAGTTCATGCATACAAACCAAAAACTTAACAGTACATGTCAACAAGGTCATCACTACAGCACTGCTAATTAACAGGACCAATGTATAGCAGCTGCAGATATGAATGCAAAATAGATGGCAGACAGTACAAATATACTTCAGGGCCTTAATTGAAAATATTTGTTGATTTTAAAGTACTAGCATGTATCTGGCAATACTACATGATTGATTACTTTGTGATCGGCAATGAATGATGATGAACGCAACTCGACTAGTTTTGCTATGACTCTTTTGCTTTGCGACTTGTTTTATTTATAGAGTTAATCTATTAACGAATGTGTGAAATTAATAAATTATAGGTTGGAAATATTAGTGATTGGATGAAATAAATGGTTGTGAGTGAAAGTAAAGGGTGTTTCAGAAATTGGTCTATGAGACTAAAAGTTATGATATATTTGGAAGATAGATGATTGTGATTGATTATCAAACGTATATTATATTCATTTATAGAACCTTTTAGTTTGTAGTGAAATTATGTATCGTAAAGGAGTGTGTGTGTGTGTATATATATATACACATACATTTTGAGGATGTCATAGAGAGAACCAGACTTAGTTGGTGGATTAACACTAACACACAAAGAGCCAAGGAGGACAAAGAGATGAATAAACGGGAAATAACACAAGGACTTGGCACAAAAACTACTAGTAATGCCGATTTTGATGTCCAGGATTGTGATTTGTACAACAAACTAATTAACTTTGTGAAATCTCACATGTGATTCTTGTCACGGTCACGAAAAGTGGAAGGGAGATCTACTTACTATTGGTAGCAAAAATACATGAAAAATTATCCTAAGTTATGGGTAACAAACAGGATATGATTTTGACTACTAAATTATTAATATTCGGTGTTGTGTTTGTATATATGTATGGATATGTCAGAGAGAGAGAAACATCTTATATTGATACATGATAAGCTTCTTTCTCATGTATTTATTTCCTCTATAATCCAAGGCCCACTCTACACACATCCTAATCTCACAAAAACAGTTAATCTATTTCCAATATCCCAACTTTCATACTATAGTGGTAATCAACATACTTGATGAATACCAATATAGAAGATGAAGATCAAGAGGATCTGCACAAAAAAGAGTGGCTAAATCTAAGGCTGGGACAGAACCTGAGAGACTCGAGTCCACAATCTAAACCGGTCACACCGAAGGTATGCCACTTTTGTAAGAGGAAATTCTACAGTCCACAAGCACTGGGTGGTCACCAAAATGCCCACAGGAGGGAAAGAGAAGCAGCTAAAAGATACCAATCACTCATCATGCCATCCAGATTCTCAGATGGACAATTACTTGGAGTGCAGTCCCACTCACTTGTATATAAACCAACCAGAGATGTAGAGGCAGCCTTGGCTATTTCAGCTGACACCAGTACCACGTATGGAGCCACTGCGGTTCAAAGCAACGGAGAAATGGGTTTGATGTGGCCTGGAAGTTTTTATTTGGGTCCACAGCTGGCTTCAAAGTCATCAGATCCACTTCCACTTGACTTGAATCTCAAGTTGTAACTAGGATGATAGACCCCGGTATAGTTATTTAGTATTGTATATGATTTTGAATAAGACTTGGGGGGGCAACAACTTTTACTTTCCCTTCTATTTTACTTCTACAAGTATTAGGCTTATGACACCTTTTCTATTTAGGGGTCAGAACTGTAATGTCATTATGCTAAATTTGATCAATGATCATTGGTTAATATGAACTGGGAGAGTTTCTTTACCTCTGAAAAAGGAAAAGCTTATCAACCTCTCAAACCTTAACTATGTTATAGGGTTTTTCTAATCAACTCCTAAAAATATCAGACCATAATGTATCTCCAATTACTATGCATTAGTGACAACCCTTACACAATAGTTATTAGAAAAACCCATTTATTTTCTCGTTTTATAACAATATGGTAGTCAGGGTCCTATCACACAATTGTTCAAAAAAACCTCCAAAAATGCCAACTGAATGAAAGAAAAGGTTTAATTGCTGAATGAGGATAACTTTCATTTGAAAAATCTTGTTGATTGACATTACGTATATGAACTAGATTTAACACCGTGTTTTGAGTATAACGATGTTCTCGAAATAGCTATATCTTCGTCTCTTCCTAACATTAAGAAACAAAACTATCTTGTATGTATCGATAGGGGTGCGCCTAGATTTTCAAACATACTGCAGTCAAAGTAAATTAGTTTGAAAATGAAAACAGAAGATCAGAACTCAGAAGCAATCCAAATTTAATATTGGAATGAACTTTTTTCTGTTGCCAATTAGTCACGGGTTTTATATCAACCCGGCCAGGTAAACAATATGTAAACCTTTTACATATTGTTTTCATAATGAAAAGGATTAATGTTACTGAAAGATACGATCTGGTCATGCTTAGGTTTATAAATGTATGTTTCTAGCTCAAAAGATTGAGAAACAGAAGTAAAACAATCACTAAATCCACTACTTAGTAATACACTAATACAGTACTCCCTTGAGGCCTTGACAATTAGAGATAAATACTCACTTCTATATGTAGCATATTTGTATGTACATTTTAACTTGTAAAGTTTGAAAGGTTCCATCAATCATCTGCCTTCGTTATAAACTTAAATTTTCTATTCCTAAGTTATTTCATTTACAGTACATAATATATAATATGATGTAATACACTCATAGTCATATATTTTTCACATCATGTAGTCTTTCAGTTTCTATGACATGTAAACACTTCGTAAGTGGTTGTTACTCATGGTTTTAACTATGTTATAATATAAGATCTTGAATCAGTCACTGGGTATCATTAAATTTTCGTTCCTTCTTTCTACTTTCACTTTGACACTCATTTTTATTTCAATTTGAACAGACCAAAATTTGAACTGAAACAGAAATCAACTTCCTGGAACTAAAATTTAGTGAACTTTTTTGTTTGATTTAAAAACCAATCCAGTTTAGTTCGAACTACTTAATCTTTTCAAATAACTCTGGGCACCTAACCAACTTTTGCAGGCACTTCACTTCCCCTCTTTAGCTCATCTACTCTGCATTACCCACACCATGTGTTTCCCACTTAACATCAATCCGTAAACATATACTGGTTATATGCAAAAGAATTGCCGTATTAGATGTCACTTCAATCACCATCATTGATCGCCATTTACACTGTTTTAACTTATCTCCATAAACAAAGCATTCTTGATTTCATTATTTTCTTCGGTAAGATTTGGTTCGACCGCATACAGTTTAAATGGGCTGAATTTGGAGTTTTCAAATCAAATTAACTAATTAAGTAAACAATTTGAATAAGATTTTTAATTTCTGAAGGACTTCAATCCAGTTCACTTTATGGGTTCAAATTCATTTTGTATTGCTCATTGGGTTGAAAAAGTCAATATACCACAAAAACCAAAACTGAACCGATCAAACACATGCTTGGTTGATAATTACTCGTATATTGCTAATTTTCCTTCACACCCTACCCCTTTCAAGTACTCTAATAATTTTGATGTCCGCAACTCTCATGCTATAAGGTATATCTAATTACGACATGAACACAAAAAAATTCCAAGCTATATTTGTCATATCTAAAGTCTCCTGCACATAATAGACATGTAACTAAAATATATCATGGAATATTTGAATCAGAACTATAAACACTTTAAGATAGCTGCTACGCAGAATAACAATCAGAGTTATAACACCACTAAAATGAATCATGGGATATTTGAATCAGAATTATAAACGCTTCAAAGATGCAGGCTTCTTTCACTAGTCTAAAAAGGATATAACACCACTGCTAATTGTCATATAAAATACATATTTGTTTCAAAAGTTGATATTACTGGATTAAGGTAAAGCTTATAAGTTATCGGGAACCTTAAGCTTTTCGGTCTTATGCATGACGATGGGAAGCCTTTGGCTGATGACATTTGGATCACTATACGAGGCACAGTCAGAAGGATATCCTTTCTGCACAGGTTATATATGAACTTAAGCATACATTCGGATTGTGTATGTCAAAAGTTTTAACTAAACCAAGTTTTGAATAAACTTAGGAGAGAGGGAGAGAGAATGCTCACAGAAGCCAATGCCTTGAATGTAGATTCTCTCCAGGAGATGTCACGAAGGATAACAGGTTGTGTATCATCACTGAAATTGCAAACAACACGAGTGTCCCTTAATCTCATAAGAACACCATCCACTCGGAGCTGCAATATACCAAAAAAATGGCGGTTACAGAAGGTTTGATAGACACATTTAAGATTAACTATTTAAAGAGGACTCACCCAGAAACGTAAAAGAAGAAACCAACAACTAGGCATCACTCTCTACAAACCACAAGGAAAAAAAAAACTTTATTATACAGTTAGAATGAGGAGGCTGAACGAGATATGCGAGAAACTGTTAAGAGTTGGAAATTTTACCACTTTCACAGTTAAAAGTGAGACTCCATTATCAGCCAACTCATCTTCATACAAAATCACCTGTTGGCATAAGCAACTTTTATTATTAAGAGAACGAAATATGCCAGGAGATACAAGACTCGTATGTATAACCAACCTCATCATAAAACAGAATAGGCTCTTTTGATGCGAGTGCAGCCACATTGATCTGTTCTTCACAGTCCTCCCATTTAAGAAAACCATTTCCCCCTGGATCTGCTTCTCTGCTAGTCTGATTATAAACATAACAGAATGTAAGAATAACTTAAATGGTAAATGCATGAGATTTTTCCTATTCAATTAACCTAGTGAGAGTGAGGGTGGGTCTTTTTTACTCAAATGCACCGAAGAATAACCATGTGATAAAAATATATAATAGATAAAAATAATTCTGAATCTACCTCAACAGTTTCACTGCCAGAATAAGGGGTTGTGAAAGTGTAATCATAGTCTAGAATAATCTGCTCAAAGGGTTTGCTGCAAAACACGAAAGATATTCAATATAAGATTAGTTCAAAAAAATTTTATTTGATCCTCGAACTTTATATTTAGCCCTGCTTCCAGTATATATGAACTTTTGCAATTGCTTCATGGGATTAAATATGTGACGGGACCAACAAGATAAAGATTATGAAGAAGAAGATGCATTGTAACCTTCTAAATTTCCACTGGGCAGCTGCGGGAACTTCAACTGGTGGCAGGCGTTCCTTCTTCCAGCCGACTAAAGCATCAAACGCATTAAAGTGAATTTTGGTTCCACTGGTCATGTGTTTAAGAACCAAAAAACTGTCCCCAAATATCATCTCTGGCAAGTGAGATGTCTCGAGCTTTTCTTCCCATCTGCAAACGATATTAACAAACAGTATCAAGTTCCCTTAAAATATATATAACAAAAAATATTAAAAAATTAGTGTGGAGGGGTTCCAAAACTAAGCTTAGGTGTCGGACAACCTCATATTCACTTTTCCCTATATATATATATATACAATGTAAATTGTTCTTCACTAAACTTGTTCCGAATTTCTATCATCAACCAAGTTCTATTCGATTTGTCAAGTTACGATTTGTAGCTTGTACAATATCAGTTAATAACATTAAGAGCCTAATGGAAATCGACTTTTCCTGCCTGCTTAATTCGACCTTATACCGTAGGAAGGTGATCAGTTCTACAAAACTTGTGTGCAACCAAATATTCTATGTCCAGCCTAAATCATTTCAAAAAATTGAGATATCCCAGCATCATATATTTGTAACATTTGGGTGTTTTCTAATTTAATCGGTTACTTATAGCCTCATTCATATTATCATATACAATGAAATCAATATCAAGAGTCTCCTGGAGATTTAATAATTCCAAATTTGATTTTAAATTAGGTTCATACAAAACATGTAAAATTAGGGTTTAAATAAATGAATTGAGATAGAGAGATGAAGGGAGAAAGTACGATTGGAGGTTGAGAGAGGTGAGACAAGAACGATTGGAGGAATGGATCTCCCAGCCGTGGATCCGAAGTCCGTCACTCAGAAGCTCAGCTCCGGCTGCTTTTATTTCTTTCTCGTCTGCTTTCCACTCCATTCTCTTTCTCTGCTTTCCTTCAACTGTTGTTTTTTTTTTCAGCTCCGGCTACTGGTTAATTAGGGGGTGTTTGGCCTTTAGATTATTTGTCAAGCTTTGTACTTATTTTCATGTTGCTCGTATGTCTAGAATCGATGTTAACAATCTTCTATGTTTAAAATATTTTAATCGATAATACATGAATCTAAATACATTTCTTTTATCTTAATGATGTATTAAGTTAGTCACATATATAACCATAATGGTACAATGAAATACCTCAAAGTTTCAAGTTTAAATCGTTTGGGCAAAAATATACTCTTATGGCCATAAAGGTCGGGTCGGGTTTGGGTCGATCTCGGGTTTCCTTTACATTTTTTCGGTTTTTGGCCTCGTCTGGCCTGGCCCGACCCGTTCAACCCGTGATCCGCGAATGCACTAAAAACGTGACCCGTGACCCGCACCGTTAGGGCTTCGGGCGGGTCAGTCACGGGTTTTCGGGTCTTTTGCTCCTCCCTAGGTTCACCCAACTTTGAATAACCACAAAACGGGTGATCCCCGTGGAATAATGATCTCTCAGATCGGATACTTAGATTAAACAATAAAAAATCAGTCGTAAAAATCCAAAAGAATATCAATTTCATGATTCTAGTCACACTAAAATCCAAAAGAATATTCAATAACACTTGGATAAACCCAGTGTTGTAAAAATCAGTCGTATCGGCTGATATCTGGATATTGGAATCGGGATCAACTGTCAAGGATACAATTTGGCCGAAACGACCAAGAAATCGGTCAATACTATAGAATCGGGTTAACCATGGTAAAATCGGTTGGGATCGATCAAATATTGGGAAAAAGGTCAAATATTGTCCGGATAGGTCAATATCGTTCAAGGTCAACAAAAGTCAAACAATTTTTTTTTTTTTTTAATTTTTCAAATTGGTTTTAGATAATTATCTTTGTGTTTGAAGAATTATGTTAACGTTTTTAGACAACTATGATTAAGTTTGAAGTTTATTAGATCTTTTTAATTCCTATTACATACAATTTCATAAGTTTTAATTTTTATATATAAATTACCCGATCTGATATCTCCCTGATTTTCTCAAAAAATCCTATTTTTCTATCTCGCCAATCCGACCCCAATTCACGAGTTCTACAATCTTGGATAAACCAGTATGCGATATAGGATTAAACACTAAAAAGTAAAAACCATATGTTATAACTTGTAATGTTAGCACACACTTTCGCAACTCTTGTCGTCGGCATTTTCACAATTGTGTTACATATAACGAGGACCACCGTGTTTAGGTCCTCTGTCATATGTCTAGTTTATCGAGTCTTCAAACATGCTACAGTAACCAGTAGTCTAGTATAATACACACTGCAGTTTAATCTATCCAAGTAGTCAAGTTCTAAGGTAAGCGCGCTGCTAACTTTACTAGTCTATGTCAATGCAGTTGAAGTTAGCCAACCCACAAACAAGTAGTACAGTAAATTTACACCCAGTAATCAATAAGGCTATTGGAAGGGAAATTATAAACTGCAAGAATAATGGATCGCTTATTCGGTGAGTATAGTTTGAACATCTGATATAAAATCAACATTTCTTAACTGAATGAACACTCATTCGGATATCAACATATTTACTTACTAAAAATCAACACCAAAACTTTTTAAAACCGAGAATCCTCCAACAACAAAGAAAAATTACTACAACAAAAGCTAAACATTGTAGACATATATTAAGAATCAAGCTCTGCAACAGTTATGACTGCCTTTATGGGTATCTACAAAATAAGAAGCTGGGATTTCTGAATGGCCAGGTAATACTGCAACACACTTGAACTGTTTTCACAAAAAAAGAAAGGCACTTTCAAACATCAGACCATATGTATAACCGCGATAAGTCTATATATCAAATATGAAATATGCAATTACCTTATGTTGTGAGTATTTCTCTCTTACTGCTTGAGAAGATGATGCACGTCTGTTCAACTGCAAGTCATGAATGAGATGCACGCAATCCTTTAACTCGGATGCCTTATAACCTGAACAACGTTGCATTTTTAAATCCTGCAAATCACCAAATATTGAATCTTGGGATATCAGAAGCAAGTCCAGTACCCTAAAAGATAAGCCATTTATAACATGACTTAACTTTACAGTAAACCACTCAAATGAACTTAATAAAACCAAAAATAAAGCAAAGAAAGTGCCTATGTCATTTTTTAATTGCAGATTCTATAGTTAGCTGATGTTAATAGAGAATTTACTCACCCATGGTGGGTTTTCTGGCTGAAGTGTAAATTTTGCTACAAAAGTGACTGAGGCTGCTAACATTGACGGCAAGAACCTTAAGCAACCATAATCTAGCAAGCTTAGCTCAACGAGGAACCAACTCAGGAATTCTAATAATGAACAGGATGGCTGCATTCAAACATATTAAGATGTCAAAAAAAATTTATATTGACGCCTCCGATATAGCTTTCATGTATCAGAATCTTCATAAAAGGTTGAATGGTTAAAATTTGGAATTAGGCATAAATACCGTTCTATCTCCTTCTGCTGCTCTAATAAAGATTCTGCAAACCCGATATGTGAACTTCAGTAAAAATATTAGTTAAAATTATACATATATTAGTTATAACTTACAAAAATCATACCTAAGAAAAGTTTTTGGTGTTGGATTGCTAAGTCCTGAATCCAAAAAACGAAGCAATTTTTTCTCCATTTGAACCACCTATAAATTTCACAAAAAGAAAACATATAACACTCTCTATATCATATTATGAAATGATGATACTAAATTGCACAAACGACCGTCAACTAACCTCTTCTATTGTGTAAGTATTGTCTGTTATATAACAATAATCTTCGACATGGGGAGGACTAATCTCTTCCATTTTCCTAAAACATGAACAAAAGAAATAAACTTAACCAAGTAAAATTAATGAATCGTGACTATAAAAAAAAGAACCAATCAGGTTTATAAGCATACGAGGCAACAAGCATGCTGGTTACACCAAGAAGCTGGAGCTTGTTCCGGCTTAAAGAATGTGAAGATAGGTATCTATCAATATACGAGACGGTCAGAAACAATGTATCCGATACAAGCTTATACTCCTCTGCTACTTCCACCAACCAATCTACTAACGTCTCTCGCATTCCTACTGTCACGTCTTTTTGAACCTTTTCCATATAATTCTGCAACAGCCTTCTGCTTTTTTCAATCTATATCACAAATTTTCATGTTAATTCTAACTAAGAACAAAACCACTTCTTAAATATAAACATAAAATTTCATTTAATTGACAATTAACTTGAAATTCATATACTCAATACTCGTATAACATTACCTAAATTTAGCCTGTCCGAAAAATAATCTCCGCCATACAAAGCACACAAATTTTTTAAAAAAAAATGTAACAATTACTACCATTTTCCAATTACTTAACATTCTTTCGATTTTGTAAAACTAATTTCACTTTTGTTAACAACAGTTATATTAGAATAAGTCAAAATATAAATAAATAAATAAAGAAGGAAAAAAAAACACTAATTTGGGGACAAATATAGTAACATACAATTGTTGTATATATATATTTGCACAAACTTGAAACATATTAAAAAACAAAACAAAAAATGAACAAACATAGAAATGAATTGAATACCTCTAATGAGTGAAGATGCTGATAAATAAGAGGTGCATACAACAATCTATTCTCATCGTGAAGCGACTCGAAAGAGATAGATACTCGGGTTTTGGGTTGCTTGATGATATCAGAGTTGTTGTTTAAGCTAATTTTGGGTGAATTAAAATTAGTGATGTCACCCAAAACAACTCGTTTTTTTGTGGATTGAATTTGTTTGTAATTGGGGACGGCACTCATCGGAGACGATCGCTTTCGTGATACCCAGTTGATGACGTTTACGCAATTTTCATCAGTTTCCATTGTGAAGTTGATTTGGATATGAAATAAGGGTTTTTGTTTGTTGGAGATATATGGATGAATGAATGCCGGCGATGTGGTGTTTTGAGTTTGAAATGCAGGGATTGCCGCGCGCTTTGTTTTTGTTTTTGTTATTTTTTTGACAGGTTTAATTTTGATATTTGTTTTACCCGCTTTCCCCCTGGAATTTAAGTTTTGAAAATGATACGAGTAGTAATTTCACTAATTTGTACTGTATTTTGTTAGACCATATAATTTAATTTTTGTTGGCTTAAATTCCTCGTATTTGTCGGGCCCTGATTACGACAAACGGACTCCACCCAAAACTTGAATAAACAATATATAGCCTTTTTCCAACCCAAATTTCAACTCGTATAAAACTATGAAAGCCCAAAACTCATGTTGGTCCACTAATCCAGTAGTCCACTACATTAATCGATAATGTATATACACAAATTATTTTATAAATTTATAGAGTTTTTTTCTAAAACTAGTGTAATGGAAAATTTTATTTACCAAAGTTGTATACTTTTAAAAATATTTATCAAATTAGTATAGTTTCAAAATTATGTTAAGTTTTATTTCTCAAATTAGTGTGGTGGGCACACTTATTTATTAAAATTAGTATAATTTCAAAAATATTTATCATTATAGGTTAATATCTAATTTAATATTATTATATTTAATTATTTATTAAATTAAAGAATAAAAAAAATCCCCAATCGCAATTTTATTTTCCATACAAATTTGTAACTATAGAGGGCTTTCGATTCTAATAAGCTGGTTGAATGTCATTTGTGAAACGAACATTTGTAACAACAAATACATCTATGCATACGTATATTCTTATTAGCGATTAACATTTTTTTGATGTAAGTCATTCATGATTCACCTATGCATACGTATATTCTTATTAGTGTTAACATTATTTGGTTGGAATGTCGTTTATGAAACGAACATTTGTAGTAAAAAAATGAGTAATTCTAGGTTTACAAACCTTTTACAAACTTAACTTCCACCAATTAAACCATCTCTACGTGTTCTCCATGTTCTTTCTATCTCTTCTTTGATTGAACCACCTCACATGCTAACTATGTTTGTAACAATTAGTTTGTAATTTGTTTGTCATTCTAGCATGGCTCTTAACTTTTGATGGTTCTTATTTGAACCAAACGTATACATAGGTGTATTTTTTATGGTTCAAAAGAGAATCATCCAAAAGTTAAACCGTACATTAACAAATTTTTTTTTTAAACGACCCTCTCTTTGTAATATAAGTTATATGTCTTTTAATATAGTCAAGCAAAATTATATATAATTCCTATAAAATAAAAGAAATGTGCATAAAATAAATAAATAGGATTTACATGAAAGTAAACTTGGTTATCTTTTAATCAACACTACAAACAATGTTGCATTTGTCCACACTTTTAGTTAGTGTGAACAAACTAAAAAAAAATTCACGCTTTTATTTGTGTAAAAATATTTAGAAATAAAAGTGTGGAGAAATTTGTACACACTTTTTAATAAATATAATATTAAAATAAATTTAACCTATAATATTAAATATTTTTAAAACTATACTAATTTGATAAATATTTTTGAAAGTATACTAGTTTGGTAAATAAAATTTTCTATTATACTAATTTGAAAAAAAACTCTAAATTATTATATGTTTTGAGCAATTATATATACTCGTATTAAAATAGACATATCCAAGAGAGTAATTAAGTAGCTTAACTTAGTTCTTCACTTTTACAAAGTTCTAAGTATTTACTGAAATCGAAGATTAAAAATGACGATAAAATATAGAATATTAATGGCCACTCAAGACTCAAAGAGGTTTCGAGGGAGCATCTCTTACCGACCCGACAAAGTAAAACAACAACATTCTAAGCTAGTAACTTGACCAAGCATCTCACTAAAAGTCTAAGACAAAGACTACTCCGCATTCCTTTAAAGTACAACGAAATATTTAGGCAAAATTAAATAGCAAAACGGAATATATTTTGACTTCATAGACACATGACATTTCAAAAAGAGTGAACAATCTTTACCTTTTAAAAGCTGGTCGGTCAAATTAAGCGGAATTTACATTTCAGTAACTTGGTGGCCTGCTGCTTTATTACTTTGCCGTTTATTTGTTTCAATGTAGAAGTAACTTGTAACTAATACATCGATACATGAAACATGTATTCATCATCGGTTCAATAGTTTCTTTGATAATCTTGTTATTATTATTATAATATATACGTCTAAAAGACATATATACGTGACACATTAATGATACTACCATATAGTTCAAACATCCTATTTGGATGAAGATATGTAGGTATTGATTAAACATATAACATGAGCATGTATCCGATTCTTAAATGCCAAGAACATGATATTGTACATTTAAAATCGTAAGCTAACTCTAATATGTATATCTATCTATATGGCCTTATCTAACCTATAGCACGTGGTTTTGCCCAATTTATTTGCTTACCATTTCAAAACAAATTTACCACATTTTTAATTAATTAGTTCTTTACAATCTACGTACATTGAACATATATACGTAATTTTTATCGCATATTCACATGTATTGGCAAAATATCCACAACTTATACTTTCTGTTACGATTTATATATTGTAAATTTAATTAAATTCTAAAAAAACTAACTTAGTTGATATAAACTTAATTAACTTGCAAATTAATTACAGTATAATATAGGATTATTATTTTAAAATTCTTTATAATTTAGAATTTTTGTTGACTTTCGAAACATGTTATATTGGTATAATGCTTGCATACTTAGTTGAAGAAAGTGAGTATTGACCGTTATATTGATAAATCTGCATACAAAAATTTAGGCACTATTAGCTTATAGATAATCAAACATCGATGATCACTGAATAGTTAGGCCAAAACTATGCTCATCTTTAACTTAAGGAAAATCAACCGGCCTTTTGAATTATTAGATAATGTTTGTTTGCAAAATTACCATATATTGTTTGTAATTGCTAATACATGTTACACTCAGTGGCAGACGTATAATTTAAAGTGAACCGCGTAGCACAAATTTTTTTTCCACTAGCCTTGTATCCGCATAAAGTAATGCAAATAACGATAACGATTAAATTGTTACGATTGTTAGCACTTTTTTAAAGAACTTTTGCTATTTTTAATGAATTTTAAAAAATTATGTCACTTCTAGTAGTTTTTCTTTATCATTTAGTTATATGCATACATATTTATAAGTTTTATTAATAGAAAACTGTTTCAAAAGTCTAAAGATGGTTATATTTATCGATATCCCATATTTATTTAACATGTAACACCAATAAAATATACATCATTTTTCAAAAAACTTGAACTACGTACATGAATTTAGCGGACTCGTAGCCCCGACTACCCCTAATTCCTATGTAGTTCCGCCCCTGATTACATTACTGTTTATTACAATAAACATCAATTGAACAATCCCAGTCTACCAAAGCTTCAAAATTACCATATGTGCATTTTTTATTATACAGGTACTTATTATAGCGAAAATACAAGAGATATATACTCCCTTTGTTCTACTAACTTTGTCTACTTTTAAAATTTTAAAGTCAAACGTGACCACCCTTTTTAATTTGCTCCTTATCTCTTTTGCTTATATTAGCTAGATATTTTTAGCGAGCTGATTATGTCCAACGTGACCACCCGTTTTAATTTGTGAGTACGTAACTTGGAGTCGTCATTAGTGAACCTTAAAAGTCACATATTGGTGTATATTTTTATTTTTAGAATTTAAACTTGAAATCTACAAGATTCTACCCTTAATGATGACCAAAAGCCTTGTTACCACTATGCCGCCTTGTCTTCTTCAATTCTTATATATTATTTTAACAAATACATTATACTAGCTAATTAATCGACCTAGGTAGTATTCGAGCATTGTTATAATTATTTTTTATAATTATTTAGCATAAAAATAATAAATTTGATGTCAAAACTCAAAAATTCAGAACTTTTTTATAAATATTATAATATAAGAGCCGAGTGAACCATTCATGAAAATAAGTTTGAGACAATAAGTTGGATTTAAAATATACAATAAAGACATTAAAATAAATATTTTAAAAACTTCCAAAAATAACAAGTTCAAAACCTTGCTTGCTATTTTTTAACAACTTGCAATTACCCATTACAAACGGTGAATATTTATTTAAAAAATAAAAATTAATAATGTAAATATGACATCACAAAATAGGTTTTTTTTTAGATTGATTTTAAAAATTGATTATTAAAAGTGAGCTATATAAATTTTTATATTTAGCAAAGAGATAAAGATTAGAATCGTTAAACTTAAAATAAACTTTTTTTGGACCATTATGGTATTATACATTAATGAAAATTTAAAACCTTTTTTTAAAAATAGTTGGAAAATATAAAACATTAAAAAAAACTAAATAAATGATGTCATAATTACATTTTTTATATGGAAAGTATGAATTAAAAGAAGTCATGGTTGTGCCATCTATGGAAAATTTTTAAAAATATTACCTCATAATACTTTTATTTTATTTATATACTAGTTAATTAACCCGTATATTATGCGGGTAGCTGAATAGAATTTAAATTTTTTAATATATAACACAATGAACGTATTTAACTTTTTATTATATTGAACACTTGTATTGTATGTTTGTAGTGATGCTAAGATTATAATTGTTTAACATATGACATTAGTTTTGTTTAAAATCTAATAATAATTCAAATTTCATACATCAATCTAACTCTAAAATACTAATAATCAATTTTGATCTACAAATTTGTTCTTGTTTTAATAGAAATCTTCCATGATCTATTAAAAAATAACTTGAAATAAGTTTTTATTTTTTTTTATTTTGTTCACTTTTAAATTTCTTTTTGATGATGTCATAAAAATATCAAGATCATGTATTAACATGTTATAAAAGTTTCTTTTCAAATACAATGAAATTATCATAATTTTGTTTTATTAATATAAAAGAAAAGATAAGTTAAGTTAATTCTAGTTAATTAATCATACAACAATGTGAATAGTAAATTACAAAAATGGTATCAATTAATCGAATATATTGAAAAGTCGATAGCTTTTAAGGAAAGTTTTTTTTTCTTGGTCTACCGTTTACGTACACACGCAACTTTTTGGAAAATCCAACGTACAAAGAAGTTTCACGGCAACACCCAAAAGTGGTAAAATTTCCGACGTTGAAGTCACCAACTTAGACTCATATCATATATGGTGCTGGTGCATGCATGCATGCCGACAATTTTGCAATGGTTGGGTGAACCTTGACTATATATAATTTCCAAAAGCAAACATTACGTTCTACTACTAAATCAATGTTTTAGTCAATATATTGACTTTCCAAAACCAAACATCGATCATGTTCCAAACCCCATCAGTAAAAGCGTATTATGGCCGGGATTCCAGGAAGTGACAATCATACCGGCCACATGATTTGATACGTTTACCATACTGTATATGTTTCATAGCATACTGTATAAGTATGTAATATTGTCTCATAACAATGGTAAATTTATCAAATTTTTATAATAAGAATATCAATACTCCTTATATTGGAGTATTATGGTAAATTTATTTTTCATGAATAAGACATAGTTTTTTGGAAAGCAAAATAGATAAATATGAAACAGTGTGACACATCTACATTATAAAGTTTTAGGTTGTGTCTTGCAGATATTGTAAGTTTGGCAAATAAACGACCACCAGGGCTCAAACGAACTACTATAAATTTTAGCTAATAATGAAAACGCTTTCAAAGATCATCTATCAGAATACTTTTATATATATACACAATAATATATTTTACATTATCTTGTTTAATACGTTCCTCAAGTTTAAATACAACAATTAATTACACGAATTGAACACATAATGTACAATGTACGTAAGAGAGAATTGCATATCTATCACAAAAGTAATTAAGTAGTGGAAAATTAAGAAAAGAAAGGATGTTTCCTGGTGATTGATTTGTTAAGGAATTAGAGATGTTTCACGTGCAAAGTTCAAAATGGGTATTTTGACTAACATATATATCATCATCGATCATGTACAGAAGGAAAAACGTGTGGCGACCAAATAGTTAATGGCATTTTGAAGTTTCCGTGTTAAACCGTCAACTCGATCATGTCTCTTCCACTTCTCTCTTCTTTAACCGTAAAAAACACACACACTCACTTGTGAGTTGTAACAACCACACGCCACATGCTTAATTAATTTTTTCATATCTATATATATAAATATAATACACTACCGATAAATCATCCGTACTTGCGGGTATACATACATTTATAATATAATAGCCATCATATCGAGCTTAATTAAGTTATGCCAAAGTTATAAAAAGGAAGATTAAACAGTTTTTGAAGTATAAGTAATTATATATTTTGTTGTGTCATTTAATTTTCAAGCGATCTAATTATTTTGTTGTATCGTTATAAGGTAATGACGATTGACGACACCCTAAAATTATACATCTTGTCAGATTTCTTAACGATTAAATAGTTTTTGAAGTATTATTAGTTATAATTTTTATATCTACCAATAAATTAAAACATGATTGAGATCTTCTTGAAACGACATGTGGCGTAATCCTTGATCGACACGTTTCCTTTTAATTTGTTTATTTTAGTAATTTAGCTTTTTTAATTTTATATAAATTCAATTTTCTTATTAGACTTGGAGTTAAACTCTAACTTTTGGCTTATAAATACAAAACACATTATAACCTTATTTGATTGATCGTTTTCTCATTAATAAAATTATCTCTTATTTTCTTTCTCAATTCTTCAACTCCTATTACTTATAATAAGTTATTAACATGAAAATTTCAAAAATTTGAGTTTTTCAATCCGAAATCACAAGGCTATTTGTTGTCATTCACTGTGTTTATAAGTTCCGATTTTGATGTGATTGTAAAATATAAGGTAAATCCAAAACTCTAACTAACATATATTATATTTATCATTACTATTTATTATAATTTAGCTTCCATCTTTAACCATAATTTATTTCATACCCATGAATCATGTATAACATATTCGAATTTTTTTATAATGCAATTTATATAACTGCCGTACATTGTACGAGTATTAAGACTAGTACGTATATATAACAATAATGCATTGTGAAAGGCGGGTTATGAAAAAATGTTGCATACACGATGGTTTGCAAATTTAGAACTTTATCATTCTATGTGTAAGTTCAGTTCACACCGATCTTAATTATGTGCATTTGATTCGGGAAGATGTCACATGCACTTTATGTGAGTAGAAGGAAAATAGTAAGGACACAAAATAATAAGTAAAGAGGGTCCATTGGTTTGATCACTTTTTGTCTAAAGTGATTAAAGAGAAAGTGAATTAGCTTTTTGTCTCTTTCAAAATTGGATATAGGGACATGACAATAATGCTTGTTTTGAACTTAATTTCTAGCTATAGTTATATTAGGTTTGTATGAAAACACATGTCCATTATATATGTATGTCGCATGGATAATTTATTTATTTGGTCATATATACTACATATTAATTAAGACTAATAATTACGGGTAGAAGCTTCAACAAAACATAAAACTTGACAATTTGGAATGAGTTAAAGCTTATAAGGAGGCAACAATTGTAATTCTAACCCCGCAATTTAATCAATAACAACCATCTATTTTTAATCTACTAGTACTAGATAATCTCAAAGCGTTAATCATGTCTTAAACTAAACACGGTAGCAATTTAAAATTGTAGTATTTTAGTGATCGACGACTACACTAACAATTGCCAATAATGTACGTGCAATGATATGATCCCTTTAATTCAAGGTCTTCCAAAACTAAAGATACTACTTTGTGCCCAATCCCTGTTACTTAATTACTTACTCGTACTAGCTAATCATTACTATAATAAATATACATATTCTATACAGAAAAACATTATCCATTTAACTTATATGGATGTCATAATAAAAACTTGGTCGGCAAAAATGTGTAGAGTTTTTTTTAACTTTAGAGGAAACAAAGTGTTAATTTTGTTGTCGGGTGGCATTGAATTGAAGTACATGCATTTGACTGCGAGCTTCAAACATTACGTTGTCGGTACATCAAGAGAATATGTCAACCGCACTTACTTCTTCTTGTCCTTACAATTCCATGTACGGTCTTTTCTTAATTTCTTATCACCTAAGACACGTAACCATACTTAATTCACACTTGATCGATCGATACTAATGGCTATCGATTTTACAAGTTTCAACGTCATCCGAACCAGATGTAAATGAACAGAGATATATAATGTTGAATTAGACACATACCATATATATGACATAATGTTTCCATGCACCTATAATTAAAAAATAAGAGTTAATTATCAAAAAAAGAAAACAAATGGTTAGATAAACCTACCATGATAATGACTCAAGCTAAACTAAAAATGTGATCAAGCTGCAAGCTTGTCCCTAGAGTGCCACAACTTTTACCAAATATGCTTTATCAACCATAGGGGTGAAGTCCCTTCACATGTCCCACACATTATTTTCTTTAATTTTGGAATAGGTTTGCTCATGGGTCACGGTCTTTGAACCACTTTTCTTATTTAAAACTAACCATATAAATTAATTTGCTTGAATTCCAATTTACCGTTTAAAAGAATTGTTGTGTTCCATACATCAAACAGTAGACGGATTAATGTTCGCCAATATTTGTTTCCCAAATGAATTTACAGAATGTGACATGTGTGCATATATACTATATATCAGTCTATATCACCATCACGGTTACGTTCTACACTTGTTCTATAGCGAGTAAGGGAGTTTCTTGTCAAAGGGTGCGTTCCAAATTAGCTGAAGACGAAGAAGTCCGTGAACTTCTTTTGCTAACGCAACATGTTTAAAAGGAAATTAAATACGTTATGACAAACTAGCTCGAATTGTAACTTAACCTCATTTCCAAACTAATTAATTAAAACGAAAGATGCATGATCATGTAGAATATTTTGTCCTTATTTTTTATGTGTTATATATGTATATATGTTGGATTTGATTACCTTCGACTTTTGTCTCTCTACCTAAAATAACTATAATACCCTTTTTATTTCCTCAAATCTCAACCAATCATTTTTTTTCCTCTCCTCCATAAATCATTTTATTCTTCTAATTTATTCAAAATCTTTTATCTCAAAAACCGTATATCGATAAATTGTAAAATTTATATGGGTGTTCTTAAAATTTCATGCTCTTTCATTAGAGTGGTTATTCGATATACTTTCGATGAATTTTTAAATCTGAACGCGGAGTCCGTACGGCTGAATGCGGAGCCCCGTCAATTAGATCACCCCATCACCGCCACCGCCGCCATTACGTTACCACCCCGACATCACCTCCATCACCGCCGCAACGTGCGGGTACCGTTATCGTACTTATGAATAACCAATTACTTGTAAGTTAAAACACTCTTTATGATGCACGTACATCTTAAAAGAATGCCAACAGCTTATTCGGTTTTAACCGAAGATCGAGTTAGACTGTTTTGTGAATCGTTGGCAGCACTTCTTCGGTTGTTCCATATAGGTTATGGATCGTCTAGTTTAAGCGATGAACAAGTGGGGTCATTTGGGTTATATATATATATATATATATGAGTTATTATTGTATAACAAGTATTAATGTAAAATAAATAAAACAAGATCTTGACCTATATATTATGGTAAAATCGATACAAGAAGATTCACGAAGAGCAAATATATATATATATATATTAATGCACAATGATTTTCTGATGTACGGTAATTTTCAGTGGAAAAACGAATAATGATAAATCAACTTAATTGGTTTGCCTAAAGATATGTCTAATAGTAAGATGATGACATATAGAAAAACAGGGGGCAAGATTAAAAAAAAGAATTAGTGAAATCCACATGTTAAATTCTTAAAGTTTTAGGTTGATTTTTAAGCATATAAATTAAGTTTGATTAATTATTATGTCAAACAAATGAAGTGGAAATGTGTTAGTCTCCCACATAATGTCAGTTAAGAAATTCTTTGTGGTGTTGAGCTAGAACAACTTTTTAAGTTTTAGATGCATGAGACACATATATGAAATTTCCTTATGAACTCGAACGACATCGGTTGATATATCTGTTTTACCCATTCTTTCTATCTATTAAAAGAAATGTTTGTTTTTTAGAATTGATGATGTAAGGCCGTTCCTTATAGACTTAAACTCCTTGTGTCCAATTGCGTCCAATGGAAGCAAACCCGAAGAAGCTAGTAGTTAGGGTTGTGTCCAAGCCGGCGTCCGAAGGTTTGTGTCAACATTAGAATTGCGTTTTGTGAAGGAAAGTGGGTCCCAGAAAAATGATGTGAGTGGAAAAATATGAGAAGAAGAGGAGTTTATAAGGAGGGGGTGTTATAAGCCGGAGAGTAAAAACCGGATGAATAGTGAAATGATAGTGGAATATGCGACTCCTTATAAGGAGAGACCTAATTAAGTTAACAAATTTAACCTTCATAACAATTAAGTCCTTTCTTTTTTATTATATTTTATACCCTTTACATAGTTGAAATTTAACAATTTAACCCTTTTTTTTATATAAATTGTTAGCTTTTAGATTTAGTTGGATTGAAATTAAATTCTAATAATTTGTTCATTTAAAATAAAAATGTGAGTAAATAAATTATTTTATATTGCCATATATATTTAGCTAATATTTCCTTTATTTATATTCTAATGAAATTTCTATCTACAATTGATGGTGTGACTTGTAATTAAGTTAACAAAAATAATCTTAACTACAATCAAGTCCGATTATATTTTATACCCTTCACATAATTAAAATTTCATGATTTAACCTTTTCTTTAAATTGTTTTAGTCTTTAGATTTTAGTTGGATTTAAATTAAATTCTAAAAATTTGTTCATTTAAAGTAGAAAAAAAAAGTAAGTAAAGTAAATTATTTTGTATTGTCATATTTAGTTAATATTTTCTTTATTTGATTTTTTATGAAAGTTAAAACATATAAATAAATGATTTCATAAAACTTCTATAGTGTAGGAGATATTTCGTTCACATTTCAAGTTAAACTTTTTATTTTTATTTTTTTGGAATATAACTGCCAACTAACGATCATTGTAGATCTTACTTCATCCTAATGTTAAGTTTAAAATGTGACTTAAAAGTATCTCGTGTGTTAACATATAACATAATCTTATATATATAATAATATATATACCTAACGACTCAATACTAGAATACCAAAGTTGCACCTCTACAAATATCTATCTTTAAACACAAATCCCATACAAAACCTTATCACCAATTTACATTACCACATTACTAACACGAACCTCCGACGCCACATTACTCATATGTAGTGCCACTGCCACCGCTTCCCATTTGCTCTGTCACATTGTACAGATATTCTTTAAATTACAATAAAGTTTAACGAAATATATAGATTTTTAGATAAGAAATATAGTTTTAGATTAATAAACTTATAATTTATTTATAAACAAATTAAAGACATTGTAATTAGTCAATTGTTTTTCATTAAAATAGCTAATCAGCTTTAGCTGCAACTATTAGGCCGCGTTTGATGAAATTGCAATTAAATTTCATTTTTTATTGTGTTTGGTTATTTAAAGTTGAAAAAAATTTCATTATGTTAGAATGTAAACATTCATCATTTGATGAAATCTCTATTTTTTAAGAGATGAAAGAAGGAATTTCATTTATTCCATTAGTTGAATTTTCAAAAACCAAAAATATTCCGTTAAACTGTATTTCTTTGAAATTTAATTTGATAGATTTTATTTTTTATAAAAATATTTCGTGGAGCAAACGCACACAATAACCGCCGGTTGTAAATGCTGTTAACTATTTTGCCGTGAAGTCAAATAATAACATGTAGGTAGTCCTTATCCAATCTAATGAGTTCATATAATTAGATATAATTTAAATTGCGTGCGACAGATACAACTAGAAAATTCCACAGGAGCAAGTTAAATTAGTTAAATACGAAATGATAACATGTAGTTACCATATATGAGATTCTTTTAATGTTCGCGCCGGCTACATTATTGTGGCGGTTGATTAACAAATTGAACCCGAATCTTATATAATTAATTTACTACTTAACTAAAGGGCGAATCTTACTTAGGCTAATTGCATATTAATTTAATTTATTTTCCAATGTTTATATGGAGTTTGTTAAACATAGACATTAGGGGTGAGCAAAAACCGAACCGGAAAACCAAAAACCGAAAAAAACCGACAAAACCAAACCGAAAAAACCGAAAACCGAACGAAATCCATTGGTTTGGTTTTCGTTTTCTAAAGACCGAACGGATCGGTTCGGTTTTCGGTTTCATATGCCAAAAAACCGATCAAAACCGAACCGAACTGAACTAAATATATTTTAATTTATTTTATTTTTATATCATATTACATTTATATTTATTACTTATAATTTATAAATATGTTCATAATTTAATCTTTTTATCTTTTTATTGTACAAATTTATACAAATTGTATATTTTTAATAAAAACGTGCAGTAAAAACAATTCGTTTTATAAAAGTTATACAAATTTTAACACCTAAAAAATATAATTACTTAATAAAAAGCTTCTCTGTATTTGAATTTTTATATCATATTTTTTTCTTAACAATTGAAAATTAAATTTATAACATAATATTTTAAAAAAAACTTAAAAAACAAAATTTATTAAAAAAACCGAAAAAAAACCGAAACCGATCCAAACCGAACCAGAAAACCGAGAAACCAAACCGAACAAAAACCAAATCCAATGGTTTTGGTTTTCTAAAAACCGAATGGATCGGTTTTGGTTTCGGTTTTAGGCAAAAATCGAACCAAACCGATCCATACTCACCCCTAATAGACATGCATTTGTTGCTATGTTATTTAAATTGTTAGAGAGTTATGGGTAACATAAATAAAATAAAATATAATAAAATTCATGATGCTAAGAAGAAAAAAAGGGAGACGAATAATGGTTATGTGTTAGTTTTTGTGTAGATGTGCAGCGGAGTAGCTATGTGGTGGTTATGGGTGGCTATGACAATCTCACAATTTCTATAAACTCTATATTTTTAATATTATTTTTAAGTATGTATTCAGTTTTAAGGTAATTGGCAACCTCAGGCACTACAAACAATATTGCATTTGTTCACACTTTTATTGTGTGTAAACAAAATTAAAAATTTTGTCACGCTTTTTTGTGTAAAAATAAATAAAATTAAAAGTGTAAAAATTTTCTCCACACTAAAAATTGTGAACTCACAATTTTTAGTGTGGACTTTCATAATTATTTGTAACACCTTATTTGTCCACGGTACCATTTGTAACACCTCATTTGTCCACGGTACCGTGGACAAATGAGGTGTTACAAATAATTATGAAAGTCCATACTAAAAACGTGGACAAATGAGGTGTTACAAATAATTATGAAAGTCCACACTAAAAATTGTGAACTTTTAGTTCTACACAATTTTTAGTGTGGAGAAATTTTTACACACTTTTAATTTTATATATTTTTACACACAATAAAACGTGACAAAAATTTTAATTTGTTCACAATCAATAAAAGTGCGAACAACTGCAATATTGTTTGTAGTGAGACTAGAAAAATTGAAATTTGTAGAAAAACTTTACATTTATTAGTATCATGAAAACTTTTCGGCGATCTCAGGATATAAATTATGTCTCCGCAACTGTAGATGTGCATATCGTTTTATGGAAAAGTTGTAATATATTCATCAAATATTGGTACACACTTATTTTTTAAGAATAAAGTGACCATCATCACATATATGTAATCTGATCATTAAAAAATTGAACATAATAACAATTTGACTAAATCAAATGGAGCAATTAATCTTATATAATATTTGCATATACTTTGTTATTTATTTGATAAAAGATGACATTTGTACCATTTACTTTTATTAATCTATCAAAGTTATACATTAATTACTTGTATTGTATGTTATAAAGTTTGTACAGTTTGATAAATTTATCAAAATGTTTGGTATGGATATCAATTCCCTTATTTGATACATTTGTATAAACAAATAAGTGATGAAAACCAGATATATTACCATTTCTTTCGATACTAAATTAATGAACTACCCAAATAAAATTCAACTAACATAGATAACATTAGTATATGTAGAAAATTCATTAAAATATTTAAGACTTTCTATACAATAGACATAGACTAGTGAACTAAGTAGACAAATTGCATCATAACTTACGTATGGGTAACAGACCAGTGGTAGAGACCCCGACACTGGTTAGGCAACCAAAACTATTATACTAATTTTGTAAAACATAGGGTCAAGTTTAATATATGAGTATTGAATTTGTCAATTTTGCTTGAATTCAGCATGCTTCTATAAAATTAAGTAACAAATTAATATGCATTTTTAATTAGCAACAAAAAAGCAGTAAGAGTAGCTAATTTAAAACATCATATCATATCTTACAATACTATTAAAGGAGATTCTATGATGACCTAAGAAAATGGTGTTGTCAAGTAATTAGAGTGGCCACGTTAGTATAAAGTGTTGATTTGATGACATAAGATTTTGGTTAGGGACTTAGTTAGGAGGTTACTTTTGTTTTAACTATTTAGTTAGGTTGGATTTTGTGTTGGTTTGATATTATGTACTATACAAAGGAGGTGTTGTAGGTTGATCAGGAACATGTTGCAGGTTTACTTTATATGTTTCCCATGCACAAATTCAAAATTTCCATTTGAATCTTGTAAAAAGCCAACTAATCAATGTATTTTTTAATTAACTAAATCTCAAAAAAATTGGAACTGAGCGGCACTTTTAAATTTTGAATCATATAGCTTCCTTTGAAAGGTTATTATTCCCAATGACTATATTATTCCCATAAAAGTTATTTTTTCTCTCATCTATTTCTGTTATAACCTATTTTCAATTCTCAAATCTCTCTCTCAATAACCGATAATTAACCCTTATTTTAGAACCAAATGCAAGTTTGCTGATATTTAACCATATGCAGAAAATCTGATAATTTTCCATATGGAATCGTTTTTTATAGTGAAAATTCTGGTGGAACAAGTAAGGCAGAAAAGGGAACAAGCAGATTCAACTATAGAAAGCCCATTAAACTAAAGGCTTGGGAAGAATGGAATCTAAACCAAGAACTTAATTCAGGTTTTTGTTTACTTTTATTCTGATGTAATCTCATCTCTTTGGCTTTGTATTTTATTTTATTGTTTAGGATGAGTGATAGTCTTTCATGTTTGGGTTGAACCAGTTTTTCCTACAGGGATTGCTTCAAACGCTCGTGAAGTTCAAGATGGAAGACCAAGTTGGTAGAGGCGATATTTTGATAAAAGTTAAAAGTAGCTATTGAAAGATGAAGAAACTAACAATTAATTAGTCAAACAACAATATTGTTTCGATTATAAGATGTTGATATTTTATTACTCTATCTAATATACTTTTTGTTGTTTGGTTTTTATTATTGGGGGTTCTTGTATATCAAAAAACAATACAGTAACATATTTATTTTGTGGTGTTTTTTTTGTGTGCAGGATGGATGATTGTCTTTCAACTGTTTGATGAAATGTTTCGAATGGATTGTTCTGTGCAAAATAGGTCATTTTGAAGGTTTGATATCATCATTAATAGAAACTAATGATAAGAAAAAAAAAAGGCAGTTATCTCATATAAAAGTTTTAATTTTTTTACTGTTCTTGAATGTTGGGTTTTGGTTTTACGAGCTTTTTTGTATTCTGGGTTTTATGGAGCAGATTCTTCATGAAACTGATAAGATGTTTTGGGATAATGAAGGTAATATTTGGATATTTATGTTACAAGATATTAAATTTTTTTTTATGTATATGAGGCAAGAATGCAAGATATTAAATTATCCTGATTTCTTACTTTTCACAGTTAATGTGTTATTGATCTTTGGAAATCGTTTCCTGTATGATTTTAATTTATGCTCGTCTTAAGTTGGTGTTGGTAGGCTGCTGCTGGTGATGATACATCATTCTATGTGTTTATCGATTTTTAAAGATTTTTTGATTTTGAGAGATGTAAGATTATGAAAACGTACTTAGTGTATGTGTGTGTGTATATATATATATATGTATATATATATAACTCGGTCAGTTCTAGAATACAGCTTTAAAGTTTTAATATGTTTTCTTTTTGTTGAAGTCCTAGATGCAAGATGCAGGGGGTGAATCAGATGATAAAGGTGTCCTGGATATATATAAAGGAAGAATGTGATGGACTTTGGTTAATCAGATAAGGTACAAATCTGATTAGTGTTAGATGAAATTCCTCATTCAGATTTCTTTTAAGCTTTATTGATTGTTTGGGTTTTTATGTGAGATTTCTTGCGTTTTCTTTTAATTTTTGTATTACATGTATTAAGCAGATGAGAAGACTGGTTCTCTAAACTAAATCAACAAAGAAAAATATGGATTTTGTTGGTATTTGTTTTTAGGATTTGGTTCCTCTCTTATTTTAATCCCATTAGTTTCAGATAATTTCTGCCTTTCAACCTTATCATGCACTCTTCATCTTGATAGTCATGATATAGCTGCCTTGAACACATTCAAGTCTTCCCTCAGATTAATAAATCCCGCTTTCCTACAACAATTTGTTCCCTTGTGTAGGTTTAGTCTATCTAATGTATGTCTTTTAAAGTCTGCAACTCAAAGCTTTATTTTCTTGGTTTTAGTATGTTTAATATGGTGGGATTATAATTGGTGTTTTTCAATTTTAGGCCCCGCCTCCTCAACAAAGAACATCTCAAGGAAATGATGCGGATGTTGAATTTTCGGATCATAAGCATCCGACAGGCCAGGTGATGCATCTTTCTCCCTATTGAATTTTAGCCCCATTAATGGTTCTTCATAATCCTGTATTCTTTTTGCTATTTATTTCTCTTACATGTGGGATTGACCAATTTACATATAGATGTCTTTGTGGTCTGTTTAATTCTGGATAGCAGGTCAAATGTAACTGTGCTATTGTGGACATTCCATGAATGATTTACACAAATGGTTAGGATATGGTTTATATCTTTCAGTATGGTCACTTGCCCTGTTTGGCCATTTTAGTGTCAAATTTAGGAAGTGTTGAGTTAGAAGTATCCCATATATATTATGTTATTTGAAATTCTGAAAGTTTTGGTGCAAAATAACAGCGGTTTGAAAGTTTTGGTAGTCCATTTTGGGTTATTTGAAGTAATCTGCAGATTTTGGGTGTGTTTTCAAGTGTTACTGGCTTATGGAAATAGGTCGAGGACTCAAGTCATATAAGTTGTTGAAACGGGTCGACAGACAACATGGGTAAAAAACAAAAATGGCCTTGCGGCAGATTTTGAAGGATTATAACTTTTTCTGTATTTTGTTTTGTTTCAAACGGAAAGTAGATAATGAAAGTATGGTTGAAGGTCTTTCAAATGGTGTATGATTTTCAGAATACGGATGCGTCTAGGTAGTTCAAAAAAAGGTTGGAAAACTGCCGGTTGGAGCTGTTGGGCTGAGTTTCCAGCAGCCAAAATGACTTTTGGCAGTTTTTAGAAGCTGTAACTATTTGTGTATAATGTTTTGGTAGAAACTGAAAATAGGTAATGAAAGTATGGGCGAAGCTCTTTCAAATGAAATAAGACTTGCTGAAAACGGGTTTATTTAAGTGAGTCAAATGTGAGTCCAAAAACAGAGGTTGGAGTTGTTTGTTGGAGTTCCTAACATATTTTAAAATGGTAATAACTTTTAAACCTTGACTTCGTTTTAGACGAATCCACATAAAGGTAAAAGAAGCTTCTTTTTAATGGTTATTGTAACATCCCGAACGTTTTATTAAACGGTTGACTTGAGTCGTTAAGTCAACAATACGTGTCTGTTAAGCCTTTAAATAATTTAATGTCTATATGTGTTTAATGTGTTATACGTGTAAAGCTTTAGTGACTTAATGATTGATGTGTTAAATTGTTTAAGATATGTTTTATATGCCTTTTGACGAGCTTGAAGTGTTTAATGGGTTGTAAGTATTCTCCATAAGTGTTTTGAGCTAAAAATAAGTCGTTTGGAAGCTTAGAGACTAGTTTTGACTTAGGGTTAAACTCAAAAACGGGTTAAGGGTCTTGTAACCTATCATTAGACTCATAATACAGAGATTATACTCTTCCTTTGAAGCCCTAGTTGTCCCCTTGGTTCCATAGCATTCTATTGTTCGATTTCATCGTTATTCAGTTGATTCGAGAGTGTTTTGATCAAGTTTTTGCATCCTCTTTGTAATCTCCAGGTATCCAAGGTATAATAACATTGATTTTATGTCCTTTCAATCATATAATCAGATCCATAACTGGTCTAGGTTATTGTAAGATCAATTGATGTCAAAAACGTGTGTTTTGATCAATTCGGTAACCTAAAACATTTGTTATTGTGATGCAAATCAAGAAAGGATTAATCAATGATTTCATTGCATCATTATGGTCTTAAAATGGTGAAATTTGAGGTGCAAAAGTCGTTCATAAGATTTGGGGTCGTTTGGGGTGTATTTGGTTAAGTTTTGAAGGTTAAACAATGAGGTTTGTGCAGATTCGGGGCTAGCTGCGGCGCAGCTACTAAGCTGCCGCGCAACTAGAAAACAGTGACATATAGTTGCGACGCAATAGCGACAGAATTTTCAAATGGTCATAACTTTTGAACCGTAACTCCGTTTTTGACAAATAAGCTATCCACGAAATCGTGAGAGAGTCTACTTTCTAATGGTAATGCTTTTAAATGATGATGATGATGTCAAATTTCCAGAAAGGTTAATTTAGTGAGTGAATGTCGAGTTCCGTCGAGTTATATAAGCCCTTAAGTATTAAATGAACCTCCGATACATCAAGCATTGTCATGAGTCATGTTTATAGGTATTTGGACTTGAGTCATGACCATAAGTAAGTGAGTACTTGTTAGCTCATTATGTTGTCTAATGATTATAGGTAGTCGGGAATACTTGCAAAGCTCGGTAACTTACGCTATCATTTGTTGTACGCTTCTACGAGGTAAGATACATGACTTTTCTCACGCTGGAGGCACAACAAAATGTGGTTTTCTGTAAGTAACCTCTTAATCGGATTACCTTATATGTGTTGGGTTTTCCGGGTTATGCGGGAGGTTATGTGGTAATATATGCATGTTGAAATGATTTATGTTGATATGATGATGTTTAAAGTAGAAGTATATATGTGCATTTGAAGTATGATGCTTATAATGACGTTGCTATGATATGTTTAAGATATGTGTTGTTGATAATGTCGTTGATATGCCTTAATGTTGATATGTGATGTCTTGTATATGGGACTTAAGTATGACATGTCTAGTTCACTAAATACACGTGGGAATTGCTATGAGTTGTGCACGTTAGTGGGATTAAACGTTAAAGTAGATATGAGATTACTTAGGTAATGAATATACCTAATGTTAAAGTAAAGTGTGAAATGTGGGAAATCGTTCTAGCCTTAGTGTTAGTGCGCAAAAGTAAGAAAGATAAATACGTGGGAAATACTATAGCTAAATACGTGAGATTGATGTGGGAAGTGTTAAGCTTAACCCGTACTAGTTGTAATGCTAGTGCGTAAGACGTGGGAAATCGTGCTAGTTGTAAAGCTAGTGCGTAATATGTAAAGATGTAAAACGTGAGAATAAGTCGATTAAGATAGATATATGAATATGTGAGAAAGATGTATATGTAATTTAAGACGTGGGATTACAAGGTGATGTGAGATTTAATAAGATGTGTTGAGACGTGTGATAAGAACGATGCATAGGCGCAATTAGGAGTATATGTCCTACATGTGCTATGCATATATGTGCGATATGGTTATGTGTGATATGTAAGACGTAAGATGAAGTCGATTAAGATGATTAAGATGATAATAAGATATGTGTGGAAGAAGTATATGTGCTTTACGTTGTGAGACCACCATGTGACGTGAGAATATGTGCTAATATGAATACGTGTGACAAGTTTATGCGTGATATGCTAAGATATGATATGAAGTTACGTTTAAGTGGTAAGTCTATGTTGATATGATATAAGATACTCATTAAGATGTGGGTATATGATAATATGATGTATATGTTGATATGAAATGAAATATGATGCAATGTGGGAAAAGGGAAGTATGGGTTGATCTATGATAATTGTGAATGAAGTGTAATGTGATCATGTTTTGATAAGTAAAATATGACGAAGTTTTATGAAAGTAAAATGAAGAACGCTTTATCAAAATGTGTGTATCTTACTTAGCTAATTTTATTAGCTAACACTTGCTTTTATGAAAATGTTGTGTCCTTCAGGGTAAACAGGTTTGAGCTAGGAAAGGATTAGCTCGGTGAGATGGGTAGATGCAATAAAGAAGACTAGCATAGTTTGTTGAATGCTTAGACTTCCCCTTTTAGCCTTATGTCTTGGCTACTTTCGTTCATGATTTATGAACATGTATTAATGATGGCATTTATGTTTATGCCATAACTTGGATTTCATTTATATTGTTTTGATGATGCACGTTAGTAACACCATTTTATAAAGGTACCATCCGGTTACGGATGGAGCAGTTTTAAAGTGATCCTTTTCCGCTACTTTTTAAACGCCGTTTGGCAAAGTTTTTGAAATCCAGGTTCTTAAGACAACGGGTGTTACAGTTATGGTTTTGAAGTCTGGACCAAATTTAAATTATGACTTATAAGATGTTGAGTAGCTGTAATTAGGGTCGGTTGGCGTTTTCAAGTATGTATGATTATGGAGACCTATTGTATATGTTATATTCATAAGAATGTTTGTGGGTGAATAATGGAGTATTAAGTGCTTCCACATCTATCTTATCTGGTGAGCCTATAATAAGATGTTGATCACAAGAATCGCAGGAACTCATTGAAACACTTCTTCTATTTATTGATGTACGGAAGTGTGTTGTACTATTTACATATTGGTAACAAAGACTAGGATTTTTGCAAACAAATGATCAATGGTTTCTGGTCTTTCACACAACTGAATTGTTCCATTACATCTCTGTATTTCTTATGAGCTTTGATTGTGTCCATGGTGTCAATGTTTCTTCCTATCTGTTTGACAATTTGTTTACCTTTTAAAATCATTTGTTCATGTATCCAAGTTTTGACAAATCTCATAGTCAGACTTGTCTCATTTGTGAGTTGAGAAATTTTCACTTATTAATTTGTTTGCAAGTCTTTAGATAAGGCATAAGCATAATGGAAACAACTTGGACTACAACCTATTACTAAGTGTTTTAATGTAATTATGTCTTCTTGGTTGCATCAAAGTTATATGAATGTTGAAGCTCCTCGAGCTTGAATGCTATATTAATGTTTAATTTTGTATTATTTTTATAATTTTATGTTTTAAAAGTATTTTTTAATATAGCAAGTGTTCTGTCCTTTTCTCCTAACATGGTGACTACTTCTTCATATGTTGTATTACTTGATCTTTACACCAAATCAATTGTGACTCTTTATTTTTTTTCTACGCAATTACAATGATGCCACTTTGTTTAGCAATGCTACCCAACAGGACAACTCCATCGATCAACGTAGTGGACTACAAGAACAGATTGTATCATATGGATATTTGTAAATTTGAGAAAAATGATCGATTCCCCGAAATCAATTATCATTCGTCCCACCGTGCAACGCACGGGATTTAAACCCTCGTGTGTTAGAAAAACTTTGTTTCCATTATTAGGTGGTTTATAAATTGCTTGGAATATGTTTAGCGACCGATAAAATTTGAGCATGTGTCATTTGGTTCGCTTTCTTTTTTCCTGGTTTGAGTCTTATTTTTCTCATGTTTTACTTTGGTGGGGATTTTGGAATGTTTAATATTTTTGTAGCTATAAAAAGAAATGCATTCCGATTTGAGTATTGGGTTAATGTATATAGAATGGAATGATTTTTTTATTGGTTGTGAGGAGAAAAAATGTGATTTAAGTATATTGTAGAATGAAATGCAACTCGAAGTGCTAATGGGGAAGAGATTTGGGTTGTCTTTTCTCTTTTAAAGATCTAACTTATTTAAGTTAATGTACTCCCTTCGTCTCATTAGAAGTATCCTACTTTGAATATTTAAAGTCTTAATCTTTAAACTTTGACATTAAGTATAATTTTTTTATGTTATATAAAACTTGATGAAAATTATATCATTAAAAACACTTTTAATACACAAGCAATTAATATAACTTTTATTAAGTATCTTTCAACACAAAGAAAATTATTTGAGGTCAAAGTTGTAAAACTTAGACTTTTAATATTCAAAAAATGATACTTTTAATGGAACGGAGTGAGTAAAAGTTATTAGTTGTGATGGTTGGTTTGTAGTATATTGGAAGAAAGAATGGATAAGGACTGTTTTTACATGAGACTAATCAAATTTAATGATTAATATAACAAGTAACGTAAACAAACATGTAATTGATGAAGTTGCTTTTATATGTAGCGTCAAAATTATTTTATACGAAGGTCTATCGATTGTCCGTGTTTCTACACGGGTTTAAAACTAGTATATATTATATAACATAAAGAAAGGATGTGACAAGGAAAGGTTAAGGCCATAGTATTATTAAAATACATCTTGATTGATTTAAAAATGAAAGTTAACTGTGTAGATATTTATTTTAAACTAACAGAATATTAATATTCTAATATATATCATATGGTGAGGCAGGGGCGGTACTAAAGGGGGCAAGGGGGTTCAATGCCCCCCTCTAAATTAAAATTTTGTCATGTATTTTTAAATTTTTTATAAATTTTTAAAAATTTTCTATAAGTTTTTAAAATTTTGCCTCATTTTAGATTTATTTTTCATAAGTTTTTTAAGTTTGTCCCCTTTAAAATGTTTTCCTGATACCGCCTCTATGGTGAGGTGATTAAAAAGTCGTTAGTGTGGCAACCCCAATTTTATAAAATTATATATTTTAGGAATGGAAACTTTTGGATTTTGTGAATATTAATTTAAGTTGGACTGAAGTTGTCAAATTTAGAATAAAACATATCTTATTACTACTTCAACATCAATTACGTACAAACTGTCTATCGTTATGCTATATCAATAGTAACGATATATAATTCATATATTAACTTTAAAAACCAAACAAGTTACTCGTATATCAATATATCTGCCTATTGCTCAGCCTCTTTAATTTGAGATTTTGAGTCGCTTCTTGATGAATAAAAATTTGAAAATAGAAAATAATTGATTCAACTGTGTGTAAAAACAAAACGATGATATTGTTTCAACTGTAATTAATTGTTTAGGATAGTAGAGATACTCAATTTATAATAATTATTTTTTTTTGCCATTAGCATAGGATGATGATATTTGTACTATAATTTAGTTTTATAGACCGGATTTATCACGTATAAATATTAATAATTAACTTATACAGTCAACTTATACAGTGTTTGATGGTAATATTATCATAAATCATACTATATGCAAGTATGCAGGCATGCAGCCTAGCTAAATTGTAGCTTAATTAACTAATACCCTGTCTATATTATAATAAGGTTTAGTGAGAAAACATCGATTCATTCTCTTTTACTAAAACAAATAATAAAAATGCTTTGGGATACTGTCTTCTTAAAGGGATCGAACTAGTGAAGTCTCCAGGAACTCTCCGCGCGCGCGCACACACACTTAACTAGATCTGCGTCCGAGTGTTTGCATTTTGCAACACATACTTTTTACATTTACCAATTAATATTATTTATCTATGTATAAGCTACATTTTTAATAATATATTATAATAACAGCATTAAATTTCTTCTACAAATTGATTAATTTAGATTTCGGCCTTCGATGAAGTCATGGTTGAATCAGTTCAAAGTCTGCAATTTATGATTGATGGAGTACGTGTATGGATTTATTCTATCTAATTATAATATTATAAAAAGAAAATTACTAGCTAGAATGGTGATTGATGAACAAATAATGGCTAAAAGACATTTACAATAATATCAAAGGGAAAGAAATTCGATGGGCTAGGACAAATCCAACGTGCGTTTGGATTATCTTTTCGCTTTTTTAAAGCAAAATCATTTTGGTAACAGTTTCGAATGGTATAACTTTGAAATTGAAAGTTCTTATGTAGACAAAATAGAAGTAGACAAAATGTTAGGCAATTTAGCGATATGGTGTGTTGCATCTATTATCTAATTAATTATGTGATTATCTAGATGTTAGTTTCGGTACTTTATTCCATTAATAACGAGACATATATTAAAAAGCTCATGTTACGGCATATATACTCTCGTATTGTGTAAGCAAAACATACATACCGTGTCGCAACTAGTGTTTGAAATCGAACAAATATGAAAAACGAAGTCATCACGACATAGTCATGTAATTCATATGTACACACTCTTTGTGTCGATTTCCCAAAAAAATTGTACTAATGTCATATCAACTTTTGAATATAGTTCCACTATATAATTTATCTTGTGTTACAAATAAGTTAAGTTTGGCTCGGTTGAAACAATGACTGAAAATGGCCAAGTAACGACCTATTTGCGCCGTCTTCTATAGGTTTTGATTTTAATACCGTCTTTTACGCTATAAGAGGAAGGTTGAAATGTAAACAGTCTTATTTCTAGTTTGCTATTTAAAGCTAGCTAGTAAAGATGTTTTTCAAAGGTAACAAAAAAAGATCAAACCTTTGACCACTATCTAACTATCTAAAGAGAAGATTAAACCTTTGACTACTATCTACATAGGTAAACTTTAACCAATTTAGTTGGTTGATGACCGAATATGACCATGATTACAAAACAAAGATATTACATTCTTCATCACAAATATATTCCAATCTCAGTTGGACGGAGACTTTGGCGAGATGTCATTTAGCTCCAATCTAGACTTCTTAATTTTTATCTTGCATTCGTGTTGTGTTATCACATACAAGAAACGACTATACGGGTATATATATATTTAGCTTACGTGAGTTTGTATATAATATATATACATTGTATATGTTTGGGCAATCTGATGTGGCATAACAGTTGAAACTGCCGAGTACGACGGCTAGCCATCGTAATCAACGAGCAACAATTTTACCAGAAAACAGCCGCGTGGTTTGGGTGACGTGTGCCAACGCGGCCCCTACGTGTTCCCCTGTTTATACCTGTCATGGTCCCACATGTTCCCTCCTTACACAACACCCACCCTTTTCCTTTTTATATTTACAAATTTGCCCACGACCTCTCCATTCATTTTTTTCTTCCGTATTTGAAAGAAAATAGTTACCTTCCTTCCAACTTTCACCACCCATGGACCCCACACATGACATGTCACGTGACCATTTCTTCCTTCCATTCCATGTCACTATATATACCCCATTCACCCCTTAACATTTTCTCCTCACTTCAAATTCTTCTTTTAACAAACTTTTTCTTCAATTCCTTCTTTCTTTCTATTGTCTATACATACACCAATATATATATATAAATACATATACGTAAACAAATAAACAACAATGGCAGTTGATGCTTTATGCTCTCCATTGGGACCTCCAGCATGCGAAAAAGATGCCAAGGCACTTCAATTTATTGAAGAAATGACACGAAATGCTGATGCTGTTCAAGAAAATGTATTGGAAGAAATTTTAACTCGAAATGCCGAAACCGAATATCTTGGCTTATACAATCTTAATGGTGCTACTGATCGTGATTCTTTTAAGTCCAAGATTCCTATGGTTACTTATGAGGATCTTCAGCCTATTATTAACCGTATCGCAAATGGCGATCGCTCTCCAATTCTTTCGTCACACCCAATTTCTGAATTTCTCACCAGGTTAGTATTCTCAATGCATGCAACAAATATTATTTATAAATTTGTTACATATATTGTGCATATGTATTAATTTTATACATGCATTTTGGTATGTAACAGCTCGGGTACGTCAGCTGGTGAACGCAAACTAATGCCCACAATTCGCGAAGAGTTGGATCGACGCCAACTACTTTACAGCTTGCTAATGCCAGTTATGAATTTGTAAGTTCCCTAGCTTTTAATAATAATACTCGTAATAATTTAAATAAGATATTATGAAGTACAAATTAAGAAGATCTATGAATTAAGTACGGAATAATGAGAATTAATATTCGTTGACCAATTTTTTCTTTTTTCTTACAAGACTTTTAATTTATTTTTGACAGGTACATGCCTGGATTAGACAAAGGAAAGGGACTATACTTTTTGTTTGTCAAGTCGGAAACAAAGACTCCTGGTGGGCTAATGGCCCGACCCGTATTGACAAGTTACTACAAAAGTGATCATTTCAAGACACGGGCCTTTGACCCGTATAATGTGTACACCAGCCCGAATGAGGCTATTCTCTGCCCCGATTCTTTTCAAAGCATGTATTCTCAAATGCTTTGTGGGCTTTATGAGCGTGAACAAGTGCTTCGTCTTGGTGCAATTTTTGCTTCCGGTTTACTTCGTGCCATACGGTTCCTCCAGCTTAACTGGAAGGAACTTGCCCATGATATCCGAACCGGAACACTTAACTCAAAGATATCTGACTCGGATATCAGAAGGTGCATGTCACAAGTGATTAGACCCAACTTGGAGCTCGCGGATTTTATTGAATCCGAGTGCTCCAAAGATGATTGGGAAAGAATTATTACACGAATTTGGCCTAACACGAAATATCTAGAAGTGATCGTTACAGGGGCAATGGCACAGTACATTCCGACTCTTGATTATTATAGTGGCGGATTACCTAAAGTTTGCACCATGTATGCGTCATCCGAGTGTTACTTCGGGCTCAATCTTAACCCGATGTCAAAACCTTCTGAAGTTTCCTACACCATCATGCCTAACATGGCGTATTTTGAGTTTCTCCCACATGATCCCCACTCCAATTCCACCACTGGGGCGACCAGTGACAAACTGGTCGACCTAGTGGATGTAGAAGTAGGAAAGGAATACGAGTTAGTAATCACCACTTATGCAGGCCTGTGCCGGTACAGAGTGGGTGACATCCTAAGAGTCACCGGGTTCCACAACTCTGCCCCGCAGTTCCATTTTGTCAGAAGAAAAAATGTACTACTTAGTATCGACTCTGACAAAACAGATGAGGCAGAGTTACAAACCGCGGTAGAGAATGCTTCTACAGTTTTGAAGAAATTCAATACTAGTGTAGTGGAGTATACAAGCTACGCGGATACTAAAACAATCCCGGGCCATTATGTCATTTATTGGGAGCTACTAGTTAAAGACTCGGCTAATTCACCAACAGATGAAACTCTCGAAAAATGTTGCTTAGCAATGGAAGAGTCCTTGAATTCGGTCTATAGACAGGGTCGGGTCGAGTGCAATTCAATCGGGCCATTGGAGATCCGAGTAGTGAAAAATGGTACATTTGAAGAACTAATGGATTATGCAATATCTAGAGGTGCATCAATCAATCAATACAAAGTTCCAAGGTGTGTAAACTTCACACCAATCATGGAACTGCTTGACTCCAGAGTGGTGTCATCTCATTTTAGTCAAAGTTTGCCTCATTGGACACCCGAACGACGTCGTTGAACAGGTGATTGTTTAGTTGTCACACGAAACCGACCATTTGGAAGTCAAATGTAAGAAAGATTCGTTCATGTAGGATTTTCTTTTTATAACATTTTGTGTGGGTGATTTTGAATAATTAAATCACTTATGGGTATAGTTTAATTAGGTGATTAAGATGGGTTTGAAGAAGAAAAAAAAACAGGTTTTTTTTGTATGTTTTTTCATAAATAAAAACCTGTATGTATCCGTCTACTTGTGTAGTTCTTTTTTACTTGAGGAATTAAAACTCTTGTTTCGTGACGAAATGGCATTTGTTTTTGTTTATGTTACAGTTAGGCGGAAAGATGAAATTTTATGTAGATGAAGTTACGTAATCATACAAGAAATATTTATTTTCATAACAATATATCTTAACTGTTTGGCACATGGGGTTTATATATAGTTATTGAAATGAAATTGCTTGCTATATAAGTTTTACTTGAGTACGGTTAGTCTGTTGCTAGAATACAACGAAAAACGTACATGTACAAGACCCAAGTGGCTAAACTTTTCTATATCTAACGTGCCAAAAAAAGTTACGTATACGTGTATAAGCTTGTTGGTTGCCTTACTTTGGACGTATGTACGATATTTAATCCATTACAAGTAATAAGATTCGTGTCAAATATCATAATGTACATACATTTTGTCTATAAACCATCATCAAATAAGTGTCCTAGTGATTAATTGTCACAAGGTCAGTATAATAAGTCTTAGGTAATTAGAAAAACGTTGAGGTGACAAGAAGAAATTTAAAAATGGTTTTATTCGAAAATATTATTTTCAAAGTTTAACTCCTTAGCAAAAGGTTTTAAGCTGGAATACGTTTCACTGGCTACTCATTTCTATGTATTGATCTTTGGGGAAGGATCATGCAAGTTTCAAAGAAGATCCAAGTCAAAGGTTACCCGACAAATCAAGCTTTTGCTAGATAGATTAAAATATTGATAAATTAAATTAATAAATAGCATAAATTTGATGTAATTTGACAGTTGTAAATTAACACAGTTGTTAGATTGGATATAATATAACCATAATTGCATGCTTTAATGAGAGGAATGTGAAACTCATAAATGGGTGTGAAATTTAAAACCACAATGCACATGCAATTCTTCTCTTTGGACGTTCTTTAGTTGTCTATTAATTTATTTAGTTTATCTTACATATTTCAATCAATTATTGTGTTAAACTGGTAATACAATATTGGGTACATTAAAATTGAAATATACATTATCCAACGAATGACAATTTACATATAAAAGCCCGGCCATGTTCTAAAAACGATAAAGGAACTGCTCAATGCTCGTTGTCGTTTTTCGCGGATTTTTAACCTAAAACTTTGACGGTGTATGAAGGAGGTTGAGATGTAGGCACACTTTACCCCTGCCAAAGTAAAGAGGCTGCTTAAATGATCTACTAAAACTAGACGAATACCCGCGCAATGCAGCGGTGTAGGCGGTGACTTGTCGGTGGTGGCAGCGGCGACTTATAGTGACAACGAAGACGAGTAAGATAAATAATTGATGTAAAATAATCATGTGATTTAAAGAGTTAATGAATATAATATAGTAAATAAAAATATACGCTATTAATATTTAAGAGATTAAGATATTCTAAAAATAGAATATCTAGTTTGCTTTATAAGTACTTATAAATATAAATATAGATTATAGTTGGTAGAAAGGGACCCCCGACTTTTTATATGGGATGCGGATTGAACCCTTAACCTATATTTTAAAAACAATAGATGCACAAAACTTGGACCAATATTGAAGATTTAGAGACTATGTTTAATCTAAAAAGTAAGCTAAGTTTAAAATAATAATAATAATAATAAAGTGTCAGAGATCAACTTTGCAAATGAAAATCTCAATTGCGACTCAAAATGATTTATAAACTAATCATATGTCTATGTAATACGGTGGGGAATGGCGGCAGTGATAGCGACAATGGTGTTGGCAATAGCAATATGGTAATTAATGTAAAAATAATTGATGTAAAAAAGAGTAATGTAGTTATCTAAAAGTTAAGAATAAATGTTGTAAATTAAGTTCATCATGGGTATTATAAGTATTTCAAAGAAATATTATAGTTATTTTAATTGAATATATTTAAAATAGAGAAAAGTTTAGAGTTATTAACGACTTAATTGGAAAAAATTGAGGGAGTAAATGACTTGTTATATAGTATAGATATAAATATAGATATACATCGAAAAAATGTAGTTTTATAATACTCCCTCCGTCCCATTTTAGTTGTCCGTTGTTGACTTTCAAAGTCTTTTTGTTTCAATTTTGACCGCAAATATTTTTGTTTATTTTATAACACTTGATATAAAATATATAAACAAATTTGATTTTAAACAAACTTTTCAATGATATAACTTTAATTAGTATTATATAATACAAACAAAAACATTTATGGTTAAAGTTGAAATAAAAAAACTTTGAAAATCAACAATAAACAACTAAAATGAGACGAAGGAAGTAACATTCTAAATAGTTAACTGATATATTTGCTCGCATATCTCTTGGTATTAGACATAACAAATTGATTTATTATTGGTAAAATTTTTAACCTTAAACGTATTTAACCATGTTCAAATTGCATTTTCTCTATTTATGAGATGGGTTATTGGGGGTTTATAAATAAAAATAAAAAATAAAGTTAATCAGTATAAAACTGTTATCCAACGAAATTAAATGATAAGGCTTCAAAATTCATATTTTCTTATTAATTATCATTTTAAATTTAAATTTGGTCCAAATGGGTGAGTTATTTTGAAAACTCTTAAAAAAAACTCTCTAAGAACCATTCTGGACCATACATTCTTTTCATTTTTTTCTCTCTTCAATTAAATAATAAAATTCACCCAAATCATTCAAAATGTTCTAACTCACAAACCGTAAATCGTTAGACAAAACAAAAAGCATGGGTAGTCTTAAAATTTCGTTCTCTTTCATTAGAGATCCAATTCGATATACTTTTGACGACTTTTTAATTTTCGTTTTTCTTTTTGGTAGTTACACATAACTTACACATGTGTAGGTTGAACAAAAATTATGATTCAGAACGGGCTTCACCCTTAAGGATATTCATAAACCAAAGCTAGTGGGGGTGATAGGTCATAGAGGGTGATAGGTCATACGGTGATAGGTCATAGAGGGTGATAGGTCATAGGGGGTGACCAGTGAGGGGTGATCTACCTAACGGGCTCCGCCCTTAGCCGCTATTCCTCCGTCATGGACTGACGGGCTCCGTCCTTGGCTACCATGGCTCTGCCATGGATTGACGGGCTCCGCCCTTGACCTTCATTGTTGTGTACATATGTTCATTTACCAATTTACATATGAAAACAATGATCTTACACATGTGTAGAATGAACCTACACATATGTAGGATGAACGCGATGGGAAAAAAAAAACCAAAATTAAAAAGTCGTCAAAATTATATCGAATTGGATCTCTAATGAAAGAGGATGAAATTTTAAGACTACCCATGTTTTTTGTTTCGTCTAACGATTTACGGTTTGTGAGATAAAGCATTTTAAATGATTTAGGTGAATTTTCTTATTTAATGGAAGAGAGAAAAAATATAAAAAAATGAGTGGTCCAGAATTGTTCTCACGTTCTTTTTTATTCGTGAGTTCTCAAATAAACTTTCATCATGTCCTAAATGCCTAAATATCAAATAGTTAATTGAGAAATCTTTTTAAAATTAGATTATTTTATTTCGTTAGGTTTTAATGTTTTATATACTTCGTCCTATGTAATGTTTTGGGCCTCCCTTCACTCCCTTGTGGATTTAAAATGCTTGTTGCAACATATTTGGTCCATAATATTATATGTTGGATAAATAGAGAAAGCCTGGGAACTGGGAAGAGAAGTGTCTTGTTAGATGCTGAATTGTTTTCATTTAAGGCTCTTCATGTCTCGGTTTCTTAGAAACTAGGCAGTTATATATTTTAATGCAGGTCATAATTTTAATATGTCAACTATTACTATTGGACAAATAAAACTTATCGGTAAACAATACAACGTAAATCATAAAATACAAAACTTTGGTATCGAAATAATAATTGCAACCTTTCTTGGAAGATAAAAACTTTGACGGTAAAAAAAAATTCTAAAACTGTAGTACCATGAATTATCGAAATTAAAACTTTAATGGTAAAAATACAAAAGTCTTAAAAAAAGGGTTAGCGGTTAAGGTGAAACAAAACTACTCTAAAAGTAATGATATAAATCAAAAATAAAAAATTAAAACACAAAGTAGGCAAATGACATCAATAAAACAAAAAAAAATAACTGTCATCTACACAACACATTAGCTAATAAATGAAAAAAAAAAAACTAAGCAGGTAGGCTAGCTGCTAAGCTAGCAGCCAGCCAAACTGTTTCACTGTTCACGCGAAAATAGTTTACATAGGTTATAATGTGTAGATTTTAATTACATTATTATATGGAAAAATCAGTTTTTCTTTTTTCTTAATTCATTATATTATAGCTTAGTGATTGAGTGCCAATTTTCTAAACTAGAGGTCTCATGTTCAAGATTTTGGAAAGACATGGAAATTGCGGATGATGGTTTAGGCTTGGGGAGACGCTTGGGGAGACTCAGGTTTAGATTTCAGGTAGCACTGGGTTTTACCATTAATTCGTTATAGTGCCTACAGGTGGATAAGTTAGTGGTTTTTTCCCGGAATGTGGAGTTCAATGGGCTAGGGCTCCGTGCATCTGGAATAATGAGCAGGTTGTGCGCACCTTTAACCATTGGGTTGCCCTATACAAAATACATGACATTATCTTAGTTAACCATAAAAAAATAGCTAATTTATTAATCAATCAATTAAGTACACTATCACAAGAATACACCAAGAAAAAAACTACAGCACAAGTATTACATTATTTACAAAAATAAAAAACTTTTCCAACTAGATTATATCACCAAAACCTTCTTCACCTTATTCTCAATTCAGATAAATCCAAGAGATAGAATGTCCTTAAATACCTATTGACTGGACCAAGCTTTCCTTTGGAAAACCACATGATTATGTGATTTCGAAATGCACCAACAAGCAAACATATAATCGATTGGATTAACTTCTTGCCCACAACTCCAAAGTTATACCCCAAATGTAGTTCAAAAATAGATCACGTGTGGAAAAAGAAAAAATGGGAGAAATCTTACACCATTTTACAACCTTCTGCCACACTTTCTAAACAATAGGAAAAGAAATAAAAGAAAAAAATAGCCACTAGTCGTTGCAAATAGGAAATGAGTAGCATCGCAACCGTCGCACTTCGTTTCGTGATGTTTTTTTGTACCTTGGCAACCTGTCTATCTCAACCCACCAACCAAAGATACTCACTTTTTTTTTTCCGGCATTCACTTACACCATTCAAACCATACCAACCTTCATCTTTTAAATTTTATATCATACGCTTACATGAGGCAACATAATAGCTTTGCACTTCACCCCCGACATCCCAAACCCATCTGACTTCACACGATGGGCCAATACCGAAAAAATAAAATGAGATAAATCAAAATTTACGTTTTAACAGCAACGATCTAACCTTACAAATGTTATACGGGTGCACACATGAATAGTTCAAATCTAAATGACAATCGGTTAACGCTTCCACATCACTAGCGTAGGTATCAATCATATACTTTGTAATTTTGATATTATTATTTTCATATTAATATCAAGGATTTACATTTATTCGATGGCATAAAATAAAGTCTAGTTTATTTTTATCAAAGCCCAAAAGTATAACTTGGGCTTTTATGTAGACGACCCAACTAAATAAGAAAAAAAAAATAGTCACAATCTGTCGACAACTGGGTCTAAGTAAAAGACAAAAGTAAATGTAACAAATTATATGAGCTGCAAAAAATAAACCAAGTATTATCAAGAGGAAGAGGAAGTGATAGAGAGAAAGAAAGAAAGCTAGCGCAAAAAGGTGTTTTAGTTTTTATAATTAAAATTAATGGCATCTTTTGCAGCTGCTTCTTTTCTATCATCTTCTTCTTCTTCTTCTAATCCTTTTCTTTCATCATCATCATCATCATCACTTTGTTTTCGTCCCAATCAATCGGTTCCAGTTGTTGGTTTTCGAAAAGATTTCAAGACCAAATCACCCCACCTGCTTCTTGTTTTCTCTTCTCCTGATGGGATTAGGCCACTTGAAGGATCAGATTCACTTTCAAAGGTGTTTTTTTTTTTTTTTTATTTTGTTTCTAAATTTACTACTGTTTATTATGTTATTTTATTTTTTTAGTTACCTAGGTGGTCGTTTAATTAATTTAGTAAAATAAAGTTTTTGACTTAAGAATTAGAGATAAAAATGTTAGTCTAGCTGGGTGCTGGCTTGTTTGTGGAAATGAGAATTTAATTATCAACCAAAACAAAAGGGAAAAATTGAATTTTCGTTTTCTTTTTGTTAAACCCGATTTGATTAGGGTAGAGGTTGAGGTCAAGTGAAATTTTGTTATTATGAAGTGGCATTGAAAACTTGACTAGATTTAAATTACCAAAATTGCGTAAACATGCATATTATGTTTACCCGGATTAAGGTATTTTAGCACAAATTAAGAATGTGGCTACGATGATGTGGGGCGGGGTGTGACACGAAAGAGATACAAACTACGAGATTAGGTTAGTTTTTACGCTAGTTAGGTAAGTAGAGAGATTTTTACTCTAATGAGGAAAATACGGATAGTATGTTAATGCATTTTCACCCAAAACAAAACCTTATAATTCCTTAGCACCAAATAAATGGGCATACCCAATGTTATACATGATGTTGAGGAACTTGCAAGGTTGTAAATATCGGTTATCGTTTTATTATCTTCCGACCTCCGATAAGCGATAAATAGGATATAGCGGGGATATATCGGATACCCTAAAATGTAAAGGAATTTATCTAAAATTTATATATATACTAACAAATAAACAATTTGCAATGTAATACATCAATAATTAGAATATAAGACTATAGAAAAGAAAATAATTACAATTAAAGTTTCGAAATTTAAGTATCTATAGACTATATTCAAAAGGGAAAACGGTAGTAAAGAAAGTAATTACAATTTACAACTAGAAATTAAAAGATTATTAAAGATTAACTAAAAAATTAAGGAATTAATTAAAAATTAGCTGGAAAAAATTGAATTAAAGAAAGTAATAAACCCTAATATTTGATAAAAACCCCTTTTTTTAAAAAAAAAAAATTGGTCAATTTTTTTTTACCGATATTGACCGATAAGTGCTAAGTTTGACTGAAATTTGAGCAAAACGATGGATTGCCCGATAAGTCATTGTTCTTATCGGTAAATGACCGATAACCGATATATTGCCGATATATCGACCGATAAATCCGATATTTACAACATTGGGAACTTGTCTTTAATGAGGCCCCAAGATTTTTGTATAAGATTTAGCTTTGGACTAGATCGGAGGGAAACCAAAAAATCAGACAGAATTCCACTCTTAGAATATATAAACAGAAGGTGACAAAAGACTACAATAGTATATTTACGAACGATCGTATTAAGTTATGTATTGAAACATGAGATTGCAGTCATTTTGTTGAATCTGGGGCACATAGTTTCTTTCATTTTGAAGTTCGACATTACCTTTAGTCAATTTGGATCTATGCCAATGTGTATGACAGATTTTTGTTGTCAAAGAATTGGATACTTAGGTTATTGTGAAGTTACATTAACAATAGACGGGCTTTGGAGTGTTTCACTTTGTCAATAGCAAACCCTTTCTAGTAATTGAGTCAATAGATTTTATCTGCTCTCTCAAAACATATGCATATGACAGGCAAATGATTTATATTTATCGGTTTACAAATTTCTATCATAATATAAGAGGTGTGGCTAAATCTTTCATGGGTTTTAATTCTACCAGAAGTCGGTGCTCTTGAAATTGATTCAAGAGATCGAGCCACTGGATGTAAGCCTCATCCAGAGAGATGTTCCACCTACTACTGTAGATGCCATGAAGAGGACTATATCTGGAATGTTGGGATTACTACCTTCAGATCAGTTTCAAGTTTTGATTGAAGCTTTATGGAAACCCCTTTCCAAGTTATTGGTTAATTCCTTGATGACAGGGTAAGTGGCCTCTTTAATTCTTTTTGCATGATACAATTGTTATAAAATTTTATGTTCCTTGGTTATTTGTTTGGGGATAAATCAAAAAATTTGCTACATCATAAAATGATTCTCTATCTAAAAACAAAAACTCGATTCTCTTTGCTTGCAAACAAGTATAAACATTGTGGATGTTCTCTTGACAAAAATAGAAATCTATGTAAAATAAGTGATGTAAGTATGTAAGACGATACATGTCATGTATGTTTAAGGGAAAGGTAACTTCTTCTTCTAACATAGCTATAATATATTGAATTAGCTATCGTCGAATTTCTATAAAAACTAAGTCACAATGTTTGTAAACAATTATCTATGCATTATTTGTTTTTTGATATAGATTAAAGTATATAACTAGTAATCTGTTTATTTATCTTTTGTTGATAAATAGCAACAAATATCACACATTTGCACCTAGGTCCCTCAATATTTTTGTAGACATTAAGTCACTTAAGCTTACACACAGAAGCACATTTTCTATAGTGTGGGCTAGTAAACCTAGCTCAACTTCTTAAAGTTTGATGCCAAATAGTTAGTTGGAAGTTAAAGGCATACGTGGGGACGGTTTTTTTAGAGGGAACTCTCATTTGGGAGTGTTTGCAAAAAAGCGGGTACAGAAGTGGCTCATTGTGCGAATTGTGAATCCTATTCAATGTCCTTGAGGTTCAGGAAGTGAGATATCGAATTTTTGAATCCTTTACAAAGTTTCAAAGATGTTTTGCAAACTTAGATCACTAAGGTTGTACACTGTTTAAATTACCTAAGTGGGACATATGTTAATATTTGTTGAATTTTTCCCTATATTTTAGAGGTTGCATTCATTGAAAAAGATGAAGCTGTCTTATTTAGGTAATTTTTGATTATTAGTTGGTCTCATGATTTAAGTTTACTTATCTAACAACCTTAATGTTTGCCAATTCAGATCCATCATCTGCTGTATTAGCTAATGATGGATTCAAATTGGTTCAGTATTCATTTTTTTGGCTATATCTTACAAAACTAAAATATCATCACGGAGTTGTCATCGTATCTCATCTGCCATCCAATTAGGGATCTCTCAGTTGTTGGAGATGCAAGTTCTATTATATGATACACTTATATCATCCTATATATTGCACTTTATTGTCTCTGTCAAAACGTGTCTGAGTGTCCAAAGCTTTCTAGACTGTCACATGAATTGAGGGTCTTTTTATTTTTTTTTAAGCTTTGGTAAGTGAATAATGAGATAAAATCGTTATTCACTTTAACGTTTGCCATTGTAATCGCAACATTTTGTATACAATCTGAAATATATACCAGTTCGGATCATTATTCAAGACATTGGTGATTGTCAAGCATTTCCATGAATTTACAACAACCACTACTGACATGTTAATTTAGAAGCAGGAATAATCCCTAACAGTTATCCAAAAACAAAGAACTGGGGAATAATGATCCAAACTCTGGGAAAGCTTTTATGGATTTCTCTTGCTTCTATTTTAGCATATCGGTAGTTTTGGACCTGTGATAGTCAATTCATGGAAAGCTGTACAATCGCTAATGTCTTGAAAACAATCCAAACTTCGGGATAAATTTCAAATCTGTATATAATATATGAAGGGAAAGATATAAGCAACAATAACGGATATCTAATCTTGTCACATTGCAGGTATACACTGAGGAATGCAGAATATAGGCTCTGTTTGGAGAGGAACTTTGATACTGATGAAGAAATTACTGATAAGCAGACAATTGAAGAGTCCAAGTCTCAAGAGTTACAAACGTTAATGCACAACAATATCGTAAAAAATTCACCTATGGGTGAAGATGAATTACATAAGTCTGAAAATACACCTGAGATTCCAGATCTTGGTCAAATGACCCCGGAAGTTCAACAATATATTTTAAAGCTGCAATCCCGCTTGTTTTCTGTCAAAAAGGTAAATTAAAATCTAAACAAAGTTGAATTTTCTCTTGTTTATACAACATAATCACTATAATTGAGTTCCATACTGCATGATTCTTCAGTCATATTTGTCAAAATGTTAAATTCAAATTATCTTACTGCATCTTGTCTAGACTTCGAAAGAGATGCTTTAATTGCATTATCTATACTCCCTTATAAAGGATTTTGAAGTTTTATTTATGGTATGTCTTAAAAAATTAAGCATACTTTTTTTCTTTCAAAAAACCCCTTTCACTATATATATGGTTCTCAAAATGGTCCTCCGTACACACAACACTGAATTACCGTATCTACCTTTATAACAAATTGTCACTCCTAAAACAAAATTCCGCCGCAACGTGCGGGTATTATGCTCGTGCTAATAAAATATAAACTAATGTTTCCATTTTTGATTTTAGGAACTCCATGAAGTAAAAAGGAAGAATGCAGCTCTTCAGATGCAACAGTTTGTCGGGGAAGAAAAGAATGAATTGCTGGACTACTTGAGATCTTTACAACCAGAAAAGGTTAGCAGTCTAGAAAAATTTATATTGTATCTGCTATTTTGTTAGAATATAAGCATATAAACATACAAATAATCACGAGTAAACGCAACGGAAGAATCAAATATGCAATCACATTAATTAACAAAGAAAGGAATTGAAACGTGTACCTTTGCGCAAAGCTTCCAATAATTATTATTAATAATAAGATTATTATTAGTTATTTAGGGTTTAAAGTAAAACCCCTCTACGATCGCAAACTAGACACCCCTATACCGTATGCTAGTACCCGATCACGAACTCACAAACCCGTTGTGTTGCTCAATGTAGTCGAAACCGAAACCCAAAACTCTTTGTAGCCTTCGAACAAAGCACCCCCACAAAAACAATTCCATTGTTTATTGTGTAATAATATGTTCCACAAAATGGAACTTATAATAATATGAGTTTTGCGGATGAAAAGCAAAAGCCAATCTTGGTTTTTCTTTTGTTTGTTCGACCGAACCAAAGAAGAAAGAGAGAAGAGAAGGTTTTGTTAGGTTTTTTACAATTCTAATTGTCTCACAAAACCTTTAACCCTTAACCCCTATATAGGGATAATTAGTTAGGGTTATAAACTTGGTGAACAAGTTTAGTTAAGGCCTAAAATCCCCTTGTATTTTTCGGCCCCCCTATTAGTGTACAATTAGGAAACTTTCCAATTTACACTTTAATCCTTCTCTTTAAATTAATAAACATTTAACCAATCGTTTATTAATTATTTCATGATCAAATTAATTAATATATTACTTTAATATACTAATTAATAATATAGAGTTACCGTGTCATTTCGTGTGACCCCGTAGGCTTAAATTATTTCCGGACATGCGTTTATTATAACGTGATCACATACCAATATATTTATCCTAGGATGAAATTTATTATTGCTAACAGGTTGCTGAGCTATCAGAGCCAACATCTGCAGACCTCAAAGAAACAATTCATTCAGTAGTTCACGGTCTTCTTGCTACTCTTTCGCCTAAAATGCATTCACAAGCTCCTCATGTATCCGAAAGCACCTCAATAGGAACTGCAGAAATTGGCAATGATCTTGTGGAGAACACTTCGATTCAATTTCAGCCCCTCATTTCTTTGAGTCGGGACTATTTGGCCCGTCTGTTGTTTTGGTAAGCCTGTTTCTGTCATTCACATACTCTATATTCTCGTTTTATCAACACGCTAAGGTTAAATATACTCATTTAGTAGTAACTAAAATATGTTTTTGTTGGTAGGTGCATGCTGCTGGGACATTACCTTAGAGGGCTGGAATACCGAGTAGAACTTATGGACCTTCTAGCATTGTCAAGCAATGTACAGAACGAGAATTCTGATGGTGAACATGTGCTGTGACGGTTTCTCTCTGTATATTTGTAGAATATGGTAACTTCTTGCACATGTTTATCATGTGTTAATTGTTATAGTCTGAGCTGTGGTCGTTAAAGGATTTGGGTCGGTTGGCAATGACGTGATGCAGAAACTGAAATTGAGAATTCAGAGATGTTGACACCTATGTTCTGCAAGATCCAAGCATAGCGCCGCAATGGCAATCACTTGGTGTTTGTCAAATCTGCCAAAGCGGTTATGGAGTTGGTAGGATATTGGTGTGAGCATATTTAAAGTCCGATTTGACGTTTCTGGTTGTTGGGCGCAAGAGCGATAGGATGTGTTTCTTTCTTTCTGTAGATTAGGTAATTCCTTTGTAATTGTGAATTTTGAATGTAGAAATTGACCGCTGTTTGTACATTTGCGCATATTCTTGTAATATTGGAGAAATAATAGTAATGCTTTTGTGATTGCTTGTGCATCCTCATGGATTTGTCCTTTCTTTCCCTTTTGTTAGGTGCCAGAGCCTATGGCTTTGTTCAAGTGTTCAATAGCAACTACTAAACCGAAAAAACCACTGCTTTTCTGACTTCTTGAATTCTAGTGCAAAACAGTAGTTGCACACTGCAATACAAGTTGTAATGTGAACATATCTGTTTGGTCATTAACCTTGACTTGATTCAGAATGAATAGGCGTTACTAACGTTGCCAATAACAAAAATTCGTTTTCTTTTTCCTTTCGCAAAAGTGAATCGGGATCAATCGATCCTACTCAAATGTCCTGGTCTGTTTCATCTGATGTCACTCAAATCAAATAAAATAGAATGAAAATTAGCATCAAAGTTTAAACTTTGTATCACTACTAAATTACTAAATTGGCTTATTGGGGACATCGAAATTTTACATCTTGAAAATTGAAATAGTGACTGTAGTCTACCCTCATCGGCAACTTAAATGGTTAGGTTTTTTTACCTTTTATAGAACAAAGTTAGATCATTTGTAGCCTTTTAAATCACTAACTGAAGCCCAAGCAAAATTAGACTGGTATTTTACAGAAGAGGTGGTGCAACCTCTTTGTCTAGGATCAGCTTCAGGGATCATCTACACACTAGCCTTGCTGTTTGAATCTATCATTCGGACTTTTTGAAAGCTTGTTCATCAGTTCCTTAAGTAGTTATAACTTGTTCCTGTACAAATCCTTCTTTACTTCACAATTTAGGTTTCAACTAGTATTACCTTACGGTAAATGTTAACATATTAAGATTCATACTATCATTTAGAGAGCTATTGTGAGCTACATAAACAATTGATTAAAAGGATTCAAACTAAGAAAACAGATCACTGTAACATCTACAAAAATTAGACCAACGACGTTCTTTTCTTCATCTGTTCCTTGTAACAGAATCTAGTGATGATATATATATTATATAAACCAAGCAACCCACAAACGATAGGTTTGCAAGAGAAACCTCCGCTTCCAAAAATTAACCTCATTTTTAACTAATACACCCACACCTAAAAGCCTTTTAGCATAACAGGCAAAAGGATAAGAACTCGATTACTCAGAATCAGAACCATGAGAGTTGGAACCGTGGCGAACATTTCTTGCTTGTGTCTTTGATGGTTTCAAAGATGATTCGCCTTCAAAAAAGATTACTTGGGCTTTGGCTATTCTCTCCTCAAGTTCTTCTGTGCTAAAGTCATCAGTTCCACCCAGCTCATTAAATCCCACCTACACATTAAAGCAAAAAAACTAATAAATACAACAGCAAAAAAGAAACTAGAGGATGCATAGGCCTTGAGTGAATCAAACATACCACATAGTCATCTACTTTGGCATTCTTTATGAGAGCAATTGTTGGAAGAACAACAATCTTTAGCTTCTCGGCCAAGAATGGGCTTTTCTCTGCTTGAATCTTTAAAAATCGGGTCTCAATATGCTGCTTGGCAAGTACGCTCAAGTGTTTGTCCACTACCTGCAGGTAAGAAAGGGTATAGAGTATCGATTGATCAAGTTCATTGTCATGCCTGGTATAGAAAATGCTTCCAAACATAAATTCCTACTCAAAAAGTCATTTTGATGATATTTTTCAAGCAACACACTCATAAAGCATCCATGCTAGCCTCCTTATCTTCGTATTTTCCATAGTCAGTTTGTTAACTAAATTAAGACTAAAACACTACGTGATGTTTGGTTGTTCAAGTGATGCCTTGACACCTCATTAGATAAATTTCTAATTAAATGGACATGTGAAAATTCATTTAACTTTGTTAGAATTTCAAAGGGCTTAACTTCCTTTGAACTATTGTACAAGTAAACTCGAATTTTCAAACTTTTTCGTGAATAAAGAAAAAATCATATTTCCCTCGTATTTGTGCTTTCTAGGTCAGTAGAAGGTACTATCCAGTTTGCCATGGGATTCGTTTATCAATGAACAGCAAAAGATAATGCCGGGATATTGAGTATTGACATAGGCTCAACATAACTGCACTTGAATGTTGGACTTAACTGTATAAGTCTTGTTGTCAATTGTTTAGGGTCTTATTTATGGTTAGTCTAACAATGTAATTTGAGCTACAAATTGTGTTAGTTAGTAAAGTTAAGGACCATACTTCTGTTTAAGGTCTAACACCCTCACAGCCAATGGACACGATGGTTCGAAACATCATTGACTGTTGGGAGATAACTGTCATTAGGACACTATACAAAAAAAAGTTTGTCATTAGGACACTATACAATGTATACAATATTCTTTGATGTAATAGAATCAAATTTCTTGCTCAATCTTGTGTTAGTGTAGAAAAGAGGGCATAACTTAGACGTGATTCGCTTTGAGAGTTCATTTTACATAAAACCTCAAACTACTAACATAACAGAGCCTACAAATTAAGCACTTTTAAATACATTATCTTTATTTAGTATCAGCAGGAACAACTACATTTCGGATTAGCCTTCTCGTCCTACCCCAAGGTTCTTTCATCAAACAACTTAACCCACATCATCACATTTACCTCACCTAATACTAAAATGCTAGTTCATAATATTATGTAAAACATTTGACACTTCCTATCCTGGTAACCAAACAGACCGTCATTACACAACCCACACACACTTGACATTTTCTATCATTTCGCAGATACAATGCTAGTCATTACAAAATACGAATCATACATACATACATTAACAATTCCAAATAGTAAATAATATATAGAGATAGATATATAGATAGGTACCTTGCAGGGCCAGTTTTCGCGATAAAAATGACAAACGACACGATCACTAGCCTTTACAATGGAAAAGAAATCCTTTTCGGAAAAGATTTCGGTATACTCTCCGTGACCAAGGGCCACCCATTTGCTACGCTTCTCGGCCATTTTTTTCATTTGTTGTAACCTCCTTTCTCTTAAGGCATCAATGTCGTCTAAATCAAGTTTATCTAAAGCCGCTATTTCATCATCTATCTTATCCTCTACTGCTTTTGCTACAGTCAATACTTGTTTTTCTATTATCTGAATATCCAACAAAACCAAACATTATTACTTAACAACCATTTAAATATGCATTTTCTACTTTATTCATACCATTATCATTTTCATTGAATTATTTGAAATGAAATGATGGAAATTGAAATAATACTAAAAACAAAAAATTACCTCTTGGACTTTGTTCTCCATTTTGATAGATTTGATTTGATATTAATGACAGAAGAACACTATTTTGAGGTTTGAAGATCTAGATCTTGCTTTTATTAATTTTTACAAAGAAAACAACACAACACAGATGTTTTTTATGTTTTGTATTTTGGAACTTCTCAAATCTAGTAAGTAAAGATATTAATATGGACCTGGTCTAGAAATATGATAATTGAACTCATTCAAAGCCCAACTCTTTTATTGAATACATTCAAAGCCCAATTTACTTGGAGGTCAGTTTACAATCTGGTTTGGTCGCGCGAACATTTTTATACAAACAATGGAAATAATCAATAATTACTAGGATTTAAGCTATATTATCATATTAATATATAATATACTTTGTGCTATCAGCATAATGTGGGTACCGAACTTCAAAAGTAATCAATTTATGCAATGTGCACTCAAACTTTGTTTCAATATCTGCAATACTCGTTTATTACAAATAATAAAATAATAATAATAATAATGATAATAATAATAATAATAATAATACATGATAACATGTCGTTATATGCATAGTCTGTAATTCACGTAAGCATTTCTTGTTGATATTAGAACAAAAATTAAAAGTACGCTATCTTTTTGGAGGTGTTGCCTAAACTGGAAATTACTTAAAACTTAAAAGTATGTTAACTACATTGGTAATTTTGTGCAATTTGTAAAAAGCTATGTACGAATTTACTAATTAAGTGACTTTTGACAAGTTGACACTCTAACGCAATCAATCAATTTAACAAATCACGTTGGTATTGAACTTGTTGTAGTAGATATCTCTTTAAAGTAAAAATTGTCATAAGATATTTTGATCAAGTAAAGTAATTGGTACCATGAAATAAAGGGAACTTTTGTGCTATGATTGTATCCATAGAAGGCGGAAAATGATGGATTGGATGTAGGTGGCACCAACTAATTATCATATTAAAAAAAAAAAGTGCATAGAGTTTCAAGCACATGGTCAACCCACTCGTCAATTCAGTTTCACTACTTTTAGATAACTTAACTTCTACTTCATTGTCATTTGTGATTTGTCATGTGATACAACTTAGTGTTTTCACTCTTTTAGAATTAATCCCTCTCCGTTGCTCAACAAAAATTAAATTTTTTTCTTGCCAGGCGAAGTCATGATAACGGGACCTGGGGCCATCATTTGAATTCTAGAGGTCCAGTCCAGTGCAAGATCATATCTAAATATAGGCTCGATATATCACAAAAAAGTTATATATTTGTAATAATGATTACACATATGAAAAGAATGGTAATAAACTAAATAATCTTTTTTAGTTTTCAAATTCTTATCATCGAAACTTGATGAAAAAAAAAAACGTTGATTAGTAACTAAAAGTCATCATTTTCACCAGTTAAAGTAAAAAAGAATTATCATATTGATCTTTTAATTGTGTACTAAATCGCGTCTAGCTTCAGGACGTCGCTTGGACTCCGTATACAATGGGTTGTGGCTTGTTTGTGACTTATTGATGAGTCCCTACCGGTAAGTTTATGTCTCTTTATGTCTATAAATCTTAAATATAGTTTACTGCCGTGTGTTGTTGATAATAGGTATGTTCGACAAAATTAGTTGTAGTTGTAGCCTGTAGGTTGTAGTTTTTAAGTACATATGTTAGCTAGAACTTTTATTTTTTAAAGGTATCTGGTATGGACGTATGGTAATTGGAGTTGCAACTTCTAGAAGTATTCGTGTAATTTTTAAATATTAATAGCTTCATCCAAACTAAAAGCTCTTGAAACGCTACTAACGTTTTATTTTGGATTTTTTTTTAATAAATTAAAGTTAAAATTGGTTGCATCTAAACAAAGTTTTTAAAGCTTATGGTTCAAAACTAAAAACTAAAAATCCAAAAAAACACTTACCAAAGATGCCCGATGATGTGAGATTGTCAATGAAATGTGTCTCTTGTCTTATAGAGAGATGATCTTAGTGCTCAAGTTAAGCGATTGGTGCTATTTCCATCGCGCCATTTCATGCTTATCTTGTTGGAGTTTGCTAGGAAGGATTTGGTAATATCCTTCCCATATATCAAATAGAGCCATGCTCATCAAGTTGTGAGGCTTCGTTTCCGTAGGCTTAACCTTCTGTATAAATGGAGAGGTATATAGAGCATATCATCATCATCTTTCTTTAGGCATTCTTTGAAGTAATTTGTTGATTAAACTCCAATAGTAGTCAATGTTATCTTAAAAATCTTTTGTTGCTATCATTGTCAATTGATTAAAGCATGAATGGTTCTTGAAAAAAAGTTATAGTTTTTAAATTTTGTATTTTGTTTATGGTAGATTGGTAGCTAAGAAACAAGTTGATCAATGCAGTTAGAACCGATCAAAATTAAAACTAAATACCAATAATTAGTACGGGTAAGTATAGTATCGTATCCACAGAGAATCAAAGGAAAGTGTTAAACAAATTACAAGAGTTAATTGAACTAGACATAAAACTTAAAACCGATTGATTGATTAATTTGATTAAAAACTAAATTTGATCATAAACTTAACAATTACTTCAATTAAATAAAAGGGATCATTCTCATGCTTCAAATTATGTTTTCAAAAGTATAACCTAACTTATGTTCGTTGGAAATCACATAGACATGATTCGTTATAAGTTTGGATTGAATGAATGCTAAGAACTAATCAATTAGGTTGTGATGATTCACGATAATGGAAACCGAGGAATTGACACAACTAAATTATCTATTCATTAACAAGATTACAAGTTCACAAGAGATTTTTCCAATAATAATTGACTAACAAGAAATTGAAATCAAAAGATAGATGGAATTCATTCAAGGTTATAAACTAGTAATCATTCAAACAATCCAAACAACATTAGATGTTAAAAGACTAATGGGAAATCAAACATCTAATCCAACATGAACATAAGAAAAGTTGAATACAATTGTCTTACATAATTGTTCACATGAGAATGATCAAAAGAGAATTAACCTAAAATCTTCATCATTGATATCATCATTGATTCTTCAATTAGGGCTTGAATCTCCATGGAAATATGAATTGATGATGAAATTGGGGTGTTGTGTGTGTTAGGAAACTGCCCAGGGATGAGAAAATATGAAGTGGTTACTTCCAAAATCGTCCATGAGGGAGTTATAAACTGAAAATTAATAAAACCCTTTAAATTCGGATTTTTGGTGCAGCTATGGCCATCCCAGACTGCCTCCTGGCCGTCTGAGACTGCCCTCCAGAAATGACAGTTTTCCAGATTTTTTCCTTGACACTTCTTGACTTGATTTCCGACTTTGCTTGACTTGTTTATGATCCATTTAACTTCAATTTGTCACCAAAGACCTGAAACACTTAAACAAACATAAAAACGCCCTAATCGTCTATTAACATTCACAAAACATGTTCGTTTTCATATCTTAAAGTAGTACGGATTAGGCGTTTATCACAAGTCTTCATTGCCTAAGGAAAAACGATATACCTCTATTATTTTATTATTGTCGAGTCCTTAATGAGTTGTATGGAAGCTTTGAAGAAAGACAATAGTTGGTGCCTAATTAGTTCAGAGTCATAGCACTCATACTTTTTAAGTGGGGAAAATTACACTTTTGGTTCCTGAACTTAACACGTTTTTCACTTTTAGTCATTAAACTTAAAAAATTGCAAATTATACACTGAACTTGTCACTTTTTTTTTCACTTTTGGTCACTGCGTCAACTTTGTTAGTTTTTCCCCGTTAACTTGTCCAGATTCGTTAATTTTCATTCACTTTTCATCCTTCCCATTATTTCATAACTAAAATCGATAATCGGTCCAACTTCAGGTTTTATATATTGTTTTGGCCGATTAGTGAAAATACATATTCATTTATTATGTTTTGAAACAAATTTTTTATGTTTACAGTTACTATCTATTTGTTATACAGTAGTTTGATTAGATAAAATAATTGATTTTTTTTAACGACGATGAAATTATTGTTATTGAAATTTTTATTTATAAAGATAGATTTATTTAGTAACTATGTTTGAATTTCGAGTCTTCTTATGTCTACTTTAACCGTAACTTTTTTTTTGTGTTATAAAAACTTATATAGTTTTTCTTAATTCATTTTATTAACTATTAATAAACGAAAATAAAAATAAGATATTGTAATGTTTATCTGAACTAACATGTTGTAGGTTTTTTTGATAATTTATAACACCTTATGATTTAACCATAAATATTTTTGTCTATGTTATATGAATTTGTTATAAAACATATAATAATGAACTAATTTTTAAATATATTTTTCATTGATAAATGTTATACCAACTACTATATGTTATAAATAAAAATGTTTAGAGTCAAAGTTAAAAGTAAAACTATTAAGAAAAAATCAAAATAATAACATTTAAAATTGGACGAATGAGGTATATATAAAAAAAACTAGGTAAATTACACTTTTCATCACTGAAGTTTGTCGATTATCGATTTTAGTTATGGAATAATTGGAAGGACGAAAAGTGAAAAAAAAAACTAACGAATCTGTGCAACTTAACGGAGCAAAACTAACGAAACTGGGCGCAGTGACCAAAAGTGAAAAAAAGTGACAAGTTTAGTGTATAATTTGCAATTTTTGAAGTTTAGTGATTAAAAGTGAAAAACGTGTCAAATTCAGGGATCAAAAGTGTAATTTTTAAGTGTTATCATCTTTGTTTAATATATATTCAATGTAGAATAACTCAATTCTAATTTTTAAAAGTTGTATTGTATAAAAAAATTAATCATAATAATAAAATGATAACAAGTGATAAAATCAAAATATAAAATTTATAAAATCCATACAATAACAGTTATATGTTTTATGATAGCACTTCTCTTTTAGAGGAATTAATCATTCTTATTCATATATGGTACACTCTGTCCGTCTCATATTAAATATTTAGTTTTAACTTATCAAATTTTCTGTTTTTAATTTTAACAATAAAATTTTTTGTTTATATTATATAACTCTTCATGTAAAATATATTGACATATAAAATTTTAAATATGTTATTCATTGATATAAATTTTATCAACTAATATATAATACATGGAAAGATATTTATAGAAAAAAAATTAACTAAATTAAAATCAACAAATTAATATGAGATGGAAAAAATATGATTTTAAGTCTAATGATTTTAAAGGACAAACTTATGTAAATTGGACCCACATGTTTGTCTTCGATCCAATTGATGGTATATTTACTTTATATTTTCTTCAGAAAAGCAAAAAGCCGAAACCAACTTGTATAAGATTACACATAAACATATCACATACAGAATATTAATGAGCTAAACTACTACAGTAATAAAAATTATAAAAAGTGATGATGTTGGGCCCAAATAAGGAGTATGAATGTATGACGAATTGACGATAGAGCTAAAGCGTGTAACGGCCACTGGTTTTGTACGTGTGAATGTAGGCCCATTGGCTGCCTTATCTTTCATAAATGGCCTGTCTTATCTATACTCTTTATTAAAAAAATAGACTTCCTATTGAAAGTTACAGGGAAAAAGATGTCAGAATTGCCTTTCATTAAAACAATATCTCCTAAATACAATATAACCTCACTCTAAATAAAACAAAAACACCATTAGTCCCTCAACCTTTAAAATAACTATACTAACCATTATATTAATCAGATTTACATAATAGTCCACACTATTCGTCGTCACCACCGCCGCCCGTCACCATCGCATTGTGGACACTGCCGCCGCATTTACGCGGGTACCATGTTAGTATATTTTAAAAAAATTGACAGAAAATCTTTCATCCCGTGTATCATATCGGTACATCCGAAAATTGATAGTTAGCTTCCATTATAAAATTTGTCTTTCATAAAAATTGAATCTAAGTCTCTCAAGATAAAGGCCCCGAATGATATCATGGTTATAACAAAGTTCTCAATCTAGATATATTGTGGTCACCGTACCTTGTTGATAATATCATCTTTACAAAGTTGTACATTATCTTCGACTATTTAATGAAATATTTCATACTCTTTGTAAAATCCAAATTTTGATTTAGTATACTTTTCTAACAAATAATACCACTTGCAAAGCATTGATAACGAGTAACCATGAATATACACGATACTTTTCGATGATAATGTGTAGGATAATATGTAAATTGACTTGGTTCAGGAAAAAAAAAATGTCTTAACTAGGAAAGGAGAAAAAAAATAAAGGTAGCCATGTTTTTTCATCCGGAACCAAGTGAGCTCTTCTGAGAATTAATGATCCCAACAAATTAGCATGCAAGGTATGAACTTGGGTTCCATATTACCATTTTACGTTAGCAATCTTAAAAGTGTTTTGTTATTACGTAAAGAAAGAGAAATGATATATCTACAATAATGTATGTCAGTTATAAATTGTATAGTAAAATATATACACTTATTATAGATTTATCACTTTCCAAAAAAAATATGTTACATTTGCATTATATTGGTACGAGATAAGTATTCGGGCAATGCGGCGGCGGTGGCGGCAACGAGTGATGCCAGTGACGGCGGTGGTAACGATATGGCTATTAATCTAAAAGTAATTAATGTAAATGGTAGTGTATTTATTTTATGGTTAAGAGATGTATGTATTGTAAATAACTTTATTAAGAACATTATAGAGATATTAAGTGGAAATATTTAAATTAATTAATAAAGGAGATAGATAGTTTGGATAAATATGAGTATAAAATATTTTAGGGATATATTGTGTAGATTTATTATATGAGTTAGGAATGTGTTAAAAATTAAGGTATTTTAGGTATTTTAAAAATAAAAAGTTAAAGAGAAAAGAGTATAGTTTGTTTATTAATATCGTATAGGTTACAAACGAATCCACACTTTTAATCTAACCATCACATGAATTTAATAATATTCACATCTATAATATCAAATAAATAAATAAAAAGGTAGTTACTTTAAAGAAATTATTAAAAATACCCTTGATGATTAAATTATATTATCAATTATTTACTTTTTAAAATATCTACATTATTTACATTAATTACTTTCATATTAATTATCGTCACCTCCACCACCAATAGTCTCTCCCACCATTACGCCGTCAGCGCCATAACCAACGTCTGATTATGAGGGTACTGTGCTAGTAATATCATAAAAAACTTTACAAAAACATTTACACCGAATTACCAACTTGGCGTCTTGCCCCCATTACATTAAGAGGTGTAGCCGTGTAGTTGGGGGACTGATGAGCTTCACCCCTATATATAGCGATCCCAAATTCTATATAAATCTTATCATCGAGCTCAAATCCGAAAAGAAATTATATAGCCGCTTCTTCCCAAATCCCAACCAAACAATCAACTACAAAGCCATATCACAAAACGAACAATAACAAACTAACATTATCTGAAAATTGTCAATGAATCCGAATGACCAGGATAACGCATGGTTCGATACTTGTATACTTCGCTATTTACTTAATTTACTTGATTCAAGTATAAACTCAACTCATTTTAATGTTAAATCATGACTTTACCTTTAATTACGTTGATCATCACACAACCTCCTAATGGTTCATGTTAAACAAAGCAACGTGATAGCCGAATCACATTGAAAGAAAAAGATGTCACAAATATAATTTTTACTTGCGTAGTTGAGTCATGAGTGAAACCAGAGGCGGTATTAGGAAAAAATTTTAAAGGGGGCAAACTTAGAATACTTATGAAAAATAAATCTAAAAGGGGGTAAATATTAAAAACCTATAGAAATTTTTTAAAAATTTATGAAAAATTTAAAAATACATGACAAAATTTAAATTTGAAGAGGGGCATTGGACTCCCTTGCTCCCCTTTAGTACCGCCCCTGAGTGAAACTATTTTGGACTGACTTATCGATATGTACCATTCAATTTCTTAAACTAGAAAAGTTGAAAAGGAATTTATATATCTTTCCAAATTCATGAATGTTTCATCTAGAAATGGACCAGAATGTGAATCCAAATATCGAATTCGTTACAATAATTTTAGCATGGATGTGAATATGTGATTGCAGAAGGTTACCTTAAAGACTCAGAGATCCAATTTAATTCTGATTCAGCTCCTTCTTCTATCCCATCAATCAATTGTCTTACTATTCCCTCTCAACTACTTTCATGCACCCTCATTTATCCTTTTATGATTTGTCAAACAATGACTTGAGCATGATGCATATAACAACAAATTTATTTTTAGTGGGCTGATTAATACTATGGTAGTCAAACCATATACAATCACGACAGTTTACTATGATAGATGTAACTTTTATTTTCTTCATCTTTCAAAAATAGAGTTTGAATGTTTGTACATGAAGTCGAAATTTCCGTTTTTTAAAGATTTGTCTAGAAGCCGAACATAAACTAATTAAGAGAAGCATATGAATTATTTAGCAAAAGTGTGGTTGTACACTTCAATACTTGTGTGAGAGTGAGTTTTCATTTTTTAACAAAGTGATCTTTTTCAATACAACATACGATGATATGAATTATATTAGATGATATTTTGAAAAATTAGTTGTGACAAGTAACGTTTTCACTATGTCCCTTCTCAAAAATTGGAAATTCTAATTTAGTTCGACTCTTTCTACAAATATACTTTAAGTTCGGCCCACAAGCCGAATTGAGAACGATGAAAGGGGTGTTTGTTAGACCTTCCCAAGGGAACCGCCCCTTTGACTCATGTTGTACTGACCATATATAGCCGTGTTATCAAAACGACTTAAATTAGCTTAATGACTAGAATCACCAACCCAAATTTCATTTCTCATGAACTCATATTATTTGAAGTTCACATTCCAGGGCCCGCATGTATTGCAAAGCATGTACAAATTCTATAGTTACAAATGATTGAAATTTTTTTTAGACATCAACGACAATGTCTAGATCAAATGTTTAAAAAGGAATATAGATACATAATTGTAGGGTAAAAAATGAAAACTAAATAAATATAACATGTTAACATTACTTTCAATCACACTTTATTCACTTCTTTCATTAATAACGTCACATATGTTAACAACACATCTTCATTTCCCTTTGTATTTTTATTTTACATACATATTAAAAATGATAAAAGTGAATATAAGGTTATTCCACAACTAATTTTTGATGTAAACTTCTCACAAACTAGTTTTTAATGTTTTTGTATAACAAATAAATGATTTTGATGCCTATTTTTATTAATTAAATAAAAAGTATGAACGGTTTCACATTTAAGTTTAAATGTTAGACAACCTCTTATTTACCTAACCTGTTACGAATATATACACATCATCGGGAAAGACCCAACTGAATAACACATCTCGTCGATTCACAAAAGCCAAGACCTCTAAGCATAGAGCCATTAGCACTCAACATAAGGGTCAACCAAAATTGAATTGGAGAATCGAGAAAAACAATAAAAACATCAAAACTAAAAAATATCATATTTTAAACCAAACCTAACTTTTTTTTAAAAGGTGAATTTCATTGGAAACCTCGTGTCGCGATTCGTCAGCGAGAGGTTTAACATACATTGTCTTAATCGGGTCCGCGTTAGAGAGCTCCATTAAATTAGGAATGTTTATTTCAAATACCTGATGGGGGAAAAACCCCCTAATAATCCGCCCGAAAGCACGACGATTAATTTGGGTAAACCATATCCCATCAGACTTGAAACTGGGTATACCAAAGTCAAGACCTCATAAAAGAACTTAATTAATATGTACTCTTCAAAATTTAAACATAAGATCTCATGCAAGGGGATACTCATTCAAACATTGACCTAAAACTCACTTTTCTCGTTTCAAACAAGTAAAAACTTAATTTAAATGTTTAAATTTGAGCCAAAAGTAACCAAAAACTAGCTAATATCACCTTAACCGGACTAGTGAATTTCCAATTTTGACTTTGGAGATCCTCATAAATGCAACCCTCTGCATTATGCGTTACATTCACACGTTATAAATTGGCGTCCCTTGATATTCACCCACTGCCTAAACATTACGCACTACCCACACCTTTTTTTTTTACTCTTTTTCTCTTTTAATTTAGGCAAACACAATAATCATATTTCCTTCCATTGTTCTTCCACATATACCCCACACTCAATTTCTCTCTTACCATAATTCGCATTTTTATTCATGACAACCCTTTGATATATACATATAGTAGATATATAAATAGATATTATACAAAAATATATATATTTGTCTATCCCCTTTCAACTCATTACTATTAAAAAAAACAATGGAAAGAAAACCCCAAAGCTTTTTCTCCGCACTAAAAGAAGAAGTCATACGAGGTCTATCTCCGGTGAGGTCAAGGTCAAAGTCACCGGGAAGAAGCCAATCTCCGATGTCGGCGCTACTCCGGCGGCGACCAAAACAGCTAACTACCGGTGACCAAAGATCAGGTAGCTTGACAGGAGAAACTTTAGCACCATTATACGAAGGCCCAGATCAAGATGGACTGTCGGAACTCGGTGAGTCGAAACGGGTCGGGTCGGGTATTGGAAACTGGATGAAAGGACAGCTGTCTAGGACACCATCAATGACATCAACTATGGCTTATAAACATAGGTCGGATTTAAGGTTGTTACTTGGTGTTATGGGCGCACCTTTAGCACCAGTGCATGTTAGCAGTGCTGATCCTTTGCCACATCTTTGTATCAAGGATACACCTATTGTAAGTTTTTTTTTTTAGTAATGATTGTTACATGTCATATATTATTTGAAAGACTAGCTAATTAATGTTTTTGCATTTATAGTTGGGGTCTTGGGGAATTTACTGTTTTTTTCTATTTTGAGGAGTATACATAGTTGGTTTGTATTTTAGCTTATTTGAGTAAATTAGTTCTTAATGACTCTATTTTTTGAATTTATTGTTTTTGTTGGTAGTATACTATTACTTTCTGGTGAGTATATATCTTTTATCTTTTCCAAAAATATTATATGTATCTTTTGTCTGTTAGGTACTTGTTAAGATTTACTGTATTATTATTATTATTATTATTATTATTATTATTTTTTCATATTAAGTTTGTATTTTAACATGTAAAAGTTGGACTTAATTTAAGTTTAACAAATGCAATTTTCATGGGTTTCATATAGTTCATGTTAGAATAAACTGTTTATTTAACAGCCAAAATGTATGGAGTATTTGTTTAATTTACTATACATCAGTAACTTGCTATGGTTTTTTTTTTTAGTTCTTCGTTAACAATCCACAATTAGGTAACTGAGTTTTTTCTTCACAATGAAGTAAAATATACTAAATGACATGTTTAGCGTTACAATTTATTATAAAGAAACTTTGGAAAGGTTTATATGAAGTTTTAAATTATAGTCTTTTTTAAAGTTAATTTGTTGACTTTAGGAAACATCGTCTGCTCAATACATACTGCAACAATACACAGCCGCATCTGGTGGGCAAAAGCTTCAGAACTCGATTAAGAATGCATACGCAATGGGGAAAGTGAAGATGGTAGCTTCTGAATTTGAAACTGCATCTAGAGTGGTGAAGAATAAGTATGCTGCTAGAGCTGCTGACACAGGTGGGTTTGTTTTATGGCAAATGAATCCCGATATGTGGTATGTCGAGCTCGCTGTTGGTGGTAGCAAGGTTCACGCGGGCTGCAATGGGAATCTGGTTTGGAGACACACGCCTTGGCTCGGTGCACATACTGCTAAGGGCCCTGTTCGCCCATTGCGTCGTGCACTTCAGGTCTAGTGATTGTGATAAAATATCAAGATTTTGAGTTTAAATAAAGTATCGCCAAAATTAATGAGAGTTTTTATTTTGTGTTGCAGGGTCTTGATCCTAGAACTACTGCAATGATGTTTGCAGATGCGAAATGTGTAGGCGAGAAGAAAATCAATGGTGAAGATTGCTTTATACTAAAACTATGTGCAGATCCACAAACATTGAAGGCTAGAAGTGAAGGACCAGCTGAAATCATTCGACACGTTCTGTTTGGCTATTTTAGCCAGAAAACAGGACTTATAATTCACATGGAAGATTCCCATCTCACCCGGATTCAAACTAATGGTGGTGATGCTGTTTACTGGGAGACAACAATCAATTCAAGTATGGATGATTATAGGCCCATTGAAGGCATAATGATTGCCCATTCGGGTCATTCAGTGGTGACCCTTTTCAGGTTTGGTGAAATGGCAATGAGTCATACCAAGACTAGAATGGAAGAAGCATGGTCCATTGAAGAAGTTGCTTTCAACGTTCCGGGCTTGTCAATGGACTGTTTTATCCCTCCGGCCGATTTAAAATCAAAATCTTTCTGTGAAACCTCTGAACTTCCAGAGGACGAAAGAGTAAAAACATCCGCCATGGGTGCTAGTCATCGAGCAAAGGTTGCAGCTTTGGTTTAGATAACGGCTGCTAATGTTCATATAGGGTCAAAGGTTAGCTTCTGATCGACTAACACCTTAGAAGTTACAGATTAGAAAGTTAGAGTTATTTATTTCACAACTTGGGTATCGCCGAGCATAGTTGGTCACCAGTCCCAGCCTTGGGGGCTTGGAAGCTCGGTTTTTTCTCTCTACTAGATCAAATGGAGGTTTAATTTTAGTTCACCTTCCATACGATGGCGGATGGTATACAACGCTCAGGGCATTCTAAAGAATCGGATTCTTGTTTGTTCTTAGTATTATGCTTACCTTGGTTAAGTTTGTTTAGGATTTTTATATGGTCGTTTTTTGTTTTAAATTGTTAGAAGTTCAAAGGTGGTTCTTCTAACCTATTGTTTTATGCATCTACTAGTAACCAAAATGTTACTAATGTAGATATTTACGATATAAAAAGTTTGAATTCAAAAGAATTATGTATGGCTTAGAGTTATTCTATAAGCGGTATCTGCTTGGTTTTAGCCATTTTTTTTTTCCTTTTTATTACCCGATCATCACAAGATTAGATATTGTTATTGTTATCTAATGTATAATCAGAGTTATGTACTGGAAAATGGAAATGTTCATTTGTTTGTGGGTAAGATTCCTTTTTGGTCCCTTTACTTTTGTAAAAGTTGCATGTTGGTACCCTTGAGATTTAGGGTCATTTGGATAAAAAGTTATATATTGGGTCAACTTTTTGGTTTGGCTTTTTGACAAATGTGCATCAGCATCCACTATACTTAAGTGGGCTTGCATCGTTTGAAGCAAAGCGTGTTTGAGAAATATGATTACGACGTTCCCACGAGGTTAAAGTTGGATAGGACCCACATTATTTATATTTTTACACATTCAGTTTACAGCTGTAAATGTCAAAACTTGGAAGCTAGAACCTTGTACTTTATGCTTAAAAGAATGTGTTTAGATTAGTGTTAAAATATGTTTTTGACAGATATTAAGCTTCTAAGATAGGCTAACCTTGAAATGATGAAAGAACCTAGAATAATAAGACTGTCTAGGATCAAAGTAAAATAATAAGATCCATGTGGTCTTAAGTAACTTTAGTCATGTGATTAGTAACCAACTATTGAGGGTGACTTGTGAGATTCTAAGACAAACTGTAATGTGTGTTAAGTTACTTTCTCCTTTTCTTTTATTAACGTCTTGTGCAAGAATTTTAGTCTTATGTTTGATGCATTTAACACTAGTAATTTTGATGTTTTTAAATCACTTTTTGTACGTTTGAGTAGGGTTGGTTTGAGAAGAGAAATGCACTATGTATTGATTTTCTCTCTATGTGAAGCAACATATAACATTAACATAAAAAAGAGGTAAAAAGTAAAACATAAAACTATTTTTTAAATTATTTATTTAAAATTATTTATTAATAAACTATGAAAAATATACCCCTCCATACCATTTTAAGTGTGTTTGACATTTAAAGTATTTTTCTTTTTGAAAATATATTTATATGTAGTTTATAAAAATTGATAAAACTTACATCATTGAAAAATAGATTGAATATTCAATCATTTCATTCATTTTATATCAAGTATTATATAACACAACAAAATATAATTACGGTCAAACATTATAAAAAAAAACTTTAAAAATCAAACTAGAACACTTAAAATGGGACGGAGAGAGTAACAATAAAAAGTCTTAAAAATAGAATAATACGCCGTTAATAAACAATGAGAAATACTTAAGAGTTGAAAATTTGAGACGAAATCCAAAACTTTATGAATGTTCGACCTCATCGATTCTTATTTAGAGGAAAAATTTGTAAAGTATAATGATTTGCAACTTGTGATTAGGATTTAAAAGTCTTAATAATTTTAAGAAAATTTCTAAGTTCAAATATTTCTTAAATAAAAATTACGAGATTCATGAAGATATTCTTATTAGAATACATATATGGGGATGGAAATATAAGGTTGTCGGGTATCTAAGCTTAGGTGTGGAACACTAACATATTTTTTTTTTAATCCTTAAAAATCATGGGACATGTATTTATTCATTAAATAAGAAATAATAAAATATTAGTATGTGATAGAGTTCCACGTCTAACAAATAATAAAATATAATGTGTGTGTGTTTTTAATTGGTTACAAAAGTAAAGTCTTTCATTAAGATAAATAACTTAGTGGGGTGTGTTTAATATTTCTTTTAGTTAATTAATGATACACAAGTGAAGACCAGTGTCTAAAGTATGGGGTGATGTTTTGTGAGGATAACAAGTATATGGGGTGATGTTTTGTGAGGATAACAAGTATGTTACTAGAAATATTATACTTTTATGATTTTGTGAGAATGGATGATTTTATATTTAAATATGTGATTTTTTTGGGGTATATTGTGAGATGGAATGAAAGCATTTTTTTTTCCATGTTTTATATACAAGTGTACAACAACCTGATTTGATTATAATAAGAAATGAAGATTTAATAGAAGCAACTGGTAGCGGGGAGGTAAGGTGGGGATGAAGAATACTTTTATGATAATGAAGGTTATGAACTGTCGATTTCAGAATTATGGGAGTGATGAATAGCTGTAAAGAGGATTATTACTGTTAAAAGTCATGGTCTTCATTTGGGATTCTGGAAACTAGACCAGTTTCTTATCTCACTAGGCCCCACTTACACACTTCATAATTTGTTGTCTTTTTTTATTTTTAAGGTTTCATTAAACAACTTATAGGGCATGTCCGGGAGGAAATTTTCAAAAACTTTCGAGGAGCTTTAACTTTTAACTTTTAACTTTGAATAGGAAAAACTTTTATAGCGCATTTGGTTCACAGATTGTTTTTGAAAGGAATGGAATCTTTCAAAGGAATTGGAATTTGACGGAATGTTTTTGATTTTTTGAAAATTCAAGTGATGGAAGGAATAAAATTCCTTCCTCCATCCCCAAGGAATGGAGATTCCATCAAATGATGGAATGTTTACATTCCTATGGAATGAGATTCCCTCTTCTTTGTGCAACCAAACGCACTAAGGAATGGAATTCAATTCCAATTCCATCAAATTCCATTAAATTCTGTGAACCAAACGCAACCTTATTGTGCATGTTAGAAATTTTATTTAGATGAAACTAGCTTTATCTTTTATTTGAAAGAAAAAGCTTCAAAATGAATTCGATAAAGCTTTTAATCTTAAAAGTTACATAAATACCATTTTAAGTTTCATTTACAACCATCATACAAAATATTTTAAATAAAAAAAGCTCTAGTTAACAGTTTTATTTAAAAGCTACACCTTATTGTTCCAACTAAAAACTACATATACAACTAGTTTTTAAGTTGATTGCTAAAAGTTATCGTTAGTTGACGTCCCAATCTAACTGGACGAAGCCAAAACCTGTTATTCTGATAATCCGGAACAAACTATTAACCCGCATGCACGACCAATTAATGTAAATCCGATATTTGTTAAGGCTTGAACCTATTTTACTAATAAAAAACCTATCCCACTAATAAGAAAAACAGAGAAAACCGGGGGACTCAACGCCTTTAAAAAGGCCCGTCCTTGGATATCTTCCATTTTTAACATTACCTTTGTTACAAATTTGAAAGATTTGTTATCTCACCACATATAGTATGGGTAGAATAATACAATCTTTGGTCAATAACGTGGCATTGAAGAGGCTTGGGAACAAGTGTTTTTTGATGGATGTGATTTCTCCTCCCAATCACTTCATATTAATTATGTGCACGTGTGTGTCTGTCTCGATCGTTTACGACATCTTCAAACTTTAGTCAATTTCCCCTTAACTAAAATTCTTCAAATCTTAGGACAAGGGTGTAGTCGGCAAGAAAAATCGGCTAACATCGGTTTTTTGGCAAACCTATAGCACATGCATTAACAAGTTTTGGCGAGTTACATCGGTTAGTTTTGGCCGATGCTAGTGAACGTTGGGCAAGTGTCACGTGGCCATTTTGGCAGGAAAAGTGAACGTTGGAGCTTTGGCAAGCCTATAGCGCATGCATCTACAAGTTTTGACAAGTTACATCGACTAGTTTTGGTCGATGCTAGTGAACGTTGGGCAAGTGTCACATGGCCATTTTGGCAGGAAAAGTAAACGTTGGAGCTTGTGTGGATTTTTTTTTTCTTTTTCAAATTGGCAAAAAAAACTTTTTACTACATCACATTTTTGGCAACAAATTGGTAAGAATTGACTAGCTTTTGGCTTGTACACGTGGCATTTTCTTATTGGAGGAAACTTTGCCAAAATTTACCAATATGTTAATTTTTGGCACTACATCCTTACCCTTTACAAAGTAATAAAAACACAACCAAAAGGTAATATATAGGATGTTGCTCACTTATAGTTTCATCACCAAAAATCTACATCAATAATTGTAACTAGAAAATTTTGGACCCCGCGTTGCGGGGTCTCAATTCCTTTGTTGAAACGGTTCGTTATTTTAGTATATATGCCGTGAATTTTTAACAGCTTAATTAGCTATAATTTTGTCATTAATATGTTTGTTTAAAAGTATGCAAGAAACCAAAACGTAACCCGTAGTAGAAACCTGAACGGGATGTGATATGACAAAAATATCAATATATTAATTCAGATATCAAGTGGATGCGATATAGCAAAATGCAAGTAGTGGTACGGGGTGTATCACAATAAGGTTGATTGACAAATAAAAAGTGTGAAAAAAACAACAGAAGTAACCCGTAATAAAAAATCCGAAAAGGAAAAACAAAAGTAAAAAAGAAAAAGACGTGACAAAATCCGAACAAGATGCAATATGGCAAAATCCAAACTATAAGAAACGTGCGATGTGTCACTTTATAATCGATGCCACGTGTCAAGTTTTAATAAGCATGGTTACTATTGATAACCATGCCAAAAAAAAAAGAAAGAAAAAAACTCCAAATGGGATTCGTAATGTCAGAATCTAAATAGTGATGCGGGATATATGATGAACCGATAATAGAGATCATATAAGCAAAAAAAAAAGGTATCAAAAAACCAAGATAAACCGAAAGATAAATAACCTTAAAGAAAATAGAAATAACAAAGGAAAAATAAAATGTTGAGTAAAAGTTTCCAATATATTATTTGGGAACACAAAAGCCAAAAAACTATGATGAACACCAAGAAAAAACCCCAAACGGATCCAAAATGGCAAAATCTAAATAGTGATGTGGTATATACGATGAACCAATAGAAAGAAAACACAAAAGCAAAAAAACTATGTAATAAACAAACAAAAACCGAAAGAAAAATAAATTTAACGGGATCCGATATGGCAAAATCCGAAAAAATGCGGGGTATAGGTGGACCAATAGAAAGAAAACACAAAAGCAAAAAAACTATGTAAGAAACAAAAAAAAACCGAAAAAAAATAACCTTAACGGAATCCGATATGGCAAAATCTGGGAAAAATGCGAGGTACAGGTGGACCAATATACAGCGCCACGTGTCACGTGGCATAAGGTTGAGCCTTAATGATATTGTAATTACTAATAAAGAAATTGTATATAAAAGCTTAGATAGAAATGTTAGAAAAACTTAGTGAGATAAATGTTGAATCAACTCCCACCCTTTTGTTACGAGCTGAGCGGTGGAACGAGCAACCTCATGTGACCTCGTCAATCTGTCACACATAAACCTTGGATGGGATCGGAGCTCATGGCCAGATACACACGACAATTGATTGACCATTATGTTTAGTGCGATACCTATAGCTAGTCAAGTAGTCAATTTTAACTAAAATGTCATCGCTTATGTAAATACGAAAGTTATCATATATACTTCTATCGTATGTTATTAATTATTCTCTTGACCCCCATTTACACCCTTGATACCATTTAGTCTTGGCAACTACTAGTATATGGGATAGAACCTGGAAAATATAAGAGTGTTAAATTAAATATTATATTAATTATAAAAAAACAAACACATTATCTATTTTTCATTTCCAAATACAATAAACGACACAAATTATTTTCATGCTACACCAAGTCATCTTCCTAGCCGTTTCGCACCAATCCTCCTTTCCAGTCACCAACTCTCCATCATCACCATGACTACCAGACAAACCACCATCACCCTAGCTCACCACTCTTGCAATTTGTAGGGTTCACTCTATGAATAATTGTTTATTAGTTTTATATGATCCAATGGTAATATTTTATCATGTTTATTTCGTTTTATTACTTATTTTACAATGACAAATCCTTATAATATATTATATATTTTCGTTTCATTTTAATGTCTTAAGTGGATTTTGAAGTTTTTATTTTAATTTAACCTTAAATTTATTTGTATATATTGTAGTTAATGAAAACTATATCAATGAAAAATATACTTAATATTTTTTATATCAAGTGTTTTGTGTCATAAACAAAAATTTATATATTTACAATTAAAATTGAATAAAAATAACCATAAAATGAAAATAAAACATTTAAAGTGAAATGAAAGAAATAAAAATGTATTGCATTTGTATATTTATCGGTTAACACAATATTACAATAAGACAATCTCTAAGACTCGAAGAGTATCTCCAATGCTAATAATCCTTCAAAAGCTTTTTTTTTGCATGTCCTTACCATGAATTATAATATTAAATTATAATTTTTAAAAGAATTCAAAAGAAAATATTTTAATAACATGAATTTAAAATTTAATGTGAGTGTATTAAAAAAAAGTGATTAATCAAAAGGTTGAAGAATGTCAAGCTTTTAAAGAAAAAAACTATGTTCTTCAATGACAAAAAGCTATTCAAAGACTTTTTTCTTAAAAAAATTTTTTTTGATTAAGTTATTTTTGGAAATGCTCTAAGTTAAGGTTTATAAACTATAAAACAATAAGCCCATCTTCGTTACGTAGATAAGATTATAATATAATGTTTACAGTCTATACTAAGTTTGAATTCTTGAAAAATGTGAACTTAAGGTTGACCACACTTAGTATATAAATAAAACAACTTCATTACTTTATAATATATTCCAGATACATGTTTATATATTGAAATTTAAATGTTTTTTGTTACACATGATTCCATTAACGGTCATGTTGTATATAAGTTATTAAAATTAAAATGTTTTTGTTACACATGAACATGATTCCATTAACGGTCATGTTGTATATATACATACATATTTAAAGATAAATTTTTATTCAAATGTAGTAAACATTGGTTGGGCTTAAATACTATAAACTCAGTGCATGAATCTATAATATTTGGGCTCAAGTATCCATTGCTTATAACTGGTTTAGTTTGGGTTAACTTTGGTAAAGTCCAAGGAAACAAAGTACTCCGTATGTGATATTTCGAAGGCCTTTGAAAACTTAAAATGATTACTTTATTGAAAAGGAAATTCTAATAGAAAAAAGAAAAAGAAGGCATAGGCACACTACCTAGCCAACGTACTAGTAGTTGGCGTAACTATAGAAAATAGAAAACACTTTTTAACCAATTCATAAAAATAGCAGTGACCTTCAAAAGTTATAATATTTAACTATGAATTTTTATTTATTTCCAAAAAATAGTAACATAATATTTAACAATGAACTTTCATTTATTTCCAAAAATAGTAACATTTGACACGTGTACATGATAACGTAGACATTTATTAATCACGTGACATTTTTTAATGACATTGTATTATTTATTTATTTTTTTACTATGTAATATTTATCAGCCATGTCATTTTCCCCAAAATGACATGGTTCCGTTTCAATTTCGGTCCCGACAAGGTATTTCTTCTTGTCATTTTCTTCCTATTACAAACATTGAAAAAGTGTGTATGAAGATCTTAAAGGAGACATATATCTAGCTTTTTTTCGTCTATCTCGAGATTAAAAATCTCTAAACTTAGATGTCAAAACGTCGTCGTTTTAGCCGAAAGGGAGATCCTGAGGATGTTTATGGTGAGACGACAGTTTCATAGGCCGGATCTAGGCCGTTTGAGAATAGTTTGTCGACAAATGACATTGATCAAGATAGCAGAGGTCGAGAGGTTAGCTCGAACTCAATCACACTGTTGGTGATTTATAAATTAGTTCAAGAAATCGATAAGAAATCACCTCCACCTCCAACACCGTCGTCGTCGGTGTTAGAGTAATTCGACAATAAATTAGAGTTTATTGCTAGAAAGTAAAACTTTTAAAGGTCACTGCTATTTTTGTAAACTGGTCGAAAGGACCTTTCTAATTTCTCTAGTAATAAAGCATGTCACGTCATTAAAAAATGTTACGTAATCAAAAAATGTACATGTCATCATGTACCGTGTCAAATGTTACTATTTTCAGGAATAAATGAAAGTTCATTTCTAAAAAGTAAACTTTTAAAGGTCACTGCTATTTTCGTAAATTGGTCGAAATATCATTTCTATTTTATGCATTTATCCCAAAATAAAACTGTAACCTTCCACTTCAAGATTAATTAACTTAAACGCAGGGAAAACTTGTTTGCCATTGTAGAACGGAAGAAAATATAACTATACGGACAAGGATGATGAACCTTACAAGCAACTTGAAAATTACTAGTTCGAATTAGGATTCTTCGAACGCCAAGATAAAAATTAATGGGTAAAAGCCACAAAGTAGCCTAACAAAAGACATGGAAACAGCCAGAATGGCGCCATATTGCACAGGCAGCGATAATTAGTTTGGATGGTTTTTGACAGTTTCCAGCCGGTAAGTTTAATCATGAAGGCAGTGGTGTAGACAGGGAGAAGAGAAGATATTTGGTAACATTAACAAAAATGTTTTGGTAACATAGACATAAAGTTGTACGTCCGTCTTGTTAGAAAGAAGAAAAGATTGTCAGAATCATAATTGACATCACTTCCCGTCGTAATAGAAGATTACGACTTGGGCTACCCACGAAGAATCAAGCAATTTCTCAACCATGATTTTATTTCCTAATTTAGCTTATTAAACTCTCTATAAATATAAGCTATGATAATTATAATGAATAGAAAACAATCATTCACAAGGTAATCTTTTATTTTCTTGCTGTTATCAAAGACTGTATATACCTTACAATCTTATGTTGATCTCATAATTTCTATATCAATTGTTAACCTGTCTAGAACTTGAAATATTTAATTACATACTTTTAATTTGTAAACAAGCTATTTGGATATACAAAGGATTGAACAGCATAACAGTAACAATAGTAGATAATAATATAATGATCATAGTAATCCCTCAAAATACAAAAAAAAAAAAAAAAAAAAAAAAAAAAAAAAAAAAAAAAAAAAAAAAGGATATAATATCCTTAAAAGAATCCCAACTAATAAATTCACTTCAAAATACAATGAAAGAAAATTCTTTTGCTACACCAATAAACAAGTGGCAAAATCATAAAGATATCGATGATAATCAAAGACCATAGATGACCGAGAAAAAATATACATCTCTAGAGTAGCAAGGAAACAAGAGCCGATCCAAAAACCAGGCCTCCAACCATGGATCCCATCTTCTCCGCGCCACTCTACAGTACAAATGCCATAGAGATAAAGTTACATTACAAAAGAATAATTACGAACTAATTCATTAGGTTACCGTCAACGATTAACCACTAAAACAGGCAAAGAGCCAGACCAATAATCCATGTGTTTGTACCGGTGACCAAGTGAGATTGATCCAATAACTTTAAAATCAACTTAAATTTCAATGTATAAACGTTGTAACTAATCCACTGCTAACCAATAGATTAACAAAAAAGTAATGTATAAGTAATGTGAGATGAGATGAAAGGGAAATTTAATAGCTTATTCGTAACTAACTACTGTACGAGATTAGTACACGCACAAAAGGTGAGTCGTTTTTAGCGACATCATATGTACACGCACAAAAGGTGAGTCGTGAATGTGATTTCAATATATATAGAAGCATAGATATAGTCCTTATTCCATATCATATGTAGTAAAACCAGTGTATATTCCATTTAAAACCAGCGTATATTCCATTTTTTTGTTATAGCCCAAATCACGCCAAACCGCGATCGACTTGGTTTACGTTTGTTTATAAATTATATTTAAAGGAAAAAACAAACTGAAATGAAACACATAAATGATAACATGTTGTAATCTCATAAAGTAAGATTGAATTTAATATTATGAATAACAATAAATATAAGATAAAATAGTGTGGCGCACAGATCAGGTGACGAAGTGCTGCCTTTTTCCGAGGCATCTCATAACAACGACAAGCCATCAGAGTATTAAACTAATAATAATAATGTCTAGTTCTGACCTACCTAGCTAGCTAGCTAGCTCTATGGATCGGGTTCATCAATATCACGTGACTACCCCATATATTCAGCTTATGTTAACGACCTCTTTCTACTTTTTTCTAACATACGCTTTACATATTAACAACATCCATTCAACACATGATTCAAGTTTATATATTACATACACTGTACTATAATTTATACAATCACAATATAATGCATAAATGTAGAAGAAATGTTACATGTAAAAAATCTAAATATATGTACAAAAGAATATTTATGATACTTTTGTAATGAATTACTTTTAAACTATATATTTTTTAAATACATACAGTACACTTTGATGGGCTTAGCCCGTGCCGAGAGGCAGGTTAGTTGAAGATCATTAATTTTAAATACATTTAGGAAATTTGTAGGATCTATTAGATCCGTGAATCATCTAGTTGACCCGACCCGATGAGATCTATTGGCAATTTTTTATAGCTAAACTAGACTAGATTTAAGAATGGTAATTAATCAAATGCTTAATAATGGGTAGTTCAGATGTGTTAATATAATATAACTAAAATGTAAAGTGAAAGTAATGTACCACATCAGTAGCTGATGGTGCAGGAGATATGCCGGTGGTTCTGACAGCTGGAGATGGAGCTCCGGTAGGTGGTGCTGGTGGGCTCATAGTTAAGGGAGATGGGGCTACCGATGGTGTCACAGCGGGTGAAGATACTGGCACTGGGGCTGGTGGTGGGGTTGCTACTGGCGGTGGGGTTGCCACTGGCGGAGGGGTGGCAACTGGTGGTGGAGTGGCTGGTGGTGGTGTTGCAACTGGCGGTGGAGTGGCAACTGGTGGAGGGGTAGCAGGTGGTGGGGTTGCAACTGGTGGAGGGGCTGAAACGGGTGGTGGGGTGGCTGGTGGTGGAGAGCTGACTGGGGGAGGTGTAGCGACGGGAGGGGTGGCAGTGGGGGGTGGAGTGGTGGAGGTTGGTGGTGCTGGGGTGGCGGTGGGGGAGGAGGATGGTGATTGGGCGGTGGCGGAAGTTAAGACAATGCAGATGAGGGCGGCGAGTAGAGTGGCATTGCGATCCATGATTTTTTTTTGGTTGATGTTAAAAGAATAAAGTTAATAACGTTAGGAACTGCGAAAGAAGTTTGATAGCGAGGAGTGAAAGTGAAGAGGAAGGGGTACGGTTTTTATATATCAAAGAACTTGGTGTATGAGAGTATCTACTTATGTGGACTCACTATTTGGAGCATTTTTTTTTTTCTAAATAACAATATATTATTTGAGTAAATAATCATATATATCTACAATTAAACTAAAATATGATTAATATGTTTTTAAAACAGCACGTGGCGTAATCCTTGATCGACATGTGTCTTTTTAATTTATTTATTAGATAATTTATCTTTTTTAATTGTATATAGATTCAAATTCCTTATTATAATTAAAATTAAACTCTAACTCTTGATTTATAAATACAAAACACATTACAACCTTATTTGATTGATCGTTCTCTTCTTAATAGAATTGTCTCTATTTTTTTTCTCAACTTTTCAACCCTATTACTTATAATAAGTTATTTGAGTTTACGATTCGAAATCACAAGGCTATTTGTCGTCATCCACTATGTTTACAAGTTCCAATTTTGATGTGATTGTAAAAATTTAAGGTAAATCCAAAACTCTAACTAGACATATACTATATTTATTATTACTGTTTATTATTATTTAGCTTCGATCATCGGTTTATTTTAACTATAAATTATTACATACTCATAAATCATGTATTATACATATTCGAATTTATTTATAACAAAATCTATGTAGCTTCCGTACATCGTACGGATATTAGGACTAATATGACTACGTAAATTAAATATGTTTAAAATACGACTAATAATATACGAGTATTTAAATAATTTATTATCTGTAGTTAACACATGTATTTTCATGATTCCTCATCATTAATTTTTAGATTTATTATTAAAGCATAACAAACATTTTTCGAATTAAAATGATATCAATATATCATATCCAAAATTCATGCGGCACAAATTGCAACATAACACATTCTTGGGAAACTAATGTTATCATCCTTTTGATCAATTATGTTTTCACTTGGAATGTCAATCAAGGATGGAGGGCTCGAATAACTTAACTTCTATCAGTCATGAAAGTGTTAGTCATATCCCATAGCGAATCTAACAAATAAGCCATAGTTTCTTGGTTAAGTCATCTGCAAAAGGTTTGAATCGAGAGGAGTATTCATTTTCAATAGCATGGACATGGTGGAAAAGCCATTTTAAGAAATCTTCCAACTCTCCACACACAACATAACCTTAATTGGTACCCAAATGTTTCCACAAGAAGTTTATTATTCCCAAATCGGTTTATCTTAATTTGTATGCCTTTTCTTACAAGAGCGGCTTAGATATGTATAGTCTATCTATATATACATTACTTGCCCTTGGTATCCGACTTCCAAATCAAACTATCATACTGCTTGGAATAAAGACAAAGGGGTACCAGTGCATAAATTAGCATCAAACTCAAAGGAGCCAAGAAGGTCCGCTTATTTGAGTTACACCTTCATTGCTAGTTAAAATTCCATATTCAGAGTATTTTTGACACGTAAATTAAAGTCCATTTCAAAGAAGTTAATTAGACATTTAAAGCTTTATATTTACCAAAATGATATATTTTTTTCTAATAAAACGTTCAACATTCTTTATTAAAGATTACATGGATCACAATAGGTAATATATAGATAAAGCCAAAGGTGTGAGGAACTCAGGAACCCCGGAATCAATGCAACGAATGCAATGATGGATGTTCAAAGTTCTTTACCAAAGATCGGAGCATCAACAATTGATGTAAAAGGCAATGTAAGAGGCAATTTTGGATTAAAAAGTCGAAAGTATAAAGAATAAATAACTTGAACAACTTCACATACAAACTATGTCATATTTTCTCCATGTGCACTTTAATTAACTTCAAATTTTTTTTTTTTATCAGAGTCTCTATACGAACAATCTTTTGGTTACGACTTACGAGTACAATTAAAGCAACGAAAGAACAAGGGATGGTCCATCTCTTCAACACCAAACAGAACTTGATTTGTTTCCACCGTTTGTAGGGCATACTTTGGTTGGATTCTTTTCTTAATTTCTATCTTGTTCTTCTTTAACACAGTAAAAATATATAATTAGCAACTTACCATGTATTTATCTTTTATTCTTTAAAGTAAAAAAAAAATAATAACGACTGCATACATTATGCTAAAAAATGTTTATGTTAACACTCTTTAACTAATGGATCACCTCATCACCACATGAATTCACATCAAACCAAAAATAAATCCCATTATAATTTTTCTTAATTACCAATCAATCTATTATCTATATATGTGATATTTTATGTCCGTTGTTGAATAATTGGTTCAAGTTCCGCATACTGCTCAATTGGATGTCATTGTGTTGTCTTGAATGCTAATTACGTATAAAATACTCGTTGTTTAAAAGAAAAGGAAAAAAAATAATATGTTAAAACTATCAAAAAAATTAAAATATGTGGAATTTAGTTGTTGTTGAAGTTTGTCGTTGTCGTTGAAATTTGTTTAACAACACATTGATCTGTTAAAATAAAAAAAAAATCACATTTTTTGTTTTGTTCATCCATTTAGATGAATATACATCCAAGATGGATGCACAAAACAAAAAACATGAATTTAAAACTTTTAATGCATCAAAATGATATTTTTAAGTGTTTACACGGTACATTATTCTTATTTTAAGTGTGTTCATATTTGATCGGTCTCTATGGAAAATTATATATATCTTCCCAATACATAGTCTACTTTTTTTAACGGCTAAATTTTATACTAAAATACTCTGGCTAGATGCCGGATTTCAAGAATTACTTACATCAAACAATTTGGACTAGTTTGCCAAAACGTCCAAAAAAAAGAAAAACGATTACAACGTGTACTCATCCAACGGTAACAAATTGATACAATTTGATTGAAAAAGGCCAAATAAATAGCCTAACACCCCTGATAACTTTATAACACGATAAGTGTATTTTATTTATTACCTTTCTTAATTTCATCTATTGATTTTGACAAATGTCATGATTTAATTGTTAAGAGGATTATTAAACCAATTAATTAGAAAAGTATACCATTTTCTTATATATATATTTTGTAAACTAAAATAAAAGTAATAGATTGTATATTGTCTAACAAATTAAATCATGTGAATTGGAAGAGGGTTATATGACTATATGCCAACTAGTGAGTGATATATGATTGCTTGGAGTATGTATTCACCGCCATAATCTCATGCTTGTGACTGGGATCGAAATCCTCCAGGGAACATTCACAGATTCACTATTGGACTATTCTGATCAAACATGTAATGGTAACGTGGTCTGAGTTGTAGCATACATATCCCCTAATAGTTGCTTAGATTTTTTTTTTTTTAAAGATATCTATTTCAATAATTAAAACATTTATTTTACATTTGTAATTTATTATTAGATTGTCGAACATATTTAGGTACGATTAATTAATTTGGTTTTGTATGGGTAATCGAGAAGTTTAGAATTTTGAAAGCCAAGATTACTCATTTTAACAAACTAATGTCATTTAGGAATGATTCTTAAAAGAGTTTCGAATAATGAGGATGGTGCAAAGTTGGAAGTTTAACGTTTTTAACAAACTAATGTCATTTAGGAATGTTCAAGTGTATCGTTTTTGTCACATGTTAGGTGTATTTAGAAGGCTATGAACGAGAAGATTTTTCAACAAGTCTCTCTTCGTAATGATAAGGTGTTTTTAGATATTAGATGTACATGTTTTTTGTGGTATAAAAGTAGACTAAAAAAAGTACTCTTAGTTGGAAAGATTGGATTAGCTTTAATGTGACCAATCTTTCTTTGTAATTTTTGCTATCCCGTAATTGTGGGATTGTATTTGTGCATCATGCGTATTATGATGTGATGATAGGTTGAAAACTTGTATTTGTGCATTGCCATTATATCGAGTTGTTGTTCGAGTCGCGAAATAGGTGAGTATATTTGCATACCTTTATGTATACGTTGGGTTGATTTCCATATGATGATGGATTTCATGCATGGAAATCGATTTGGGGTTAAAGCCCTTGTGGCATAGTGATTAATGAGGCCTAATAACCTCTTGATATGTGATTAACGGGGCCTAAGAACCCCTTGTGTACGAGGCCTAAGAACCTCTTGTGAATGGAGCCTAAGAACCCCAATATGTGATAATGATTGTGTTGTTTGCTTATATGGACCCATGTATAGCGTTAAAGTACAAAGGTGAGTATGTAAGTATGGCTCGACTGGGTCATAGGTTACATATAATAGTCCTTTGTGCGTTGCCCTCCTTCATGTTCATAAATGTATGCAAGTATATTCACTAAGTATTCGCTTACGTTTTAGTTTTACCCTTTTTATAGGCGGTTCTGGAATAAGGAACTAGGAACTTGTGGATTCGAAGTTTGAAATATTAGAAGTTGCTTTTGGAAAGGTTGAAGGTATTGCCATTCTTGAAGGAATGGTACTTTTATGTAGACACCTAGTTATCCCACCTCTTTATGGCTTTTGACACTCTTAATGTTTTGGTAATTTTGGTTATGACAAATTTTTGCAAATATGGGTAAGGTTTGATCTTTTGACATCAAAAGCATGTATGGTTGTTTTGATTAAATGTCAACTTGGGCAAACGACCCATTTAATGGCGATTGTAAAGGTGAATTGTGTTTGAATGTCAAACTATGTTTGTAAATGTGTTTTATATAAGTTAAAATCTGAATTATGATCTAATGAGGTTTGGTTGAGTTAGATAAGTTGCAAGTTGAATTAACTCAATTAAGTGTTAAAAACTGATTTTGGTGCTTTAAGGTCATTTTGTGCGCCGCACATAATTTCTCTGTGCCGCACAAATGAGTGTTTTAGTGTTGCAGACTTTCTGACCAAATTTTTTATGTTTTGTGCTTCGTACAAAACTTCTGTGCGCCACACAGAATCTCTGTGCTCCGCACAAAAAAAATAATTATTTTTCCTAAATTGAGTCTTGTCGTTTCAAGGATAATGTATATTAATGTCAATGATACTTACTTTTCAAAAAATAAAAATAAAAAATAACAATAATAATGAGGATGATTTTCGTGATGTCTGTTCGTGTTTACATTTCGATATCTTTGAGAAATAATGTGTACTGTAAACTATTTATTTCAATTCATCGACACTTGATTGTAACATTGATAATGCATTATTGCCATTAATTAGAAGCAAACATATACTGTGGGAGGTTTGCATCTAAAGCAATTTTCATGCCCAACAAAATGTTTCTTTTCGAATCATTGCGCTTTTATATCATTGCTAGCTAATCAATAGCATTTTAACTAGGTTCTTCAATAGAGTATAATGTGCTTTTTTTAGTAATTATAATTATAATTATTTTACAAGTGAAACTTTTTGAATTAAAAAAAAAATAAGTAACTTCCAATGTTGTATTTTATACGTTTTGGATCTCAATACCCTCTGTTACGGTATAAGTCAAACTTTTTAGAAAAATATATATAAATTTGACACGTCATATATGATATATATCACCACCATATCCAAGATGATCTAGTAGTTAACATACATGTCTTTTTACAAAAGGATTCAGGTTCCAATTTAATTAGATTTGGTCTTAAAAGTAGCGAATGGATGACTCGGAAACGGTCATTGGATACCATAGTTCGGTTGCGTACGTTTATCTAGGATATACTCGTACCACTTTTTTGTTAATGAATAGCTGAATTTTTTTCTTTAACGGCGAATTTGGGGTGCTACTGCATATATCTACTTGAAATCGAGCGTAACTATTTCCAAATGGGACCCATCTAAGGGCAGGGGCGAACACCCCCCCAAAACACCACCTCAGTGCCACCAATTCCGGAGGAAAAACCCACCGCTCGAAAGCCCACCGTGGTAAAACCCCCGGAGTCAGGTTCGAACCCAGGACCTTTGAGGAACCTGGGCGTCCCCTTCATTCTCGAAATACCGCCAGGCTATAAGCCTGTTGGTTAATGAATAGCTACATAAGCGGTGGATGTTTTCATTCTTCAAATTTTCATGAGAGCCAAGTGTGTAGCTCACATGTAAAAAATATAATCGTGTTATTAGGCACTTGTTTTTAATAAGTATGTTATGTAAAACAAAATATTATGGAGGAGTTAACTGATCATTTGAAACTAGCTAAAACAAAATCACCTAGTTAACAAAATTCAGATTAATAAAATCTAAAACAAACTAGCTAGTACAGTTTATATATACTTCGTAGTTTATACCGATCGAATTACATGTAATTCTTTATAATAATGTTAGTTGATAATTGACATGATTGGTTGGTTGTTTGATTGAAAATTAAAAACATATCTTGAATAACGAAAGTGGAAATAATATATCGTCACTTTGGCCTACCTTAAAGTGTTAATCATAACTTAAGACACCTAACAACTAATTAATCAAACCTTTTTCCTTTTGTTACTTCTTTTTCTTTTTTGTTTGTGTTTATTAATATTATTCCTCAATCCTCAGGGACTTGTATGTTGATTGCTATGTAAACAGTAAACACAAACGAATATCTCATATTTAGATGTATTGCTTTTATAAGTTCCATATTATTTTATCTTTTTTAAATTATGAAATTATAGTTAGTTTTGTCTATCGGTATCTCATTTGTAGACTTGTACTAGATCACACAATTCTTTTCAAATTTTTTTTATACTTTATGGACCTAGTGATCTAAGCCATCCTTTTCATTCAAGTCAGGCTCTTATATATTGGGCCAGTCCAAGTAGTAAAACCCATCTATCTACTTGGTTTTTATTATTGAATCAGTTCACGGGCTTAATTTGGTACATGTTCAGCAGTTCGCTAATATTATGTATTTTACCAAATCCATAGTAAATACCGCATAATCCCAATTATTTCCATATCGGTTAATTCGTTAAACCATTAGTCCATTAATCTTTATAAGCTTATCTATCCAATCTTATACAGTTATTCGAGTCCATAACTAGGTACTGCTACAGTTTTATAAAGAAAACATACATTAACTTACCTATCTATACTCTCTCTCCCCCCAAGGTTCTATCTCCATGAACTTAATTTGCTATGAACTTGATGAAATAATGGAAGAACAAACGTATGGATGCCATGTTATCTTCACTAGTTCACTTCTTGTATAAACCATTAAACCTCCATTAGAGGTGCTCTTAGTAAACATGCTATACTTGAATTAATATATTACTTTGTGTGCTGTTTAGTGTTTTACATTCTGTTGCCGCAAACCGGCCGTCAAGTAAACCAAAGTGAAATTCCAAATTGAAATTTACGCGGTACAAAATAAGGCATTTAAGAAAAAAGTAAAAAGAAAAAATGTGATTGTGAAGTTGGACAATTCTTTCATTATTACATTAGAAATTAAAAAATATTTATTAGATGTTACCCTTTGTCACAACATAGTTTTAATATAAAAATGAGTTTTAATTTTATCTGATTGCTATATATAAAAGGAGGTGATACATGTATCACAAAACTTGATTTATTTACAACCTGATTACAGTCGGTTATAAAACTTATAAATTATAGTAAATGAATCAAATATTGGTATGTTAGTTTATCATTCCTCTATGTAAAAACGTCATACATGATTACGTGTATCCTCTAGTAGTTTTATGCGGTCTCACTTGTTTGGGATCAAAGGTTCATAACGAATCATGTGAATGTCGATGTGAATGTGATATTGGTCCCACGATGTCAGTCGCCTACTTTTTTTATTTATGTATTCTCGTCGGAAAGTCGACCAACGTCGACGGTGACTAAAAACGTGCTCTCACGACAACATTCAACATGTTCTATGTGACCATATGTAGCGACGGTGGTCTTTAATACACGTGGACTCCTTACTACCGATGAGCCAACTGTAATGTGTGACCTGCCGTGCATGTGTTTTTCTCTCTATTTCAACTTTTAAATTTAGACTTGGCAATCTATAATTCAATATGACATATATTTCGTTTGGGAATGGGGTATTTGCCAACATTGTTAAAATTTGGGATATTATATAGAACAACTTTTAGTTCTATAAATCAAAATAACAAGATTAAATCAAGATCTGAAAATCGATCATACATATTATAGCTAACTTACATATGCTTTGTACCTCATATCAAATGTTAAATGTGTGACAAACATATGGCATAGTAATAATTTGAACATAATATCAATGGTACAATAATACCGACTAAGCATAGACTGAACTGAAATTGCTATATAAAATTACTTCTAGTCCTAGATTATACTAGATTTTAGATCCATATCCAACACTGGACACAAGTTTTACGATATTATCAATATTAAATCTACATACATTTAAGTTGTAAAAACTTATAATTTTGAAGATATATACTTCTAAGTGTTATATTTTGCAAGTTGTAGTACAACATAAGTTTGTCACTGTTATTATTAGCCGAGACATATTGATGTTGTTGTTTGTCGTAGTCTTTCCACAAGGCATATGCTATAATAATTTATCTATTATAGAATATATTTTGAAACCAGTTGTACTCATAATGTGATATTATTATGAAAGATAATCAAGAATTAAAATATAGACATACTTGTGATATGTACTTGACATTTAAGTATATGTATTTGATCATGATGCGGACCTATAGCACGCATAGGATTGTTTTTTATATTATTTGATAACAATTAGGACTTTTGATTTGAGTGACAACTGTAACTTTAAACATTAATATGCAAAATTTAATATATAAAAAATGAGAAAATTATGTACCTTTTTTTATTGAGAGATAAAATGAATCTAGAATGAAGTTCATATTGATTTGGATTTAGTATTGAAGTAACTCTTTGTTGTAAATTATGTTTTGTTTAGTGATCGTCTCATGTTCTGTTATTCCTATAATGTTTAGGATATGTATATAGAGTTCAAATTTTGTTTAGATTAAATATTTACTAACTACTACGAGTAATATTTATAATTTATAAAAATCTAATTTAATATTTGTTAGTAAGTCATTAGGTTTTGAAATAAAATTTTGTAAACAATATTTCATACGTTGAAATTTATTTAAATAATTGTAAATTAAAAAAAATTCTCAAGTTGATTTTAAAAATTAATATATATTAAGTATTCAGGGCTAAAAAGTGTAAATTATTGATGAAAAACAAAAAAAGTGTAAATTAATGAGACTTTTTCTACAAATTAAAATAAATACTAATATAATACGGAGTAATATATTTAGATAATGATTATTAAGATTTTTTGTTTGTATTTAATCTAAATGATGACATAAGCGAGAGTCAATTTGATAAAATTGAACGATTTGATTGGTTAATAAGTAATTAGTATATATTAAGATTTGAGGTTAGTCTAAATATTTTTGTTACTTGGCAATTGAAGTATATAGTAACATTTACTTCAACATCATTTATGAGTTAAATGTAATAGCAATGTTTTAAAAATCGGTGTTTTAGTCATTCCGGCGTGGAAAATTTTTCGGTATTATCGGTATTATCGTTATTACCGGAAATACCGGCCGGTACGACTATTTTTAAATTATTTTATTTTTATGTGTAAAAATCCTATAAACTTTGTTACAATTTAACAAAAATAATCAAAATGCAATTACAATTCACTCAAAAATAATACCTAGTATGTATTTTATAACAAAATATAAGTTTTAAAGTTCACAAACAACAAAAAATAATATTAAAGTATTATAAAAATAATCTTTTAAAAAAATAAAAATTTATTTTTTGAAAATAGCGGAAAATACCGGGAATACCGGCCGGTATTGAATAGTGAAAATACCGAAAAAATACCGGACTTAAAATACCGGTGTTGTCTCTGGTACCGATAATACCGGTAATACCGGCCGGTATTTACCGGTATTTAAAACATTGTGTAATAAGACCTTACAACCAAATTAAAGTTAACTAATTATTGGATTTTTGGTTTTTTAACTACTAACTCGTTTAATTTTCTTTTTTTTTGGATATTTGGTTCTTTATTTTAAGCAAAACAAAATTAATTTGTTTTGAACCAAATAGAATATAAAAATATATTAGATATATATAAGTAAAGTAATTAAAAAACTCATTAAAAGACAAAGTGTTACAGTACAGTAGTATGCTAATCGATAGTGAAGATAATAATAAAAATAGAAAGCACTTTAGGAATCGAAATAAACCTAACTTATAGTCTGGAGATAGATTGTAACGTCTTTATTTTCATTTCCACAAACTAAACACATCACATATTACGAAAATACCTAATTTTGTTAGAGACAGCGAATACACATCCCCTGTTACTAATTACTTGTATTAGTTAATACCTTTACTAAATTCTATCTACACCAACAGATTTGTTAATGCATCTTTTAAAAAAGAATAAATAAAAAGTTGTTACAAAATAAGGGGTAAAAAGTGACTACTGTAATCATGTGGGATATATGATCCGTATGATATAAAATCGTGGTCACCAAATCACATAAGTCTATAAGAAAAATACAATTTGCCAACTCTCTTTAATTTTTTCTACAACCTTCTTGAGTTCTTCATCTTCTATCCATACCGTTTCATCAAATACAAATATAAATAATTAAACACCAAATAAAACCTCCCATTTCCAACTAGTACTAGTATTACATCATGAGCTGGTGGTGGGCTGGAGCTATCGGAGCAGCCAAGGTGATTTAATACTTACAATTTCTATCTCTATATTATTGTTCATTGAATTCCATGTTCTTATTACTATTAATCTTTTAAAACAGAAAAAACTAGATGAGGATGAAGCCCCACCTAGATACCAAAGCGTTGCCTTAATTATTGGAGTTACCGGAATAGTCGGCAACAGCCTCGCCGAAATCCTCCCACTCTCCGACACCCCCGGCGGTCCATGGAAGGTCTACGGCGTCGCCCGCCGTCCCCGTCCAGAATGGAACGCCGACCACCCTGTCGAATACATCCAGTGCGACATCTCCGATCCAAACGAAACCAAAGTAAAACTTAGCAATCTTGATGATGTCACCCATCTGTTCTACGTCACTTGGGCCAACCGTAACACTGAATCCGAAAACTGCGAAATAAACGGAACCATGTTTAAGAATGTTCTTGATGTCGTCATTCCTAATTGTCCCAACTTACAACATGTTTCGTTGCAAACTGGCCGAAAACATTATTTAGGCCCGTTTGAAGTGTATGGAAAAGTGGCCCATGATCCACCTTTCCATGAAGATTTGCCTAGGCTTGATGTGCCTAACTTTTATTATACCTTAGAAGATATTTTATTTGAAAGTATTAAGCAAAAAGAAGGGTTAACTTGGTCTGTTCATAGGCCCGGGACAATCTTTGGGTTTTCGCCTTATAGTATGATGAATATAGTTGGCGCCTTATGTGTTTACGCGACTATTTGTAAACACCAAGGGGTGCCTTTTAAGTTTCCCGGGACAAAAGAAGCTTGGGATTATTATTCTGATGTTTCGGATGCTGATTTGATAGCTGAACAACATATTTGGGCCGCGGTTGAGCCTTACGCGAAGAATGAAGCGTTTAACATAAGTAATGGAGACATTTTTAAGTGGAAGCATTTTTGGAAAGTGTTGGCTGAACAGTTTGAAGTCGAGAACGGCGGGTTCGATGAAAGCTGGGGGGAAATGAGTATGGTGGAGATGATGAAGGATAAAGGGAGTGTTTGGGATGAGATTGTGAGGGAAAAGGGATTGTTGGTTACTAAATTGGAAGATGTTGCACCATGGTGGTTTGTGGATATGATCCTTAAGAGTGAATGTATGTTAGATACTATGAATAAGAGTAAAGAACATGGGTTTTTGGGGTTTAGGAATTCTAAAAAGTCTTTGATATCTTGGATTGATAAAATGAAAGGCTACAAAATTGTTCCTTAATTAATTGTAATGTTCTTGTTGTTTAATGATTTTATGTTTCATGTCCAAAAAGATGTTTAGATGATTTTATGATATGAAGCTGTATGTGTAAGATGAATGAATAAATGAGTTTCAATTATTTTTGTTACTAAGGTAATATTGTTTGTTCAGTAGTACCAATCAAGTGTACAAAAAGTTATGGTTTTTTGCTATGGATGTTGCAATAAATAGGAGTACAACATGCTTTTACTATTGGAAAACATATTTGAAGGTGAATTGGGTCATATGGGTTTTTATTAAGGTCGTTGGGTCATATGGGTCAAATAGATGAAATTTGAAGGGTAAATGTGAAACGAAGATCAAATAACATTAACGTACGAGCTAAATCTGAACTTATGTTATCACTCAACGCCATCACTCTCTTGATTTTATGGGTTCAAAGCGTCATGTCGATCTTAATCTCTTAGTTGCATCATTCAAATGAGTTGCTTTGCAGTTTGCTATATGAACCATCTGATGAACTTCAATAATATCATAAGAGTTAGTTTGTCCGCGATACAAGACATAATATTCCCAAATATTCTTGTATAATAGCAATCAGAGACATACATAAGATATATATACCCCAAAACCAGTTCTGCTTTATGTACATTTGATGTGGTTCCTACAATTAGTATGTTGGCCTCGAAAATAGACAGTACACGGCCTTTAAATAAGGAAACAAAGAACTGGAAACAAGGAGAAATTGCTAACAAACCTAAACTAAAGAAACAAAGCAACCACATCATTCCCCAAGAATAAAAATTTGAACCCAAAAATCAAAATCAATAACCCTAATCACATTTTCACCAAATTATGCCAGAAAATTCCAAAACTTTATGTTTTGACACCTAAAAAAAACTGTGGTCTATCGGAAGGGGATTCCCTCAAGTTCTCCCAACTTAAGATCTTGACTAGTCAAGTTGGAGGAACTTGAGGGAATCCCTTTCCGTGGTCCATCATAGAATGGATTATTATTACATATAGTCTTCAAATAATAAGTAAATGAGTTAATTTCACAAATCATCCTTGTGGTTCATGTTTCATTCTTTAAACTTAAAAATGACACTGATAGTCCTTTATACGCAGATAATGGTCGCGTTTCATCCTTTAATCTAACAGATGATGGTCACGTTTCGTCTTTTAATTTAATGGATGATTTTCACATTTCGTCATTTATACGGTCGACTAAAGGACGAAACGTGCCCATTATCCGCGTATAAAGGACTACTAGTGTCATTTTGAAGTTTAAAGAATAAAACGTGATTCTTTAGTAAAACCACAAGGACGATTTTTTGAAATTAACTCTAAGTAAATATAGAAAAGATCTAATCTTGAGGAAAAAATAAAGATCATTACTAAACAATGGTAAAATTAGTTATATATATATATATATATATATATATATATATATTTTATATATATATATATATCTCATTTCTTTCTTGTGAATATCTTAATTAGCTTCTTGAAACCAGAATCAGTCTGGGACTGTTTTATCATCGCAGCCATTGCTGGAGTTTGATAGTTTGCTCCACAAGCACCAATTGCATCAAAGGTTCCTCCACATTCGAAGTTTCCTCCATAAGCCGCGGCTCTTTGACTCTGGTGCGAGCTTAGAACTGATAACACATTAGCTCTTCCTGAATGCTCATACGTATGCCTACTAGTCATTTTGTCTTGCAATTCCTTGAGCTCAACATCTAGTGCCATACAAAGGTGGTCTCCTAATTTAGCAGATATGGTTTCAGAGAGCACCTTCCGAAAATTCTCAAGTATACTAACAGCTCGTCTTAAATCACCCTCTTCGGTTGCTTTTCTTGCTTGTTCCATGGCCTCTGCTGATTGTAACTGGTTTCTTTGTTTATCAACCTGAACTGAAACAATATTTTCTGGTCTTTTAATCGTAACATTTTCACTCACTAACTTAACGGTTTCTTTTGTCAACGCATCTATATATTAACAGCTAGCCTTCAATAATGACGTCTCATTCAGAAACCTGAAGACCATCTCCTCTGGGATGTTGACAGAGACGAGAAAATCCCATTCTTCATCAGCATACAAATCCCCAAAATCAACACACCCCGATTTCCTATCTGGCATTAATTGATTCTTGTAACTACCAGCCTTTAAAGATCTTAACAGAATGTTCGGGTTTGCACTCTCAACAGTCACTTGTAGACCTTTGACCACGACGCTTAGAAGTCCAGCGATGCATTGAGCAAATGCGTCTTGAATCACATTTTCGTTTTCAATGAATGAAAATGTCCCCCTGGATATTTATGAAATTGAGTGCATTAACCTAGCATCATGGTCCGCCCCAAAACCAAAGGAGTAGATCGGAAATTGGATCCCTGAAACCAAACTGCTGCTCATACCATAAGTATCTTTACCATCAGAGAAGAGCAGTATACCAGCAACGGGGTTTTTCTCACGGCGGTCTTCCATCACTTTACCACTCATTCTCAACCCTTCAGCAATATTTGTTGCACCCTGTGCTACCAGCGAATTGACATCCTGGAAGGCGTGTTGCTTCCCTGTCATAGACATTTTCCTGAGTGGGAAGAGGTGACAGGCAGTGGAAGAAAATGCAATCACTGACAGCCTATCGGCCGGTCCTAGATTCTGTATCACAAAACCCATGACCCGTTTAAGTAATGCTAGCTTTGTGCCCTTCATGGAACCACTAATATCAACAACTGTTACTGTAACACCCCGACTACGGCGGAAACACGAGATGTCACAGAACGACATGGTACAAAAGATTTAAATGGAAAACATCATAATTAAAGTCTTAAAATCATCCCAAAATAGTCGTTTACATAGTTCAAATTCAATTGTTTAAAACCATTACATAAATCCAAATCCGAATTAAAAAGATACTTGTTTGCATTACAAGCCTTCAAACATCAAACAGTTACAACATCCAGAGGCGGTCCATTAGCAAACCTACTGCTCTAAACCTGAAAAGCATGAAGAAAAAGTGTCAACTACGAGAGTTGAGTGAGTTCATAGGTTTTTAACTAGCAACATATACATATTAATATACCAATTATGATCAAAAATAAAGAACCACCAAGAAGGACCTTCAAATATCTTTACGAATATTCTTTTCCAAAAACGTATGTTCAAATCTTAATACTCAAATCTTAATATCCAATCATTTCAACTTCAATTTCTTTTAACCACGAGGGCAAAACTTAAATAGCTTTTTGATGAATAAATACTTGAGCCACTACTACTACCATTTTCAAGTCCAAGCTTTATAATATATTTTATCTTTGCACAAGCTGTCAATCAAGTGCCTTACTTATACTTGGGGTCGTGTCATGAGGACGACCGATTAAACTTACGTAGCTAGAACACCCTAATGGTCGGACTGGAAGTGATGGTCATCACGAAGGCAACCAACCTTCCACCGTTACGCTCTGGATGGGTGGACGACTCCTAGTTGCGCAACTATCTAACTACAGGCCTCCCTTAGGAGTAAATAGTAGTGTACCGAAAAGAAAACGGGTTGACAGAACTCAAGTTCATCATATAACAATTATCACTTGGAACATACGTTATAACTTCATATCATAATCATACTTATCAAGAGTCATTTCATATATCAAACTTTCTTTCAAGGAACACTTCATATATATATATATATATATATATATATATAAAATAACTTTACTTATCATGCTTTTCACCCCGAAAGTTAAACACATAAAATAGTTTGAAAGGGGACTATGACTCACTTGATTGGAGGGTGTTAGGGGCTGATCAAGTACCTGGAATGCGCCTAGTGGTGTCGTTCCTCAAGCAAGCCTAAACCATGGTATTCAAATATACACAACGTAAGTGTGTGTTACATGAACTTGTAAACTAGATCATGAGATGTATGCTAGTAGGCTTGCCTATCTTTGGTTGTTACTTAATTATGGAATCAAGTGTATTATGATGTTCAAAATGTTTGGTTAAGTTAGAATTGGTGATAAGAGTAGTTTTCGCGTTATACGTTTTTGCGCGTTTATTGGAATTTCGGTAGTTTGACTTTGATACGCATGATTTCTTTTGTATGCTTAGCCTTGTAATTTTATTTGGTATTGGTACTGTAGTATTATGAATCTTAAAATATATTTTCTGATTTATATTAATTTCCTTGATTTATTATTATTTAATTAATTATTTATTCCATTTATTCATTAATTAATTAAATAATTCTTTATAATTATCTTTAGGTTCTTAAATTACCTTTAAAATTCATAGATAATTATATTGTGATTATCTACTGATTATTATGCTTTTAAACTTGTAATGTTATATTTTATATATTTATTCAAGCTTTATTATTATTTATTTAATAATAGTGATTAATTAGTGATTTTAACTTAGTTATTTATTCTTAAATCATATGAAACTTGGTTCTTTTCTTGTAATTATTTTTCTACAGTAGGTTTGAGTTATTTTATCATTGGTTATGTGAATTTGTCCAAGTTCATGATTTATATAATTTATTATTGATTTAATTATCCTTTAAATCCCTTTTAAATTCATTAATTCATAAAAACACTTAGAAATCACCACAAGGGTTTTTGTCCAAAAATTCCAGGCCTTACTAGGCACCTTTTATCAATAAAAATTTATAACCATTCAACCTCTCTTGTTTCCTTATAATTTGAGGACTTTTAAACATGAAAATCGTTTACCGAAATAGTGATTTTTGCCTCATTTCTTAAGCAAATTAAGTGCTTCAAAAGGGATTTTTGTTATTGTTTCATTTTGTCCAGAATATCCATCATATTTTGATGTTCCAAGTCGTGCTTGTGGTGGTGGTGTGATATGTGCAATTTTGTGCTTTCGGCTGGTGATTATTTGACCCGAAAAAGTGACTTTTAAGCTTGTTATTGTCTTGAACCAACCAAGTTGAGTTTTGTAAAATAAATATCAATTTTTCACAGTAACTTTGTGATATTTTCTTGGTCATTTGATTTTGTGCAAGTGGGTGCTAAAAGTGCATTTTTACAAGCTTTCGGTTTTCGATTTCAAGCCTAACTTGACTTGATTAGTTCCATACTTGTATTTTTGACATATTAACAATTTTTCCAGAATATTAACATATTTTTCACCTATGACAAGCCTAGCTTCATCTCATAATCCAACAACAATCCAACCTTCTTAAATCTAGCATATATGCACTTAAATCAATACTTTTTAACATAAAGCCTTATCCATCTCAAATCCATCAATATGAAAACATGTTTTTATGAAATATTCCAGAAAATATATATGCAAATATTATATAAAACATGTTCATCTTTTTATATAAAAAGTTACTTTACAAACTATCAACACATATCTACCGTTTTGATGCTAACTTTTATAGATCCAACACTTTAACAACAAAATCTATATTTTTATAAAAATTTCCAGAAATATGACCTTCATAATATACATTAATATCACCATTTTTCAAAGGAAAAATCACATCAAGAACTATTAAACATATATCCACACTTTTGGGTCTTAAACTAGTTGAATCATTGGATTTTTCTTCATAGATCTAACATGCATGAGCATGAGAAGAAAGATCCTATCAACTTTGCCCTCATTAAGTGTATATTTGAAAGAAAACTTGAAGATTCATAAAGAAAACATAAGTTTTTAATAAAACCTTCAAGCATAAACATAAACAAGATTTAATCTAGTAAAGAGATGAAGATATATACCCTTGAAGAACACTTTGAGATGAAGAAAAGATGGCAGAAAATTGTGGCCTTTCTTGCACCAAATAACCCTTGTTTTAACCTTATATTAACCCTTAAACCTTAGCTTAACACCACCTTTGCTTAATCTAATCTAAACCCTTATTATTAACAAGTTTTTAGATGAGTTTTGCTTTGTTTTTCCTTTGTTCTTGGGCTGGCCGAAATCAAGAGGGAGAGAGGGAGAAAAGGAAGAGTTTTTGAGAGAAAATGAGTTATGTGTGTGTTGGGAGAAGAGAGAGTTTGAGTGTTATTTTCCTTGGAAGTGTAAGAGTGTGAAATTTGAAATGAGTGTGTGTGTGTGTGTCTAAGGGGGGGGGGGGGGGGGGGGGACGGCCAAAAGGAGGGGGAAAAGGAAAGACACACATTTTTTTTTTATAAAATTTGTTGTATAAGTATAAGTGTAGGTATATGTTAAGTGTGGATTTAATTTGTAAGTGTTTTGTTAGTAAAATGTAAGTAATTGGTTGTTTTAGTTAGGAATATGTATATGTATGCATATGTCATGTATATATATGTGTATGGATATATTTTTGTATTTTAAGTTGGTTACATAGGTCATTGGTTGTAAATTCGTATTCATTTTTAAGCTTATATGCTTACTTATTAAGTTTTCGACGTTTTTACGCACATAATACTTCCAATTATATTTTTAGTTGGAAATTTTACTTATTATAATCATATTTACTTGATTTGGTTTTGTTTTTGATTTGTTGGATATTTCATAGGGATTTTGATTGGTATCTCAATTTGTGAGACTTAAGTTATTATTATCGTAACGATTAATCACCTCTAAAAATTTTTGTTCCGAGGTATTTTCATTAGGTAATTCTTATAACATATCATTAGCTTTAGATTACTAATTTGGGGCATTACCTACTAGCTTCAAGTATACCTATGGCTTGCGGGAACATAGACAACCTAACTAGCACATATATAATATTAAAAAGTACGGTTGTTACAGTTACAAGATCAATCGGGGCTCGTGAATTCTGGTTAACTGTAGAAGTGGGCGCTTTAAGATGGACCAAAACCGTAAAATCATCAACAACAGTCAACCTTGGCACGGCTGGAACCTCAGTATATGTTTTCATTAATAACTTTTCAAGAGATGATCCATCTGTTGTTGTATCACTAGTATTGTTGCTTGAGCTTTGTAAATCCAATGCTTCATCATCATTAAACACAACAGGCTCAAAAGGACCGTTGGAGTTTTGTCGTGGTGGGGATGGGGAAAAATAGGGGGCGCGACATGTGGTGGTGACATCCATATCGCCAAGCAAACCTGGCAAGATTGGCAATTTTCATTCGAAGTAATACACTGAAAGTGGAAAAAATGTGAACACTTTGCAGTGAAAATGGCTTGGCCCTTCATTGATGTTAAACATATTGAGCATTTCTGAAAAGTAAAAAATTTTAAAACTATCAGAAATAGTTAACCGGGAAAAAAAGGAGACAAAAAAGGTCTTTAATTATGAAAAAATTCTTGAAATAGTCATATTTAAAGTGTCTTTTGTCAAATAAGGTTTAGTTCCAAAATTTTTATGAAACAAGGGAATCCGGCATTGCCACTGCCGGACTCACGATTTCAAAGCGAGAACGGTAGTGGCAATACCGGCCTCGCTATCCAAGACCGAGTCCGGTAGTGGCTTTGAAATCGCGAGTCCGGCAGTGGCAATGTCGGTCTCGTGTGGTGCACAGTTCGCAGCAGAAATGAGGTGACAACAGAAGCAGTAAAGGTGACAAGCCATTTCGAATCAATATCACATGCAGCTTCAATTATTTTTGGGTGAATGTCGTGTATATATACAATATCAAGACTATGTGTTACTTTAAGGAGTTTTATGTAGTTTTTATAATATCGTATTATGTAAGCTTTGATGATGTTTTTACTATTTTCATGTAACTTTATGATCACTTAATGTGATGTTAATGTAATATTTATTATTTTCATGTTAATTTATGATCCATTAATATGTATTATCTAAAAAAAACACAAGTTGTTTACTTTATTGATAAACATATATTTATTAATCAAAACATACAAGTAATACAAAGTAGAATCTATCTAAGGCCACCCGTTCCACATCCTGGTGGTCTGCGACTTCTTCACGGACGCACATTTTCTTCTCCTTGTCATTCTTGTTGTTCTTCGTTATTTCCCAGATTTGTAACTGGGTTTTGAGAAGATCTTGGAATGTCGAAAAGTTGCATCGGATAAGGAGAGTAGTTTCGTGGCGGTGGACCAGAAAACCGGTAATCTTGTGCAAAAACATTAGAGGGGGGCATTGAACAGATTGTGAAATAAAGTACTCGGAGTCACAAAACCCGGGTTCTGAGGGATATGCTAGGTGCCAGAACTTGAGGCACCGCCCCATGAGGGATATGTTGGTGTCGGCCTAAACACAGATTGGCCACCAAAACCAGAAGGACCAGCAACAGTCCATGAGAGGATGATCAATTTTGTGGACCACTGAAATCAATACACCCTCAAACCGAGCATTCCTAATATGGGTCATGACATTCTCACAGATTGTTTTGTTATTCCTTATCTTTGCAAGTTGTAAGGTGATTCCTCCATCACCTTTTCTACATCTTGGCTCACTCACTGTTCGTTCATGGAAAATATTGTATGCACGACGGGTATCTTTAGTTTGTCGCCACAACAATTCTGGATTTTTGGGAACACAGGTAATCTTAAGAGAAGCCATTTGTATTGAAAATAAAAGTGTTTGATGATTGAAATATATGTTTGAAAAAAGAAAAATAATGTAAGTTTGTTGCTTAAAGTGTTTGATGAATATCTATTGAAGCTTGCATGAGAATTTATATACGAAATATAGTATGCATGTATGCAGCTTCTACACATATGGGTCCAAATTATTGAGTTGCATGTGAGTTTTGTCCTTGAGTTCGAGACCGGAAGTGAAATGAAATAGCTTGTCACCTTTACTGCGTTTGTTGTCACCTCATTTCTGCTGCGAACTGTGCACCACACGAGACCGGCATTGCCACTGCTGGACTCGCGATTTCAAAGCGAGACCGGTAGTGCAACTCGGTCTTGGATGGCGAGGCCGGTATTGCCACTACCGTTCTCGCTTTGAAATCGCGAGTCCGGTAGTAGCAATGCCGGATTCCTTTGTTTCATAAAAATTTTGGAACCAAAACTTATTTGACAAAAGACACTTTAAATATGACTGTTTCAAGAAATTTTTCCTTTAATTATACATACATATATTTTCTTTTTATATTCTATAAACAGAGGTGTGCATGACATTATTTTTGTACCAAGTAAACAACAACAATTTGGATACTACATGATGTTATAAAAGTCAAAAACACATCCACAAAACAACTAATTCGAACAAGGTGTTTGACTAAAGTTTAGTAATATAACACTATATATTACAGTACAAATGACACAAATAATGTAGTATAATATATATCTAGTTGACATAGTTCCATAACTAATTTTTCTAGGTATCCCACCCGTTTTACAAGCATATTGTGAGTCGACTAATTAGTTGTATACAACTAATAATATCTTTTATTTTTCTCACGTATAACACATTAATTGGTTTGGACGTAAAAAAATCGAGTTTTTAACTTATTCACAAAACAAACCAAAAACAAATAAACACTTGTTTTTGTTTTTTTTTTCGAGTTAAAAGACCGACTGGATCGGGGATCGGCTCCTACCATGGATTCATTAAACTACAACCTCCAATAACTTATTGTAACTAGCTTTATGCATATCCTGTTTGTTAGATTGTATTAAAAAACGATATAGCTAGATCTGTTGTATGATGATTGATATATTTAATGAGGATAATGATACATAAACCTAATTCATATGCCTAAAGATACGCCTACTCCATACATCACATGACATATGTTTTCTACTAATTTTCTTTCATTATCTCTACCTTTGATCTTGTCACATGGTTTGATCACCTTTTTAGGCCTATTTTTAAGCATACAAATTAGTGTCATTAATTATTTTCCATTTAATGAACATATCATATCAGAAACATAAATAAACAATAGCTAGAATATATGTATGACAGTACATATCAGAAAGTATAACTTACATCTTCAATTCAGAGCCGGACGACATTAATGTAGTAGCTAGCTAGGTTTTCTTTTTTTAATTAATTATTTTATTATTATTGTTTACGAAATTAAGAGCATAATATTCGACTGGATTAATTTATTTTTAGGTTAAAAGTTTACGTATATATGGTATTTATAATAGAGTATATTGTGAGTATGTATTTAATTAACTTCGCATGCAAGTTAAGAATATAAAAGCTATTTATGTATTGTAGATTTATATCGGTATATAATATATATATATATATATATATATATATATATATTATGACATTTGACGAGACATAATGGCATTTCTTAAGACACTAGTATAAGACATGGACTTGTGCAATTAAATAAGTTCTTATGGAGTGACTTGTACGTCAAAAGGCATAAGTAACTCTATACGCACGGGCTCAATATTGAACATAAACAGAAATCGACAAAAACTGTTTGCAAAATAAGTATACTTTCCACCCCAAAACTTGTAAAAAGAGGGGCTACGAAATTTACCTGAAAGCAGTTGCTTAGTGTAGGCATGACCCGGACTACTTCGGTATCGGGTCCTGTTCAACTTGGTCCGGTCAGGTCAATTCCGGTCGTCGGGTTTCGGTCTTCTATGCACACCCCTACTCACATATGGTGGCGATATGTAAGCGCAACTAGGTTTCACTTTATCCATGTAACTAGATTATTGTACCATATAATATGTGAATTAATGAACCTATATAACTATTTTCATGTTAAATTTTTGTGATATGCATATGTACATTAATACTTTGATACACGACAAGTTCAGTATTAATAACATTATCGTGATGATGGTTATTTATGTGTTGAATATCAAAGACTCTATGAGTATACATTAATATTTTTGTAAAATATTGTGGGGAAGGCGGTGGTGGCGACGACGACGGTTGGTGACTGCAGCGGTAACGGCGTCAACGACGACATGTGATGGCGGCGGTGAAAGTGACGGTGGTGAAAGTAGCGCGGTGGTGGTAGGGGGAAGTTAATTAATGTAAATAATATTAACGTAAAAGGAATAGTATAGTTATTTTAAGAGTTGAATAATGTTGATCTATTGTAAATAATTTCATCAAGCATATCTACCATTAAACTAAAACATGATTGACGCTCTTTTTAGTCGACACATGGCTCTTTATTTGAGTGAGACGTGTTCTTTAATTTTAGATCCATCTTTTAAAATCCTATATTTACATTTTTTTGGGAGAAGACTGCAAAGTTCATAAAATGATTCAGTTAACTGCATTCAAGTTAAGCTTTTTTTTTTATTATCATATACAAAATACACAACTTTTGAGCATAACTTGTTGTGAAAGTGTAAAATTAAAACAATAAAAAAAAAAAGATGGAAACAATAAATTGTATTTTATTTATGTAATACAGAAGTATATAAGGTTACAAATTGTAGTATCATTCAAGATACAATGATATGGACATCAATTCCATATATTCTTTATAACGAAAACATCGAAATATAACCACACAACATGAGATAGGGATTAAGATCGAACCTTGAAGTTTAGGGAACAATCTTATAAGCTTTCATCTTATCAATCCAAGAAATCAAAGACTTCTTGGAATTCCTAAACCCTAAAAAACCATGTTCTTTGCTCTTATTCATAGTATCCAGCATACACTCCCATCCTAAAACTAGATCAGCAAACCACCATTGTGCAACCTCTTCCAATCTAGTAGCCAACAATCCCTTTTCTCTCACAATCTTATCCCAAACATCCCCTTTATCCTTCATCATCTCTTCCAAACTCATTCGTCCCAAACTTTCATCGAACCCGCCATTCTCGACTTCAAACTGCTCGGCCAACACTTTCCAAAAATGCTTCCACTTAAACACATCACCATTACTTATATTAAACGCTTCATTCTTCGCAGAAGGCTCGACTGCAGCCCATATATGTTGTTCAGCTATCAAATCCGCATCAGAAACATCAAAGTAATGATCCCAAGCTTCTTTAGTCCCGGGAAACTTAAAAGGCACCCCTTCATGTTTACAAATAGTCGCGTAAACACATATGGCGCCAACTACGTTGGCCAAGCTATGGGGCGAAAACCCAAATATTATCCCGGGCCTATGAATAGACCAAGTTAATCCCTCTTTTTGTTTAACAGATTCAAATAATATGTCTTCTAGTACATGATAAAAGTTAGGCGCTTTAAGCCTAGGTAAATCTTCATGAAAAGGGGGATCATGAGCTTCTTTGAAGCCAGATCCAAACGAGCCTAAATAATGTTTTCGGCCCGTTTGCAACGAAACATGTTTTAAGTTGGGACAATTAGGAACAACTACATCAACAACATTCTTAAACATGGTTCCATTTATTTCGCAGTTTTCGGACTCAGTTGACCCGCTGGCCCAAGTGACATAGAACAGATGAGTTACATCTTCAAGATTGCCAAGTTTTACTTTGGTTACGTTTGCATCGGAGATGTCACACTGGATATATTCGACAGGATGGTCAGCGTTCCATTGTGGGCGAGGACGGCGGGCGACACCGTAAACCTTCCATGGACCGCCAGGGGTGTCAGAGAGTGGGAGGATTTCGGCGAGACTGTTGCCGACAATTCCAGTAACTCCGATAACTAATGCAACGTTTTGGGACTTTGGTGGCGCTTCATCCTGATCATCTAGTTTTTTCTGTATTAAAAGATTGATTATAAGAACATGGAATTCAAGATACAAGCTAGATAGATAATTATACGGGTTGTAAATAAGTTAGTTAGGTATTACAGTAGTTTAGTACCTTCGCCGCTCCGATTGCTCCGGCCCACCACAAGCTCATTGTGTAAATTTGGGAAATGGATACTGGATCTGGCAAATGTATCAGTGAAAGAGTAGTTCTTTGATTCTTATGTCTATATGTATTTAAACCTGTTACTAGCTAACATGTTTGATTACTCGAAACTTGGCATACAATTCAAAACCTGCTACTATAGCATGTTTGATTAGTTCGAAACTTGGCATACAATTCAAAACCTGCTACTATAGCATGCTTGATTAGTTAGAAACATTGCATATATACATTTCAAAAGAAGTTACTGACACAACTTCAAACTTGACATAAAATTCAAATGGTTTTACCGAACATGTTTTAATGTTATGGAAAAGAAAAAAACAAATAAAGATACAGATTGATGTGTAAAAGACTAAAAAACATTTCTAGTGAGATAGCCTTATATTTGTTCTACTAGGTGAATCCCGTGCATTGCACCGATCTATTTTATTTTCTACATAATCCATCGTTGATGATATATATGAAATGTTTTTACTGTATACCAAAGTGAGTCTTTGTAATAATTGAAGTAGAGTTGGATGATACTTGTGAAAATACCAAGTACTATTATGCAAAAGTGTTAATATTAGTAGCTGTGGACCTTTAAATGCCATATAATTCATAAAGCACTATGCTGATTCAATAAAAGGCAAAAAAATTGTAAACCATTAAAACAAAAGTGTGAAGAAAAACTTTTAAGCATCCTCGTGAATCGTGATATACACAGAATAACATATACATGATCAACCATGTGAAGTGCGGAAAGTGTTTCTCATAGCAATCGTGAGTCCTTATCCTGTTGCCCCAGCCCAAACAGCAACTTCTCAATTCCCATATAGCGATTACTATTACCTACAATAGGAAAATGCTATTCTCATTGAACTACACCAAAATGACAACCTATCATACTTGAACTCATGCAACACGTTATAAACACATGGGCCAATTTATTCACAACCATGAATTACATGCTAATGATCATTGGTGTAAAGTTGGAATCTTGGTGCATACATAACTCCAATAAATGGTTTAAGTGTGCTCCAAAGAAATAGCCATACATAGTTAACTAAAATAGAATCATTATATTTAAACTATATTTAAACTTTTGTTATTTGAATCACAGATGACTTTGGAATAGGATTTAAGATCAAAAAATGATGAATCTGCACTTTCTCAGGTATATGGGAACCCTGAAAATAAAAAATGCATACCATCGTCCATTTAAACTTTATTGCATCTTCTGTGAACTTCTCATCTTAGCAGCAAGTTCACGAGTGGCTTCCTCTCCTTCTGCAATGATTTTATCAATGTTTTCGTATGTGATTGTACTATCCTTAGTGTTAAAAACCTTCTCAGCACCAAACCACATCTCGTGTAGCAACTCATCTTTGTTTACAGCTATGAAGAACACCAAGAAAAATAAATAACAGCACAAAAATACCAAAAACATGTAATTTAGAAGATTAAAGTATGAAAAACCTGTTACTCTTTTGCTCAGCTAAACGTCCTTGTGAATAACCAATGCATCAAGTGCATGCTTTTTTTAAGCCCTTTCAGTGACCTTATCCTCTATAGTGTATTGATAGTGCATTAAAATTCCAAAAGATTACTAATTGATTATTCAGAAGCTTAGATACTATGCATAAATAAACGAAAATATAAACCTCGGTGCAGAAACGAATCACTTGAACTTCTTTCTTCTGCCGAATCTTATGAGCACGATCCTGAGCTTGTAAATCCACTTAGGGTTTCCTGTATTATAGCAAGATAAGCACATCAATTTAAAATCATTTCGTTCAAACAGAAAAGTACTATATAAATATATAAAACCGACGAAGGTGCCTCCATCTTACCAATCACTGTCATAGAGAATGACGATATCTACAATAGCAAGATTGATACCAAGTCTCGAGCTCTAGCTGATAACAAAAAGACGAACTAACTGATAATGGAAGCATCATGGTCATTACCACCAGTGTTACCATCGATACGACAATTTTAATACCTGCGATACGTCAGATAATCTTCAAGAATATCTAGCAGTCTTGTCATCTATAACATTATAACATTTAAGAGTAACATCACCAAAGGTTCCACAAACTAAGTGATTAGTTTGGTTTGAATTGATATGTACATCCAACTGGTCAAAAGGGCCAAATTAAAGACTGTAGTTGAAAAATAGATTATTCATAAACATGTACAAAATCTTTTGACAAAAAACTGATTCAAAGAAAACCCCCAAAAATACCACTTTTGACATGTTATCTAACCGAGCTAGCCACTCATTTTCTACCTCTATGAAGTATAACAATGAGCAAATGACTTCACATGCTGCGAAAAAGATATAAACCACATAAAGTAGGTGAAACCCGTGCATTGCATCGGTCTATTCTATTTTTTAACTAATTCATCGTAAATATGTAGCTTATACATTCTAATTGAATCAACACGGATGCATTATGTAGTGATTATTATAATTAAACTTCAGGAATCTCTATACTGATGCGCATTAAGTGGAAGAACATACTCCATGTGATTAAAAGTGTTGCACTAAAAACTAATACCAAAACCATATGAACAGATAACTTAGACTCATTGCTTATAAAATATCAATTTGGGATTGATTTCATCTCGAACAAAGTGGCCCAAAGTTCACATCAATAAATACAACATCTTAACTAAGTTTACTCATAACTTTTAGATTGCTAATGTACTAATAGTACTTTTGTTATCATAAATAGCACATAAAGTATATAGCAACAAATGAAAAGAATAAAAAATAAAGTGTTTTTAGGTCGACTTGACCTGCATTGTTTCGACATGTAGTGAAACAACTTACTCTAACCAATTTCAACCCCTTAGAACAACTCTTTTTATGTCACCTCTACTTACGATACAATATCAAAGCAAAAGCAAGAGCCATCGATATACACAATAGCAACCAAAACTACCGAAAACATCTTTAAATGAACATTGGATTAAACTTTCAGCAGCCCATACTAAATCAGATTTGAAATGCCGTAGATCTCATCCAACACCTTGGTTTCATCTACATACTTGCTTAGACATTTCATCAAACACCTTGTGCTCAATTAAAAAAAATCATTCAAATTCATAATAAAATATATAGAAAACCAAAAAGGCTGATAATATTGAATTATTGAAAGAAAGAATTATTTAGTTATTTAACCTTAATCATATGATTAGTTGCAGCAAGGAAAAAACATAAAATAAAAAACCAAATCGCTCATGAGAATAATCAATTATTTTACAACGTGGCTTTCAAATGGTTCATAACGACATGTAATGTAATGAATTACAATTAGGAGGCATTGCTTAATTACCATATCACCAAATAGAAAAATTATAACGTTTTAGTAACAACTCAGAGGTCTTGCTTTAGATATACACATTAGTTGTCTGCCGCATAGTTCCCTACTATTTAAAACTATTGATTTAGCATGATTGACCCAAATCATTCTTATTACATTATGTGCCAACCTCTATATACGAATCAATTGTAAGTTAGCAATACAAACGGAGATTCAACATATATACAATAAATCCAAACAAATTAATATGAGGTTGAATCCGATGTATAATTTTAATCACAAGAAATTTTAATCGGCATGAGAGATTAATTTAACACATCTAGCTATCTATCGGCTGAATAGAAGCAACTATATTATTGATACAAAAAATTAAAACATACCTGGAAGAGAAGATCGATCTTTATCAGAGAAAATATAAAAACTTTTGATACAAATTTAAATATATTGAGATCCATCTGATATAAACCCTAAATCCCTAAAATGGTAAGGATTTGATTTTATCTCTATTATTTGAATTGGAGCGTAATTGATGGAATTAAGTTGGAGGATTTATGGTTTCTAACTAATGTCGATGTATATTTGATGGAGTTATTTCTTAAATTTATGTTTGATCGTAACGAGTTATTTCAATAAAGTACACATTCTAATACATGATATACCATACATCATAGCTAAATAACATCAAAAACTTCCACTCCTCACCGCGCCACCACCACCACCACCCGCTGCAACCGCCGCCGCCACCTCCATCACTGCTGTAACACGCGGATAACTAACTTTCTTTTGTTAATATTAACAAATAATGATCATCTTTACTTTATATGAAACTTATTTGTTAAACAATTGAAAACTTAATATTTAATTTCAAAAGATATATACATTTATATAGTATTAACATTGAATAATATTAGATATAAATATAGATTGATAAATGTAGATACAGTATATAGATAGAGATATCTCAAATACGAGTAGATTACAACAATAACTAATATCTATACGTTATCGTTAGTTATCTATGTTTGGATAAAATATACTATAGAAAAATGTTAAATAATTTACTCTTATTAAATACTTGTACAAATATATCACAAAAATGATAAATTGATGGGAACCTATTAGACTCATGTACTTTATTTATATCTATATAACTCAAGCAAAAATAATGTCAAGGTTATTCTCTCACATATTAATCTTGCTTTTGGCACGATTCGAACATGGGTTTTTCCATGGAGTGACGGCTGATTTCACAATAAAGAGTTGAGTTAAATTTGTATTATGTCAAATTGTCGATGATTCATGGTTTAAGTGATGAAATACTAAGGTTTATTCACGAGAGAGAGGTTTGAATCTTGCAAATTGCAAATTCATACTATATTAATTCTTTGTTGTTGAGAAGAGTCTAGTAGTATTTTCCTTTTGACACCGTTGGTTGGCTCGTGATAGTGAGATCCGGTTTAGACAACCGGCTACTTAATGTTGAGTTAAGGGGGAGGGAGTGGTTTCCCCAACCCCAAACTTCTCCAAATATCAACATCACCATCTTCCAATAAAAACTCTACACTTCAAACTTCCCCAATTCACCCCAAATCACCCCAAAATGGTGGCGCCACTTACCCCAACCCCAATCGCTACGTGTCCAACCCCCATTCGCCCTTTTCCTGCACGCAGTCCCCACCTCCTCTTCTCTCTCCTCGGACTCACTACACCAATTCTCTTCCATTTTACCCACCCCTGGCGACGGTGTGCGGGGACGGGGCCAGGGTTCCCCGTACTCCTCCCCGCATTCACTCCCACCCCTCTTAGAACTTCACTGGTTTGTTTCTATTTGAAAGTGATGAGTTGTCAGAAGAAAAAGTTAATTTAGTCTGTGCGCAAGTGATTACAAGTAATATATTTTTCTTTTTTTCTGGTCCACTGGATTTCTGAAGACTAACCCTCAATGCTTGTCCAAACTTATTCAAACTTTTCGTATATTAAAGTATGAATATTTGTTTGTCCTTAAAAAGGATATGGATATGTTTCTCATAAGTTCATGAACCTTTTAATCATTTTATATGGAATGATTGTCAATTAATAATTAATATATGAGATAGATGTTGATATAAATATTAAAAAATGATATATATTAAGTTAAAAATCATCCTAAAATTACAAGAAGGTAAAATGTGATATCTAATAAACTTTTTCTTTTAATCTTGGTCTTTTAATTTTTTCACATGTCATTATTTCATAGTTTAAAAAATTTTTGAGCTATTTAACCAGAAGGATTAATCATTTTTTATAGAAATATGTTTGGATATTAAAATATTAATATTTTGGATATTAATATGATTGTAAGTAATACTCATATTAAACTACTTTAAAAGTTTATAAAAATATGATATCACATCTGATCAAACAATTAAGATGTATAAAACGTCTCTAGTATTAGAGCCAGTATAAAATCAATAAAATACAACGGAAAAGATCTGGGCATAGCAAATAATTGGCAGTATTAGAAAAGAATACATAGTTGCAACATCTATGACTGTAAATAAATGAACCGAACAGTTCATTAACCGTTTGACATACGAGAAATTTGTTTGTGTTCGTTCGTTTAGTTAAATGAATGAACATGAACAAAACTCCCGTTCATTTATTTACGTTTGTGAACGTTCGATAATCTGTCCGTGAACGTTCGTTCAATCATATTCATGAAGCATCGTTCGTGAACAATAGTTGCTCATTTTCGTTTACATATATATATATATACATATACATAATCAACTATATTGTAAAATATAGTTTAAATATAAATATTTCTTTTATATAATATATATTATTAATACCCTAGTTATTTAAGAAAAAGTATAATAAAAGTACTTAATTTATAAATACTTCGTTTGTTTGTGTTCGTTCGTCTGTGTTCGTGAACATTTGTTCATGAACACAAACGAACGAACTTGAACAAGTCATTATGTTCGTTAATTTGTTCGTGAACCGTTCGTTAAGTTAAACGAACGAACATGAACAAGGTCTTGTTCGTGTTCGTTAGGTAGTTTACGACCCTGGCAACATCCAACATATGTTTAAGTTTTTTGGGTACTTCAAGTGCCAACTAAAAGTTAATAAAAATTTATGCTCCACTGCAAAGAAAAACAAATTAGAACAAACACAAAACTTAAAATAAATGCAAAAATCAAACAACTTTTATTCATTCTACTAAAACATACAAGATGACATGATAAATCATCGAAACTGTAAACATCTTTTAAGAGAGGACAACAAACATAAAATCATTAACCAGGAACAAATATTATTGCCAATAATCTTAAGGAACAATCTTGTAGCCTTTCATCTTATCAATCCATGAAATCAAAGAAGACTTAGAATTCCTAAACCCCAGGAACCCATATTCTTTACTCTTGTTCATGGTATCCAACATATTCTCAACACTAAGAACCGCATCCACAAACCACCACGGCGCAACGTCTTCCAATTTCGTAGGCGTCAATCCCTTTTCTTTCACAATCTCATCCCAAACACCCCCTTTATCCTTCATCATCTCTTGCAGACTCATTCCCCCCAAACTCTCATCAAACCCGCCATTCTCGACTTCAAACTGGTCAGCCAACACTTTCCAAAAATGCTTCCACTTATATATGTCACCATTACTTGTGTTAAACGCTTCATTTTTGGCATTAGGCTCGACCGCGGCCCAAATATGTTGTTCAGCTATTAAATCAGCATCAGAAGCATCCGAATACCGATCCCAAGCTTCTTTAGCTCCAGGAAACTTAAAGGGTAACCCTTGGTGTTTACAAATAGTCGCGTAAACACATAAAACCCCAATTATATTCATCATACTAAAAGGCGAAAAACCAAAGATTATTCCTGGTCTATGAACAGACCAAGTTAATCCTTCCTTTTGTTTAACAGATTCAAATAAAATGTCTTCTAAAGTATAATAAAAGTTAGGCTCATTAAGCCTAGGTAAATCTTCATGATAAGGGGGATCATGGGCTTGTTTGAATCCAGAATCAAAAGAACCTATGTAATGTTTTCGGCCCGTTTGTAACGAAATATGTTGTAAATTAGGACAATTAGGAATGACTACATCAACAACATTCTTAAACATTGCCCCATTTATTTCGCAGTTTTCAGATTCAGTAGATCTGTTAGCCCAAGTGACGTAGAACAGATGCGTGACGTCATCAAGATTACTAAGTTTTGCTTTGGTTTCGTTTGGATCTGAGATGTCACACTGGATGTATTCGACAGGGTGGTCGGCGTTCCATTGTGGACGGGGACGGCGGGCGACACCGTAAACCTTCCATGGACCGCCGGGGGTGTCGGAGAGTGGCAGGATTTCGGCGAGGCTGTTGCCGACTATTCCGGTGACACCAATTACTAGACCAACGCTTTGGTATTTTGGTGGTGCGTCATCAACGTCAGCATCTAGCTTTTTCTGATCGAAAAAGTTAATTTTATATATATATATATATATATAGTAAGATAAGATATATAAAGATTAATATAGCAAATTCTAATAAGTAATTTTTTTTTAAAGGCAGTAACGGATAAAGTACTAATAAGTAAATTTAGAAGTAAGTTAATTAGAACTCGTATAATGTAATATATGTATGTATACCTTGGCTGCTCCGATAGCTCCGGCCCACCACCAACTCATGGTGTTAGTTTATGTGGATAAGGGATATTCCGGCGGATATGTTGATGAATCGATAAAAGCAAGGAGCTGGCAAATGATTAGATGCTTATTTCTCTCTCTCTTTCATTTTCTTTTTAACTCCTCCATACCTGATATTTTATACTCGGATGAGCTCCTGCTCAAGTTGTCAAGTTGATTGACAATTTCACAAATATTTACTTGAATTTGAAAAAAAATAATAATAAAAAAAGTAAAAAATGATAAGAACACAACTGTAATTATAAAATTAAAATTTAAAATTTGTGATATCCTGTATATGTTTTATAACTTAATCAATCCGGGTTTAACCTGACAACTTAATTAAAACTTTTAAAACAAAAAATATATAAAATGTATATAATATTTGTGATTGATACAATAACGTAATAATTTATAATCAGTTTAACTAATGCATTGTAAAAAACAGTCATTTCATTATAGTAAATGATTAAGGTTATTAAAAATATATGTTAAGATAAAATTGTATGATGACGAAAATGTAAAACACCATGTATAATTATTAAAATTTTGAAAAAAGAGTAAAAATACTTTCTTTAAAAATTTATGACATCATAAAATAAAAAAGAGAAATGCTAAGTACATAAATCAATTACAAACAAATATCTATAAACTGATTTGACTAATTGAGTGAACGAAGCACATGCAAAATTATATATTCTTTCACCATTCTCTCTCCCATATTATTGCACACACATGTGTTGTATAAATGTGTTTATAATTAGTTAGTTATTATAGCATTGCTCAATAAAAAAAATAAACAGAATTGTGACATCGTAATTTAAAAAATAAAAGTTAAATTAATTTTAAGAAAAAAAAAAAGAAGTTGTTTTGACATAATAATTACATAAATGAAAATAAAATGATTTTTAAGAGAAGATTAGAAAGTGCCATATAAACAATTTTTATAAAATGTTCATGTCATTACAATTTTGTTTTATTTAATGTAAAGATAATTTACAAAAATAATAGATTTACGTGTGTTTCAAATTTCAATAATGGAAAATGATACTAGTAGCACTTGTTTTAATAAATACTAGCACGGTACCCGCGCTATGCGACGGTGTGATGGTTGGACGACTGTTGGTGGTGGAGCGGCAGTGAGTTGTGTATATAATTGATATAAAAGGTTAATGGACATATTTTAAATGATAAAGGACTGACAGTGTAATTTAATCATTAATGTTAAGAGGATAGTGTATATGAAAGTATTTTAAGGGGTGTTAAGTGAAAATATTACATATTTTCAACATTACCAAAAATAAACAGGGTTATTCTTTTTATAATATAGTATAGATAGTAATATACCATATTTGTGCATTACTAACATGTACAATCAGTTATAAAAATTATACATTGTGATACTTCCATCAAAAATAGTGATACGGCTATTAGATCCCTTCAATAATGTAAACATTTCTGTCAAAATTACGTCGACAAGAACTCTATAATAATAATATAAAAAATTTAGACTAGCTCATTTTCCACTTCCTTAATTAATGATGTATATTATAAATAAAAAGTATTTCCACTGTCTCAATTTATATGTCCTATTTTGACTGTAAATTTTTTTTTTATGTGTTATGCAATACCTGTTGTAAAAGATATTGATAGTTTGAGTTTTAGATGTATTTTTTATTGATATATTTTTCATTAAGTGATATGTTATATAAACAAAAATATTTATGGTCAAATTTAGAGAGCAAAAAATCAACAAGTTAAATTTGGACATTTAAATTGAGACGGAGGGAGTAATTTTGAAATTAATGTCTCTATTAAAAAGAAATTAGATTAAGTCTTTGCCTTCATCACCACAAGTCGTCCCCATTATATTGCCATAACGTAACACGAATACGATATAGTAGTAATTAATAAACTTCAATTCACATAAGTAGTTGTAACATTTAGCAACTACTTTCGTTAATAAAAGAACAAGAAGTGAACAATGTGATTTTGTCTTTAAACATCGCATTCTCTTAAAAGGTATATTAAAGTTACAGGAACAAATTAAAGAAATTGTTCAAAGGAGTGGAAAAGAACACTATGCACCAATAGTCAAGGGTCATAGGTTCAATTAGGGTAATGAGCAAAAGACTCGGAAACCTGCCCCCTACCCGAAACCCTAACAGCCCAAGTTGCGGGTCACGTTTTTAGTGCATTCGCGGGTTACGGGTTGGACGGATCGGGCCAAGCCAAAAACCGAATATTATGAAGGAAACTCGTGACCCGCCTAGATCCGACCCGACCCGGACCTTCACGAGCGGAGTCACGGTTTCATTTTTCATGCTCTTGCGGGGCGCGGGTCGACCCGTGCACATCCCTAGGTTCATTTCTCTTATATCTTTTAATTTTGTTTTCTTATCTAACTCATAAAAAAATATTGAATTATCTTATTTTAGGAAATTCAATACTTTTTTATACCAAAAATACCTCTATTTATTTCTAACTTGACTCAAGTTAGTATTATAACTTAGGGAATCCTCATTCCTATACACTTAATCTATATTTTTATATCTAATAAAAAAAACCACTCTTTTTTTAAATGTTACATGGATAAATTATTTAAAATGACATTAATGATTAAATTACACTACCAGTCTTTTATCTTTTAAAATATATGTTCATTAACCTTTTAAATCAATCACTTTTAAATCAATTATCTACATCACTTTACGCCGCCTCCACCACCAACAATCGCTCTCAAGTCCCACCACCACACCATCACCGTCATGACCATTGCGTAAGTATCGTGCTAGGATAAAATAATGGCTAACATCTTTTATTAATTGAAACAGTTTTTGGTGAGCCATTTAAATGGACTAAATTCTTTTCTTATAAGATAATGGCTAACATCTTTTATTAATCGAATCAGTTTTTGGTGGGCCATTGAAATGGACCAAATTTTCCATCAGACCAAAATTTTGAGTTTTAAAAGATTTTAAAATTATCTCTAAATATAAGTATTGTTGTTATTATTAATATCAGTATATTTAGTATAATTGTTACTATTACTTAGTAATTTATATATTTATTATGTTTAAATGATGATAGTAATTGGCATATGCATTTTTGGTTTATATTAATTTTTAATTGTTTTTGATTTATATCTACATAACAATATATATATATATACTAGTGCTCAGGCCCGTCAATTGGACAGTTAGTCTTAAGATACATAAATCTTATAATAATTGTGAAACAAAAAGTATATCACCAATATTACAACTTAATGAATACGAAAGCTAAAAAATAAACATATGAAAATTAACTCCATATAAATATTGATTCCAATTTACCCCTTTTTTTCCAGCTTTAGTTAAATAAAAAGAGAAACAAAAAGTGTATGACTAATATCACAACTTAATCAATACGAAAGCTAAATAAGAAACATATGAAAATTAACTCTATATAAATATTAATTTCAGTTTACCCATTCTTTTTTCAACTTCAGTTAAATAAAAAGAGAAACAAAAAGTGTAGAGTATATAATTTGAAAAATACATACCAATTCATCAACAAAGACTATCTCAAACGTTTTGATTTTTTTCTTCGGGTTGTTCCACTCTAAAACAGTTCATACATGCTCAACACAGAGTCGCAAATCATGTTTAACATGTGTTGACTTAAGATTTTTAAAATGAACTAATGTGGTTTATTTTTTGTTGTTCAAGAAAAGTCATAATTAACCTATATTGGACAACAAATTAAATTAAAAAAGATAATAATAACAATAACATAGGAATTCAAAGTTAAATAATAATAATAATAATAATAATAATGATTAAATATGTACAAAATATATAAATTAAAAAACCTTTTTGGTAGTCGATCGTAGCTTTTTTTGGACGTAAGGTTTTTCTTAGGGTTGAGAATATGTGAGGGTTTTTTCTAGGTAGTATATATATAGATAATAATAATAAAGATTTTTTTATAAATTTTTTTTATTAGAGGTCGGCCATATTCTATTAAATAAATATTAAAAAAATAAAGGATTAATAAGGAAGGAGTCTTAGGTTAAAGAAAGAGGATTAAGGGTGCCAATTGTACCTCCAACCCCCTTTTTTAGTTATATTATAAATATTGTATCGTAAATGCTCTTAAATATATATAAACTTTGAATGACAAACTATTTTTCAAAGATGTTTATGATTGCCTTCGTTTTTATATTTATGATGGTTGTTTTTTTAGCGATTGTTTTTTGCGTTTGTATACCATATTAATAACAAGGGAAAAGATTCAATCAAGTTACAAATATCTTGATGGGTCAATGTTAGAACAATCTTGACCCTTGATTTTTAATCAAGAGTTAAGATAAAGATATTTTAATCTTAAACCTTGACCTTAAATTAAGAGTCAAGATTTATCCCTTGATGTCAAGTTGGATAACCTGAAAGAATCATTTCCCTAATAACAAACGTAAACACGATAAATTGAAGCCTTGCAATAAAGGGTTGGGCATTTAATATATATATATACATACATAGTTGTAAAACTCGCCGAGTAGAGCCGAGTAGTCTCTACAAGGTAAGGTGTCGAGTCGGCCGATTACTCCGAGTACTCCCCGACTTGACCACTTTGACCCTTGAGTACTCACCGCATACACCCGAGTACTCTCAACTCGCTTGTCGACCGACCTGTGAGCGATTAGCGACTTCCGTAACCTTGTATATATATATACTAAATAAAAAGTTGAAATCCTACCTTCCTCCGCACTATTCATTCGTTTACTTTCTGTTCTAGCAAAAGACAGCTTCTATGACCATCCCCATCAGGCCATCAATATAAATATAGTTCAAGTTGGTCGGTCAAAGTTACATTTAATTGTTTTGTGCAACGAATCACCAAATGGTTTGGCCGATCCATCTTCAGCTGGGTACCTTTTTCTTTTAGTTATAAATATTTCTTTCATTTCTAATTAGTTCTCTTTTTGTGAGGCAGAGATAGTTAATAAAAAAATGATTTTGTTAGTGAGACATCAATAACAAAAAAAAGTTTTAGTTGGATTAAGTAAATATAAAAAAAGACATCATTTTTTTAATGATTAATATTACTTACTTATTAAGTTGGGTTGTAAACGTAAATGGCTACTTGTCTTTTGATTGTCAACATAAATATAAAATATGAAAACGTGGTGACAACAGTGGTGGCATAACTGGTCATGTGTCTCAAACTAGAGCCACATATTTCCTCTTCATAGTTCATACTTCACTATCAGTTTTTGAATTAAGTGTTCACATCAGAATAATACAACTTAATCATGCCTCACATTTAAGAAAAATAAATCATATCAAGCACAAAACTACATCCATATACTTTTTTTTTTGAAAGGCACAACCACATATTTAACCATATATATATATTGTTTAATAAGTGGGGTATATGATGGAGGCCGAGATTTTACTGGAACATGAAATTATACGCCTTTGTGCATGTCGATATCCATTTGCTAATAAGGAAGGATCCCTCTAATCTACACTTTTTTACCAAATTAGAACCACATATTCTCACTTCACTTTCTTAGTATTCAACATCCAGAAAATACAAATATTGCATGCTCACATTTCGAAGGAAAACAGATAACGCGAAACTAATAGAAATCCACTAATCAAACCACTTTATTCATACTTCTTACACACACAAGATCATATCACATATAATCTAAACATGTTTTAATAAAAGGACACCAAACATTAAATCATTAAACAGGAACACACATAATCCAAACAAATTATTGCCATGATCTTAATTAAGGAACAATCTTGTAGGCTCTCATCTTTTCAACCCAATGAACCATAGACTTCTTAGAATTCCTAAAGCCCAAAAACCCATGTTCTTTGCTCTTGTTCATGGTATCCAAAAAATTCTCAGTTCCCAGAATATCATCCACAAACCACCATTGTGCAACATCTTCCAATTTAGTAGGCACCAATCCCTTTTCTTTCACAATTTCATCCCAAACACTCCCTTTATCCTTCATCCTCTCAACCATACTCTTGTCCCTCCAATTTTCATCAAACCCGCCATTCTCGACCCCAAACTCCTCAGCCAACACTCCCCAAAAATGCTTCCACTTAAACACGTCACCGTTGCTCGTGTTAAACGCTTCATTTTTGGCATTAGGCTCGACCGCGGCCCAAATATGTTGTTCTGCTATGAAATCAGCATCCGAGGCATCTGAATACCGATCCCAAGCCTCTTTAACTCCTGGAAACATAAATGGCACCCCTTCGTGTTTACAAATAGTCGCGTAAACACATAACGCACCAATTAAATTCATCATACTAGACGGCGAAAAACCAAAGATTATTCCGGGTCTATGAACAGACCAAGTTAATCCTTTTCTTTTTTTAACCGACTCGAATAAAACGTCTTCTTGTGCATAATAAAAATTTGGGCAGTCAAGTCTAGGCATATCTTCATCGTAAGGCGGATCATGAGCTACCTTAAAGGCAGATTCAAAAGGACCTATGTAATGTTTCCTCCCAGTTTGCAACGACACGTGTTGCAAGCTGGGGGAATTAGGAATCACTGCATCTAGAACATTCTTCAACATTTTTCCATTGACTTCACAGTTTTCTAGCTCTGTGGGCCTGCTGGCCCAACTAACATAGAAAATGTGTGTCACATCTTTAAGGCTGCCTAGTTTAGCGAGGGTGTCTTGAGGATCTGAGATATCACACCGGATGTATTCCACAGGGTGGTCATTGTTCCATTCGGGACGAGGACGCCGAGCGACACCGTACACCTTCCATGGACCACCAGGTGTGTCTGAGAGTGGGAGTATTTCAGCAAGGCTGTTGCCCACGATCCCGGTCACACCAATGACTAGTGCAACACTCTTGTATTCGGACCGTACATCCTCTGCATCCAGCTTTTTCTGCCATACGTACATATGTTATGGACATACGCGTGTGTATATATATTTATATGTGAATTGAACATCAAGCAATTAATTAATTACTCCGTACCTTAGTAGCTCCAACTGATCTAGCCCACGTCCAGTCCATGGTTTGAAGAAAATGGATGTCTAATTAGGCCGGCTAGTATACTACTGTTTTATAAAGATCACCAAATTGGTTAATTAACTCCAAATTCTTGAGATGCTGATTCTGAAAAGTCATTATCATAGATTAAATTAAATATATAAAGACATCGTAAAACACGTCACAAAATTTGGATTAAGAAATTGTTAATACTGGCTGAAAGCAGCCGGGCACCAAAGAAGCATGCAGATGATAAATACTGTAAATATATACTTAAATATATTTCATTAAAACATGATTTAAATTAATCTGATTACTGTATATATTGTTTGTAATAATGTAACTAGAATGCTTACTGTTTTTTTCCTTGGAAGAATGTAGGATAGTGTTGGTTGCCGTACGACTGAGTTATGAAATTTGGTTTTGATTGATGCCAAAAGGTTGGAGGAAAATATACCAAGACACATGTCAAATGAGACTAGAAATTTATAGGGAATTCGGGTATTACGTAGAACTCACAAACACCACGAATGATCGAGAGTAGATAGATAAGGTTTCATTCTAGTCTCCCCTTTTTCAACTAAAAAGTAAATATAGGTGAAAAGGTTTTTTGTCTTTGAAAACTCTTTAAAAGTTGTGCATATTCAAATACTTTTTTAAATTTTTATAACAGAAAATAGTTTACAAGACAACAAAAATATGTTTCTAAAAGTATAGTAATAAATTAAAGAATTTTACTTTCAAAAGTTTTATTTTAGAAACAATACATTTGATCATGTTTTTTCGTTTGATTATTTATTGGAAAATGATAAATCCTCCTAATCAATCTTCTTAAAAATCTATTTAATATATCCACTTGTTAACACATGTCCACTAATTCTCTTTCGTAGTCTTACCATCTGATTTTTCACATGTCACAATCCTATTAATTAAGAAGATTTATATGCTAATATTAATCATTACCCTTATTTATTATATATATATATATATAAACTTAAAAGAGTAACACTAATCTAAGACTTTCTTGAACTTATTTCCAAACTTCCCTAAATTTCCTTTTACCTATAAACTAGCCTTACTAATTTAGATTCTATCTAAGATAGAGAGGCTTGTATTATGTGATGCCATGTGATATTTTAGGTTGAGATGATATTAAAGTATATTTATTTAAGAGAAAAATCTGAAGAGAAAAATATATGTATCCACATTTACTCATTTAAAAGCGGTTTTATGAGTTACCTCAAACAACTTATTGGTAGATATCGCCCCACATGGTTTAGCCTAATATCCCTAGGGGAAGTTCTGGTACCTCCATTATCTATAATTCCATACTTTACTATTATATAAAATTACAACCTCATGCTAAAATCAATGAACATGTGAATTGATGAAATCATCATCAACCCTTGATATTAAATTATAAAATCGGTACCTTATATTATACTCTATAATATTTTTACAACTCATTTAAGGAAATTGATGATTCCTCCTAACAAATTAGCCTAATAATCTTTCTAATGATGTAAAACTTTGACATGTGTAATCTATTAATTATCTTTTTTCATCACCTCTTTGATTTTTTCATGTGATTTGATTCTATAATTATGAGTATTATTAGATTGATTATTTAGGAGGATCCATCATTTTCCCTCATTTAAATCAAGTTATTACATCAATTATTTACACTATTTAACGTTGTCACTACAAATATCATCCGTGTCATCATTCCCGTGCTAGTCCATTGTTAACGTGTTTTGGGGCCGTTTTGGCCGACCGACTTAACAAAGTGAATGGCCTAAAACTAATTAATGTTACTTTCTAGAAAACGTCGCAATCATACAATTTATTATCCAATTCATTAACTACCACTTATATTTTTGTTTCAACCATTATATGTTTTAATTTTCTCTATTTTTTAAAGGTAAAGTCTGCCTATATTTTAATCTCTCCAGTATAACATGTTCAAGAGTGTATCATTGTCTATCATAATTATACAAGTTTATCTCAAGAGTGTATCATTGATTCATTGTGTATCATAATTATTCAATTTTTTTTTTTATAAAGATTGTATCATCTTGCATCATATTTCTTCAATTCAAGTTTATTTCAAACGTTTACTCACAAATAGACAATTGTTGATACACACATGCTCACGATTAGATGATGGTTGATGCACTTATACTCACAATTCGACAACCGTTGATGCATCTACACTTACAAGTAGATTATTGTTGGTAAATTGTCGCATTGATCGAATAATCAAATATAAATATAATAAAGTCACTTATAACTTTTGTTACATTACAGTGAAACGTAAAATATGACAAATCATTAATTTTAGTGGGTCAAGTTCGTTGTACGTAGTTTGTTTTTGTTTTGGTATCACTTCCATACGAAATAGTATGTGGAATATTCATTGAAAATATATAAGGTGTAACGAAAACAAACGTAGCCTATATATATGATGAAAAAAAGAGTGTCAAAATTCCTACTTTACCCCTAATTTGTAAGTAACAAATTTATTTTACAACCCGATTTTTGTTAAGGTGGATTAAATTGTTGTACATTTATTACATAATTTAGGGAATGAGATTTTCATATGTAAACGTACAATCTTTTTTATTTAAGTTAACCCTATTTATCATTTTCCTACAATATAATAATATAAAGATATAAAAAAAGAATGGATAAAAAAAAGTATGCCGAAGACTTATGAACGGAAGATTCTTTGATAGCCCACAAAGACGATTATAATATTAAACACACCAACTATTTTCCCATTACACATAGAGGTTACAAACTTATAATCAAAAGTCTCAAAAGGAGAAAGCAATGTTGAAAAAAAAAAACAAATTAAAGAAAAGGCTTCTAGATTTGCGTACCTACTAACAACATCATCTTACTCGAAGGATAAAAGTCGGCAATCTGGTCATATATATGTAGGGTTCCATTGGGTTAGTGATCCGACGTATATCACCAAATATATGTTTCATACTGTGATGTAAAATAACACCCTAAAACATGTTTAGTGATGTACAATTAAAAAATGATAAAGTACAAATCATCATTTTTTTTTTATAATGTAAAGATCATTATCCGTTTTAAAAATGTGCGCATATAACATTTGCCAAAATCCTCTACTGATTGGGCTTTATAATGGCTCTTTTCAAATTATATGGGTTGACAGGAGCAATGGGTTTAGTTGCATGAACAAAAAACATATGTGGGCCTAAGGGAAGGTTGGACTATTGGGCTTTATAACGGCTCTTTTCAACTATAGCCCTATAGGGTTAAACGTCGAAGGTTGGTTGCTGTGTATGTAAAAATGAACGAGTGAGCAGCCAAGAGGAAGGAGTAATGGTCCAATGAGAGTCGCAAAGATACAAATTCAATGTAATTGTTATCTCTTCCTCAACCATCGCTAAAATAAATATGTCATTTCCTCACACTTTTTTTAGTACTTTTAAAAAATATAAAATTTTTTGTTAATTTAATCACATTTATAAGTGTATAGAAATAATTTACATTTAAAAGTGTAAAGAAATTTAAAAAATCACTATATTTATACACTTATACATGTGGAAAAAAGAATTTCATACTTGAAAGTGTGTAAAAATATGTCAATTGTTCACACTTAAGAATGTAAAGTTAATTTGTAACACATATTTTATTCACACATGTCACATGGGGAATGTGAGGAAACCATGTGTTACAAATTGACTTTCACACTTTTAAGTGTTAACATTTTGTTTACACATTTATAAGTGTGAAAAAATTATAATTTTTAAAATTTATTCATACCTTCAAATGTAATTTTTTTCTAAATGTGATAGAAATTTTTTTTCACACTTCTTAGCTGATGAATTAATACCATTATAGAATCATTCATATTCATCATATTTGTTCTTATGATTAACTGATTGGATTTATAGTTATGATCATGTAGTTTATCTTTACTTCTTTCCTTCTTTGTATTATCTACCTTTTGGTATAAATCACTCAGTACGTTGTTATAATATTGCTTATTAGATTAGATATATTGAATGCTTCCAGTGAGCTTGGTCTTATATTCAGTCCATAATTTCTTCAATAAACTAACTGTAAAGAATAGGATGTTGTAATTTAATAGAGCCGCAATAATGTGTGAGTTTCCCTTTAGTTTGTTTTATTCGAACGATCGATTTCTATTTCGCATTAGGAAGTTTTGATGAAAATACAAATAGCAAACGGTAAATTTTACGTATGACACTGAGAGTATTGTTATTATTATCTAAATTAATGCAAAAACGCGTCCCGAATGTGTTCTTTCATCATTTGATATGATAACGAAAGAAATACACTCACTTTCATTGATAATTAATTAAGTTAATAGGTGATTTGCAATATAATCATTATTAACACAAATATATATTAAAAAATAAAGAATCATATAAATCAACTCACATATTCTCTTCCAATCCGCCTATATTTGGGTTGATGATTGTACGTAGCTGCTAAAAAAAAAAAAAACATAAATATCACTCCTCTTTAAAATCCAATCCACTCAGTACTTTCTTTCACAAACAAATTTTAAATCTCAAGAAAATGAGGAAGAAATGCAATTGCATATTTTATTCCATTATTTTTTGTTGCCAATGCAACGCCCTTCTAATTGTTAAAATCTTACTATCCTTATTGACTAGTGCACCATTTGTTTTTGCAGTCCTTTTAGTATCTCGAGACCGCCCAGATTTATGCCTCGACAATTTGCATGTTTCTTTGCCGAACAAAACCCTCGACTCGTCCACCAACACAACCATGATTCACTTCAATGTCACGATAGATAACTCGGAGCTTTTATATGGTCTCTACTACAAAGACCCTCTTAATCTCACTTTCACTTATTTCCCACCACCCATAAACAAGAACAACAATGTAACCATAGGAGTGTACACCATTCAAGGCTTTTATCAAGGGTTAGCGAAGACTAAACATGTCCGAGACTTTGTGGTGGTTCAAAACATTTTCTCCGAGGATAAACAACAAGTCATCAGGGAACCAGCTAAAGTGGCGCTTTTGTCAGTGGAATTGGATGCTAGGGTGAAGTTTAAGTCGATTGAGCACAGGAAGATTCATCTAGTGGCTAGAGCTTTTGTCGAAGTTAACTGCAACACTGGTAATGTTGTTCAAAATAAAAACAAGTTTCCTTTGCATTACACTTCTGGATCGGATAAATGGAAGTTTATACAATGGTTAATATTTATATTTTTGCTTGTAACTTTTACGATCATTGTATGGTCGATATGCTGTTGTAACTACGTACAGGAATGACTACATCCAGCGATCGATGTAGTCTATGACATGTTTGTATTGTATTGTATTGTATATATGTATGTATGGATGTATCACATGTAAAATATGTATGTTTATATAAAGCTTGTTTATTGTAAAACATAGTATTAATAAAGACTCGTGATGCGTACATAAGATCTTGATCATTGGATGAAAATAAAATCAAAGTAGGAAGATTCATAAAGAATAAGAATACACGTACACTTATGTGCGAAGTTTTTCATAGTGATTCGTTTGAAACTATATCAATTAATGTCTTGATTACTTGATATGTTTACAACATACTCGTACAACCTATTATTGGGATCAAGTACTTGCATATACGATGTAGAACAATGCGCGCAGTATATAAATTAAAGTAAAACATACATACAATACATATATAATATATATAAGAAGATATATATCTAGTGGTACATTAGAAGAAGATGTGTGGACTTCAACTAATTCTTGATCTTCTTACCTTGCCTTTCAGAACCGGCGTCACCTACATCATCACCGAGCAACTGCAAGGTTGTAGCCGCAGCTGCCTCATCCGAAGTCACTCTTTTCAACTTGATTCTATCTTTAGAAACCCTCTCACCGGTATTAGCATCAATCACCACCTCACCAACATACTCAATATTGTTCACACCTCCTTTCACCCAGTAATTATACTTATAACTAACTATCAAATCGATCCTAAAACTTATTATTACCTGCTTCCCGCCCGTTGTTGATGTTGTGGAATTTTCTTCTTTATCATTATGGACCACCACTACCTTAGACGATGGAGGCTGCCCGATAAGCGTTGTGATATGGTTAGCGTTGCCGTTACCTTGGAAAAAGGGTGGCAATGTGTACTCCCAGACGTATTTTTGATAAGGGTATTCGAGTGCGTGATAAGAGATTGCGACGTTGAAAGGATCAACATAGTAAAGGCTGATAGCTTTGTTCTTGTTTCGAAGTTTAAGGTCGATGTAGATGTCACCCATGGTTTCATTATTATTATTTGATGTTTTGTTTAAGGCCGGAACAGAGAAATCAGCGATTGAGATCCCGGGGTGTCTTGCATATGCGTAGACACATAACAGAACGATCATTGGAATGATGAAGATGACAAAGCAGATGCATAAACAACCGCACACAGCATCAGATTCATCACTACTACTTCTACTCATCTTGACCTTCTCTTAATTATTAGAGATCAATCAATCGATGGCTGGAGACAATATATATATATATATATGGTTTATCTCTCCAATTCCATCCTTTATATATAGAAAAAAGTATGTAGTATATGTGGTATAAACTATTACTATGAAGGATTGATACTTCCATAAATTACACAAATTAACAACGTAGGTATCACTCCCCAAGCAAAACAAATATAAAATGTCCATGTCATGTCATATTATAGTTTTTGATAAAATTTTCTATGAAATTACATTTCCAATCATATAAATCTTCTGAAATCTATAACTGGTTCCCATTAACAAGTAATCTTCCTACTTCAAATATGTAAGTAGACCTAGTTTTATTAAGAGTGTGTATATATATATATATATTGATGGTATAAAGTATAAAGTTTGGTCTCTAATAGTATATATACATGATGATATAAAGTCAACCTAAGATCATGTCACTGTGATTTATGGACTTTGCTTAATTATAACACCAAGGTTTGAGTTTACATTTATACCAAATGGATTAAAAGGAGATTTGGAAGCCTTAGGTTGCATTCCACGCATTTGTGTAGTGGAGGAAGAAGAGTAAAGATGTTTTGGCATTTTAAATAGAAAATAATAAGAGTAATTGAGTAAAGATGTTTTGCTATTGTACAATGGAGGGGTGTAATGGAGCAAGGAGCCAATTCTTGCCAATGGAAGGAGTCGATGCAAAATGATGACTGCACCCTTGCTCCTTAGGCTCTTTGTTATAGGCGGTTAACACATCAAAAGCTCGTCCAATGTTGGACACCAATATAGCTGAATAATAGATGAACAGTAGGTTTCTAATAATAGAGGAATGTAGATGGATAAAATTCCTGATATTAATATAGGGAGAAAGAAAAGCTTATATTGACATCAATATAGCTGAGAAAAATAAGGCGTATGAATAGCCTTTTATAACAAAGGGCCTTTTAGCCTCACATAGTACATCCTTCATCTTCATATTTCACTAAAGGATTAAAGATTTAAAATGTTAACATACTCTTCGTATATATACCATCAATTTTTTTATTTTTTTTTGTTGCTGTACATATCCAAAAATCTTAAATTTTGCACACTCATGATACTTGATGATGACCTGTTGACTAGAGATAATCAATAAAAGTTATCTTCTCCAACAAAATTCAAACAACTCTTTAGTTCTAACAACTTTTTTCTAATTTTTTCCAAGTAACATATTAGGAAGTTTTGATGAAAATGCCAATGGCTAACGGCAAATTTTACGTAGTTAGGGACACTGATATTATTTTTTAATTTAATATAATGCAAAAACGCGCTCGGGTATATATCACTTTTTTTAAAAAAAACATGTATAATAGTCTTTCATTTGAAAAAAATAACATAAGAATTAGACTCACTTTCATTGATCATTAATTAATTAAATAGGTGATGGCAATATAATCATTAACTATTTACATCAAAAAATAGAAGAATTTTTTCTTCCACCTGCCTATATGTATTTGGATGGATGATTGTATAGTAGTAGCTAAAAATCAAAAGGTAAAATAAAAAAATGTTATAGATTTAAGCTCCATTAGATCCTTAATTATCTCGTAACTTATTTTCAAAAGAAAACCTAAATTAAGAACACAACCTATATATAGCTAAATGAGGAAGATATATAATTGCATCTATAATTTGACATTGTTGTGTTGTCGATGCAACGCCATACAAGTAATTTGCACCATTTGTTTTTGCAGTCTTTTTAGTATCTCCAGACCGTCCAGGTTAATTTGTACCTCAACGAGTTGCATGACACTTAACTCGTCGACCAACAACACAAGTACACAACCAAGATTTATGACTTCAATCTCACGATGATAATTCGGAGCTTTTATATGCTCTCTAATACCAAGGGCATGTTTGGTTCAATGGAATTCAAAGGAATTCATGGAATTGAAATTTGAATTCCATTCCTTAGGTTGTTTGGTTGGGAAAATGATGGAATTGGAATTCAAAATTTTCCATCAAATTCCTTAAAATATAAATTTCACAATTCCTTCACTAAACCTATGGAAAGTTTTCAATTCCATTGGAATTCATACAATTTGACAAAAAACCCCCACAAACAATACAACCCTATTTTCTCTTGAGACTTGTAACCAATGGACGTTCGTTGTTCTGCCGCCATCAACCACCGCCACCAACCACCCGATCTACTGACAGCCTACCTCCCTGCCCCCATTGTTTAGGTTTCCGGCCGCCGCCGTTGTTTATGATCCCTGGGAGCACCGTTCAAAATCCATCAGATTTTTTGTACTAAACAACAATATCCTTGTTATTTATACTTGATAGATTGGAGAACAAGATCTTGTTGGATTAAAGATAGAAAAATAGTGCTTTGAAAAGAATTTGTGTGAAAAGAGGAAGTTACAGGTAAAGTAAAAGACTTTTGGGAAAAGTGATATTATGACTTTTGGTATATATGTTCGTTGTACACATATACTGCATACATCGATCTATCTAGTATTAGCATTTTTTTAATATTGTAATTTATTTATTAATTATTTTTAATCATTATTAATATTAATATTTTTAGTTATTTATCATTATTCTTATTTTATTTATTTATTATTAACATTTTATTTATTAATTTTTATTTTTATTTACTATAATTATAATTATTATTATATTTAATAATTTATTATGTTTTTTAAATTTCATATAATTTTATTCTTTTAATTTGTATTACAAAAACTTAATAAAGGGTAATTTTGTCATTTGTTATAATTTCAATTCAGATTTCTTAGTTGAATTCCGTTGAATTCTGTTAACCAAACAAATGACAAATCTTAAAACTTTTCAATTCAAATTCCTTCAAATTCCAATTACTTTGACAGATTTCAATTCCTTCAAAAACATTCTGCGAACCAAACGCCCCTAAGGATTCTCTTAATATTATGTAACACCAACCAATTTATAGGTATTAATCACGTACTCCAGCACTACAATAAGTTATGTATAAGGTTTACTTTTCAAAAACTAATAATGTAATATACTTTTTCTTCCACTATTTTTTGTATAACCCCTAGCTTTATCAGTTTACCGCAAGTTAATAGTTTTTCATCTGTATCTATACTACTATATAAAAATTATACAAAGCTTACAGTTTTGGCAATGGCGGAACTTGAACACTAGCTATAGAGGGGCGGATTTTAATGAGACATAAAATTTAGCTTTGTTAGAGGGGCTAATATGTATTATGAAAATTATTTTTTAAAAGTGTATAAGAAATTAGTGTTAAAAACAAAAACTTTTGGAGGGGCTCGAACCCCCTTTGGCCCCTTAAAAGTTCCATCCTTGAGTTTTGGGACATGTAAAATTACCATTTTACCCTTAATTATTTAACCTACACAATAATTCCATATAATTTTTTAAAAGATATATTCACTATCCCTTAAAATCAAATATCTTTGTATCAGTTACCTACATCACTTCACGCCGACGTCATTACCATGCGTCGACATCACCGCATCGCAACTAAGGTCATCACCGTCGCATTGCGTGGGTACCATGCTCGTAATCGATTATGAGAACGGTTAGCAATCAATGTGCGGAAACATTGTCTTGATTTGAGAATTGAGAGAATGCTTTTAGTCTCGAAAGAGAAAAAATGAATACATACAAAATTAAGGAATTAATGCATACAAAAAAACCATAGTCATTGACCAAAAAACAAAGGAATATGTTAGAACTCAATGAACCGAATTCAGATACAAGTTACAGTTTGTATCATATCAGCACGATCCTATCACTCTTGTATCTACGTTCACTCTTGCAAAAGTATTTACACACGTACTGTTAGGTATCTTTCTCACTGTTTTTGCTAAGTGACTTAGCATTCTTAGTTCTTCAAGAGGGGATCTTCCACAACTTTATCTTCGTTATGAGAAAAGATATCAATAGGGGCGGTCGTAAAGCCTAGGTTGCTGTGCTTAGATGCTTTTTCGTGATCAAGGTAGATTACTATCACAGATATGTCATCATGGAAATGACGTCTAATGCCCCTTTCTATTTTCATTATATCCTTGTATCTCAGCTCCCTCTTTTTGGTAGCCTCACGAATGGCAGCTCCTACTAATCTTTTCGCTATTCCCTGAAACATATCATTCTCTGGTAAGTTAAAGAACCAAAAAATTCCATAAACACACCCATTGATATAATAAAAACACTGGGTTCTTGCCCAAATTTTGAAAGAATGAACAAAAAAAAATTGCAAATATAGTTTTATCAGAAATAATGGTTAGAGATGGCGACACAGCAGATCAAGCCGGTTGAATTGGGGTAACTTTGTACATGACAGGATTTGATTAACACGGGTCATTACTTTGTACATGTCAAATGGGCTTGTGCCAGGTAACGTTGGGTTGACCCGAAAACAAGTCTTTGTCTCTCATATTTAGGGTGATAGATAAAATAAGCTATCAATATATACTGACTCTTTTCACAAAGCTGATTTGGAGCTGTATGCATTAAAAATAGACTTCGGGCGAATGCAGCCCGTTTGACCCATTTGAGCTGATTGAGATAAAAACAACCCAAATCATTTCTAAATGGGTTGAAATCATGACCTATGGTAACTGCAGTTATATGTTAAGTTATTGTTTATCAATATTCCCATGAGTAAGTGATATCTGACTATGAGGTAAATATCTATAGCAAAAAGTCAACCTTCTGACCACATGAAATCAAATGAAACACAAGTTTTTCTGTCCCATGGTCATTTTTCCTAGAGCAAATCTGCTTTATAAAGTTTAACTGATGTAAAGGGTTGTGTGAGCATGTATTTCCAACATATTAAAAGAGAGTGACTAACCGCTCTTGGATTTTTGTAAACAATATCCACTGCTTCTTCATCACTCAAATGCTCCCAAAGTCCATCAGAAGCAAATATCAGAAACAAGTCTTGGGACCTAAGTTTTCTAGAAATGATAGAAGGTTCTGCGGTCAATACAGGCTTTTTCAAAGGAACATGGTGTCCATATTGCAGAAGACGTGGGTCCCTGTGAAATTCGGGCTTCTTCAAATAGAAGTCTCCGATAGATCTTGATACCTAAAAACAGAAAAGTAAGTGGCATATTATTAGACATCAACTACCCTGAATGGAAAAAAAAAAGTAAGGAAGATATGGAGCAACTAGTGGGTAATGGGTATCAATTCCATTTGTTTCAAAATAGAAATCTAATGTATACAACAGAAATGCAAGTCTCTATCTTAAAAGTAACATGAGAAATATGCATAGGTGATGTATCTATAAAGATGAGGATAAGGTTAAAAAAAAACGCGTCATTTCAGGAACTGTGACATGTTGAGGATTGAGATCTTCATCCATGCAACATTAACTTCAACTGTACGAGATGTGGCCCAAAGTAGAACATGTGTTCCTGGAAAGGTAGAAAAGGCGTAACTCCCTTTTTAGAGGGTTTAGACCATGGCTTGGTTCTAAAAAGCTTCTCAAAAAAGTAAAAGGCAAGAGAGAAAAATAATTGAGAATAAGATGCCACATTCAAAAGCATCTGCAACTGCAAGTGATGCCGCTTCAGTTTGTAGAGAATAAATGAATAATTATCTTTTCAGAAAGCAAAAGGCGAAAAGAATCAATAAGGAGGTGAAGATCAGTGGTGAATTACTAACTAGACAGTGCCACTAAGTATGAAAATGGATGATCTGCGCTGAAAACTAACTTGACCCTAAAACAAAACTACTATGTTATGCATAACATTTGATGAGTTTATCATTAAACGAATTCAACCAGCACGTTTTGCATCATATGAAATGAATGATCTAGGTTTAGTTTATCAGTTAAAGACCAATATCATAACAAATTTAGAGAAAGAAGCTTATAATACCTGAATTATACCCTTGATTCTCCAAACTCCACGAATATATAGAACGACAGGAGAATCACCGGGATGTTGTGCTTCAACCTCCTTCCTGACCTCCTCATACGAAACATTATGATCTCTAGACAAACGCTCTGCAACGACTCTAGATTTTCCTCCATTAGATGATTTCCGACCAAGGACTACTCTTGAGTCCCCAAGGTTAGCAACATGTAATTCATCATTAGATATAGCACCAACAAGACAACATGATCCAACTGACGCAATCTGTGGTCTAATTGGCAGTTGATGCTTCACAAACTGAAAAAACTTCTCTTCGGTGGCACTAAATGCCTTCTTTATTACTTCTGCAGATATACCCCCTTGTTCTGTTGCATACTCTACAAAAACAAATTAACAAAACCAGACCCAAAATTATATTTCAATTCAAATATAAAAATCAAAGAAACGGATTTCCTCGTCTAAGAATCTAACAATAGATATAATCGAAAATAAATTAACAAGTACTAATTCTATAATTCAGACAGTCCTATGCATTTCAATAAAACAGTAAATGACACAATCCGTGACAAAGTTTTAGTTTCCAATCATATAAGCTAAATACACAAAACAGCATTTCAGAAATCATAATTATCGAAAACAGATCATATTCACACATATATACAACTTGACACAATAACAGGAAAAAGTGCTTACTATGAATGAAAGGGAACAAGTTCTTATTAACAAAACGAGACGCTTCAGGACCACCATGACCATCATAAACACCCACATAAGTCGCGGAAGGAGACGTATAAACCTGACTTTGATCTTCAAGGTTAGAATTCGCTTGCACAACTGCAATAGAAAAATCACCGGAAGCATGAGGCTTCAAATCATTATGCCACAACAGTACGTCGCCTCGTCGTCCTAAACATCTTTCTAACGGCTTAGCAACCATCCTTAACATTTTTCTAACAATTCTATGCAATGCAGACGGACGTTAATATGTTTCTTGAAATGTTTTTATAATTAGTTTATGTTGTGTTTTGGAGAGAGAATTTTAATTTGAAGGTGTTGTGGGAAAGAAAAAGTGAGAAATAACGTGTTAAAGGAAGAGGATACCAACACATAATAATCTATCTCTATATACATATAATGATACATATAAGTTCAAACCGTGTTACATACGGCCTTAACTTTTGACTTTTTTTTTTTTATATATAAATATAGTAGTACAAATTGATGTTCACCTTTATATACAAAACGTTGTGTTTACATCAAGTTTATAATTTTGTATGTATATACATATATATGTTTCCATTTATTTAACAATTATTTTAATATCGTGTGACATATAAAGTTAGTGAAATTTTAAGTTTTATTAATATAGAGTAATAAGTGGGTCATCGAAACTTGTCAAACGTTCTAGGTGCTTACCAACCTTGGTGGAGCCTTTAATCTGATTATTTATTTATATACTTTGTTGGTTTTATTAATGTGGAACGTTAGTTTGGTTTATACGCGGTTCGCTCTTAATTGAAAGTTTAATGGAAAGTATAACTTTTATACCCATCAACATCAATTAAGAAAGGAGAAAAGAAAAAAGTCTGTCTTGATTCTAGCTAGTCCAGGCAGTTTAAAAGTAAAAATTTGAGATGAAAACTTTTATACAACACGACACGATATGCAGGTTTTCTGTTTGATTTTAACAAGTTGCGTGTTGTGTTCGTATTTACACTACAAGAAAAATGTCGATTAGTGACCACTTTGTTTAGTGACAACTAAAATTTGTTTACTAATAACCTTATTTAGTTACCATTAAGAAAAAATGGTCATTAACCAAAATTAGTGGCCAAAAAATTTTTTTTTTTTATTTCTAAACAACATTAGTGACGGACCTTTAGTGGTGACCAAATCTTGAGTGATCACTGTCCTTCACTAATTTTGTTTAGAGACCAAAAAATGTTATATTTTGGCCACTAAATTTGTTTAGTGACTAAATTTAGTGACAACTTTTTCTTAATGGCAACTAAATAAGGTTATTAGTAACCAAATTTTAATTGTCATTAAACAAAGTGGTCACTAATCGACACTTTTCTTGTAGTGTTAGAAAAACGGATATGTATAATAAAAGTTTGTTAACAAACTTGTTAAGACACAACAGAACTCGGGTTTTATTGTACGTGTAACTTGTTGTAACCCATTAAAAAACTTGTTAAGACTCGAATGGACCTTATAAAAACTAGTTGATACCCGTCAAGAAACATGTTAAGACACGAATTGAGCCGGTAAAACACGTCAATACCTGTACGTTTAGACCGATTAAAATACTTAACATGTCTTATAGTTTTTAACTACAACATTTTAACTCTTTACACTTTTAGCACTAAACTTTCATAGTTTTTAATTTTCTTTTATTTTAAGGTACGGGAAACGTGTATAGAATATTATACTTTTTATTCTATTTTTTTTTATTTTCACCACAATAGTTTCACTCTTTACACTTTTAAAACAAAACTTTTATAATTTTTAGTAAACTTTTTAATCTGTTTATTTTCACCACAATATCTTAACTCCTTACACTTTTAACACTAAATTTTTCTACTTTTTAATAATCTTTTATTTTTACTACGATATTTTAACCTCTTACACTTTATAGAAAGATAAGATATGAGCAAATATTTTTTTTTTCAAAATGATGAATTAATGATTGTCGTCTAACACAACATGTTTTACTGATGTTTGGAAAACACAATCATGTTTGAATGTTAACCTCCACATGTCCATTAGTCACCATTGATACGATGACATGAGGGTGGGGTTTTCTAGTTCGACGTAAACTATATAAGTTAAAAGGGTAATTTACTTTGGACTCATATATATAATGTGCGATAATTTATTATTAATTATTTTCATTTTAAAGGTTACAAACTATATTTTTAGTTGTCATAATATTTTCATTTTAAAGGTTACAAACTATATTTTTAGTTGTCATAAAAAATAGGAGTAGTTTTATTAGTTTCGTTTCGTTGGAAATTCCAATTATTCTTATTTTCAAACCAATTCTTTTTGATAAAAGGGTAATACTAAATTACTAATACTCGTAACAAAATGTTAATAAGTCGCAAGTGAGTTACAAGAGTACAAATATACAATATGATAATGTTTTAATTTATAAAGTATCTCCCTTTTTTTTAACAGTTATGTATTAATATCTGGTGCATTTATGTCATGACACAAAAGTTTCGAGATAATTAAGTTTGCGGTCTTAAAGATGAAGTTAGGTGATATATACAACTTTTTACACAAGGTTATATGTTTAGATCTTTTGGGGTTTTTTTAAATTTTTTAGGGCAAAGGTTTTCTGACCAAAAACCTTAAATACATATTCAAATAGATTTATCATTTTAAAAGAGACTTTTTTTTAAAAGCTAGAACTTTAAAGCTGTTAAAAAGTCCCAAAAAACCTTTTGTCAAATAGATCCATAATGGTGAAGCGCGCGCTTCTCATATTCTAGACTACGTGATGTTTACGGTTTGTCATGAGTCGTTAAAGGTGATTCTAAACAAATGGAGGTAGATTGAAGGCAAATAAAAGTCAAACGTATGTCGAGACTTTATATAGCACGTAAATTTTTAACCGATAATATCTTAATTTGTATTGTATACATAGACCACAAACATAGCAATAGTCATGAAATTTTGTAACATGCTCTACATTTCGTGCATTAAATAACGGTTTGTAATTGGAATTCCTGGTCAACCTTATCCGGCTTGAAATCCAATGTATATACATATATTTTAAAGTTATTAAAATGGCATGTGAGTCGACACGACCGACCAAAAACAAAGGCCAGTTCAATTCAAAGTCGTTAGTTGAGACAAAAGTACCAACAAATAAAGGATGACGCGGCTTGTTACTGAATAATATCAACAAAATCATTCTTATCTTAGGCCAGTGCCAGTCTTTATTTAATACTGTTGTACCATTAATAAACTGATACAGTCATACAGAATAATGATCTTTTAATCATACGACGCGTTTAATTAAGTGTTGTATTGTGTAGGTAAATCTAAAACTGTCTTTGTTGATATACGGGTTATAAGAAAGATAGCGTACAAATTACCTTGTGAATACATGTAAATGATCATGAATATATATATGTGCAAGCTAATAGTGCTATTTAATGTTGCCCTTTGTCTCATTTTACGGAAATTCATTCAGTTAAAGTAAATGTCATAGAAGTTACGTGATGTTTAAGTTTGTGTTATTTATATAATGTTTTTTTTATATTTGTGAAAAAGAGACGTCTTTTTTTAACAGTGAATTTCGCTTGAAATTTCGTATTGCGATTCGAGAGCGAGAGGTCTAACATACGTTGTCTTAACCGGGTCCGCGCTAGAGAGCTCTCTCGAAGTAGAAATACATATTTCAAATACCTAATGGGGGGAAAACCCTACTAATACGCCCGAATGCACGACAATTAATAAGAGTAAACTCTGCCCCTCAGACTTGAACTTGGGGTATACCTAAGCCAAACTCTCATAAAAGGACTACTTATATGTCAAAGTTGGTGGAATGGAGATTTATACCTGGGACCTATAAGTCATCAGGGGAATTCCAAACCACTACACCAACTCATTATTAAATAGAGACTTTTATTGATGTAATACTAGGGAGGAGCTAGGAGATACATACAAAATACGGAAATACAGGGAAGGTAGAATACAAAAGTGTTCCGTTGAGACCAACTAATGACATGGGAGTTGGGACGTAGATCGATTTGCATAACCAAAAGAAATTGGTTCTTTTTAGAGAAAATGCAATTATTCTGGGTCTTACAAAGGATTCAATGGTAGGCTAGGATGATGATATGTTCAGGAATCAGGATGATTCTTCTGTTGTGGAAACTTTTATTAATTTTTTTTTTTTATCAAGTTAGTTGTTAATTATAGTTTGAATCGCAACATCATTTTAAATATTAAGATCGGTAGTTCATATATCTAGATGTAATTATTAATGGTTTACATATGGAGGTTCAGATATCTAATTTTTAAGAAGTGATTCATACATCTAAGAGGTTAGCTAATCTCTTACAAAATCAGATGAATTTTAGATTTCACGCATTTGAGTCTGGAATAGAAAAAAAAAAGTCTAAATATTAAACCATTTGACCGAATCAGATGTGACATGTTGCAAAGAGCTATTTTGAAAAAACAAACGAGCCTGAGGCTTAATTAACGTTAGTTGTCTTGTATTATACTCCGTACGATTTATTTGTGCTCGATTATTATACTGTCCACTTCTAGCGTTGTCGACTTTTTCCAAGTTCATCTATGGGAAACCTTAAATGACAAAAAAGAAAGAAAAAATGTTGTGGTCACTGTGAGCTAGCCCCATGCCTTTTGCATTTCTCTTTTGGCTTCTAGTGTGCTAGTGTATTTCTTTATATGTATAAACGACTTTTCCAAACATTGATTGGTATAAATTATAATCATATATACATAGGTAGTTATCAAATTAAATGATGTATAATTTAACAAAAAATTATGTCAAATTAGTAATTTACTTATTTTTTGTATTCATTTTGTATTTCTTTTACATTATTATGAGACAATTTTACTACCAATTTAACTATTTAAGAGATTTATTTTTAACTTTTACATCAAAGGTTAACCATTTTAAGTTATTTACATTAAAAGAACTTTTTGAAAGTTCATTAATACAAAAAAGTTTGACCAAACGACTGAACGAGCTCCAAAGACAAGCCACCAGAGGTGGTATCAAAAGGGAGGGAAGGGGGAATTAAACTATAGTTGTTAAACTCTTACGAGTAAAGTTGATATATTTACACCACAAACAAATCGACTCGTTAGGTGACTCATTTTTGTCTAGACTTTTACGAGTCGTTGTGAAAACTTAGAGCGAGTTACGAGTCTCAAACTTATAACTATTGTAGTTTGACATTATGGTTATATATTACTCCCTCCGTCCCTAAATAATTGTCATGGGACCCAAAGCTCAAAGATTAAGAAATGTTTGATTAATATGCTTTTTTTAGCCATAAAAAGACATTCATACCCTTAAATTAAAATTCCTTTGAAAACCAATTTGTCTTCACTGACTACTACTGATGAAATTCCACTTCCGTTTACTTTCCCTGCCAATCTTTATGTAGAGTATCAATTGTAACTTACAACTACTTTGTCTTTTACTCACATGAAACACCAAAGATTAAACTTTTCAAGATTACCGCCAACTTTTTGCCCGCTATTCTTTTATGGGCATATTTGGAGTTGTTTAAATTTGCCGCCTACTGCAACACCAACAATAAAGAATTCTTAACTTCCACATTTTCACTACGGTTAGCTTTCTCTATTTCATCTTCCATATATATGGACAATTTAACAAATCCACGGGGAAAAAAAAACTTAACCAATAACCAAAGACAAATCATCTACCAAATGTTAATGCAACAAATTGTTGATGGAAAGTTGCAACATGGAACCCTTAAACATGTGGCGACATTCTTCTCTGTATCTAAGCGGACTATAAGTCGCATTTGGCATGACGCTAAACTTCAACTTCAACATGGATCACTTGTCGATGTATCTTCGAAGATGGCTAATGTAGATGGAAGAAAAAGAATAACAAATCGATTATGCTCAAGTCTCACAAATCCCATTACGTCGTCGAACAAATATTCGGTCTATAGCAAAAGCAATAGACGTTTCAAAATCAACAATGCATAGAAGAATCAAAGAAGGAGCTTTAAGACCACATACAAATGCGATCAAGCCGGATTTAACCGACGACAATAAGAAAGCAAGGTTAGAGTTCTGTCTATCAACCGTTACTCAATCTTTGACATTTCATGACATGTTTAATGTGATTCATATAGATGAAAAATGGTTTTATATGTCAAAACCATCAAAGTGTTACTATCTTGTTCCCAACGAAATTGAGCCATTAAGAACATGTAAATTAAAAAAGTTTATCACAAAAGTAATGTTCCTAGCCGCCGTTGCACGACCAAGATTTGATGCATCGGGTAATGAAGTCTTTTCGGGAAAAATCGGTATATTCCCATTCACAACTTTGGAACCCGCAAAACGGTTGAGTAAGAATCGTGTTGCTGGAACGTTAATAACAAAACCAATTTTATCAGTTACTAAAGAAGTAACAAGGTCTTGGTTAATCGAAAAAGTACTACCGGCTATTAGATCTAAATGGCCACGAGATCACACTGGTCCAATTTTTATTCAACAAGAAAATGCAAAACCCCATATCGATGTCAATGATGCGGAGTTTAATCAAGAGGCTTCAAAAGATGGGTTTGATATCCGACTTTGTTTTCAACCTCCAAACAGTCCAGATTTGAACGTGTTGGACCTCGGGTTTTTTCGGGCGATTCAGTCTCTTAAAAAACAAGAGGTTTTAGGATCAATTGATGAATTGGTTAGTGCTGTTAAAACATCTTTTGAAAGAATGCCATCAAATGAGCTTAACAATGTGTTTTTAACTTTACAAACATGCATGAAAGAGATCATGAAAGTTCGAGGTGGCAATAATTACCAAACACCACATATTGGCAAAGGTAAGTTAGAACGACAAGGAAAGTTACCATTAACAATCGAGTGTGACGGTAACTTGATAAATGATGTCCTTTCATATTTGGGTCCGCAAACGGAGTAGAACTTCCTTGTGTTTTTGTTTTTTGGTGGCAAAGAGTACTAGAAAGAAAAACAGAGCTTCATGGTCTTATGGTAGAAGAAAGTAAATATAACGAATTTGTTCCATTATTTTGTGTGTTATCTAGGTAGTATTGACCATTTAATTAAAAATTTGAAGATAAATTGTAAGTTTATGTCTAAAAACTATTGAATATGTAATATTTTGATAAATTTATAAAGATAACGAATTTATATCTTAATATATACTATAAGACAGTTGAACTAATAACTAATTAACCAATCACATCGTTCGATTTCATCAAATTGACTTTTGATGATGTCATCATTTAGATAAACTACAAATTAAAAATCCTAATAATCCTTATCCAAATATATTATTATATTAATATTTATATTAATTTGTTGAAAAAGTCTCATTAATTTACACTTTTTGTTTTCCATCAATAATTTACACTTTTTAGTCCTGAATAGTTAATTTATATTTATTTTTAACCATCAACTTGAGAGAATTTTTTAAAATTTACAATCATTTAATTAAATAAAAAAATTTAACATATGTAATATTTTCTACAAAAAATTATTTGAAAATCTAATGACTTATTAACAAATATTAGAAGAGTCCTAATTGTTATCAAAGAATATAAAAACAATCTTAATTGTTATCATATTATCATAGAACAAGTGATTGAAAATAAACATATGCGTGTTATGAACGCGCATCATGATTAAATACATATACTTGAATATCAAGTTCGGGATCACAAATATGTTTATATTTTAATTCTTAATTATTTTTCCTAATAATATCACATTATGAGTACATCTGTTTCAAAATATATTATAATGGAGAAATTATTATATATAGCATGTGTCTTTGTGGAATGACTACGACAAACAAATCCATCAATATGTCTAGGCTAATAATGACAGTGAGGAACATATGATTATTGTACTACAACTTGCAAAATACAACACTTAAAACCGTATTTTTTTAAAATTGTAAGCTTTTATGACTTAAATGTATGAAGATATAATATTGTTAATATCGTAAATCCCGTGTCCAGTGTTGGACACGGGTCTAAAATCTAGTTTGCTTCTAAAGACGTCACACATATATATAATACTACTATATGTAGTATTTAAAAGTATCCTGACTCTTACGAGTCGAATCACGTACCGAGTCACGAGTCAAAAAATCATGTTTTCGAGTCGAGTAAAAAATTACGAGTCGACAAATATGGCTAAAACGTAACCCTTTCAAATTTTAATTTTAACATGTTTTTTAAAATTTTATATGGATTTATAAATTTTGGCCCCTCTTTAATTTTAACTTTTTTAAATTTGCCACCTTTTTAATTTTTTCCTAATAACACCTTTACAAGCCATCAGCCCATCACCCAACAAAAACACGCCAGCCACCACCAAGAACAGAAGCAAGCTTTCCCATAGGATTCTCCTGTACTTAGTTCACTTATCACGACTAGCCTATTCGTGATACGGAATCAATGGTCCAAGCCGAATAGAGCATTCATGAGTTTTTACTCACCTTTATATATGTCATTTGTATTTGTTCATTCATGTATTAAATTTAAAATATTAGTACTTTGTTATTAATTGTTATGAATATTTCAAGGATATTGAGATATTTTTCCTTGCTTCTGGACTCAAGATTAACAGCCAAAAGTCATGCTTCTATATGGAATTAACCTCCCTATAGAAGTTTGCAACAGATCTTGTGACATCCTCATGTGTAATCACTTATCTTGGACTAGCCGTAGGCTCCAGCATGAACCACATCAATAATAATTGGGCGTCTGTCATTAAAACCTTTGAAAATCGTCTTTCACTTTGGAAGGCATCCACTCTTACGCTTGCAGGCCGCATTGCCCTAATCAAATATGTGCTTGATAGTCTTCCATCCTATTTTTTTCCCTGTATAAGGCTCCAGTATATATGTGTACTTTCTCATCTTGAATCTATTTGTAGAACATTTTCTTTTTTGAGGCTCCACATCTAATAGGAAGATACAGTGAGTTTCATGGGACAGAGTGATCTCTCAATTGGAAGCGAGTGGGCTTGGGTTGGGTAGTTTACAAAGTAAAAACCTCTCTCTTTTGCCTAAATGGTGGTGGTGATTTCGTACTGAGCTTCTACTCTATGGCTACAAGTCATCACCGGCATTCATCTTTCGACCAGAAAATGCTCTCCTGATCCTGTTCGAAATAACTTTATGGGAGTTTGGAAAACCATCGCAGGTTTAAGCTCTCACCTCTCCGAGTTTGATATTGCTCTTGAGTGTTATATTACAGGTTCGATTGGTAATGGTAACGTTAGCAGGTTTTGGATTGACACCTGGTTAGGCGATACTCCATTATGCTCGACTTTTCCCAACCTTTTCAAGTTGGAAAAAGTAAACAATGCTTAGTCAAGGATCGTTATACAGGCGCTGGAAACTTCTCACAATGGGAGTGGAAATGGACTCGTCCACCATCCACCATGACTGAGTTACAAAAGCTTCTAGAACAATTATCTTGACTTCAAAGTATCCACTTGTCTAGTGAAAACGACTCATGGAAATGGAAACTTGACAACTCCCTTTCATTCTCAGTTAAATCCAGAGATCCCGTCTTAGCATTGGGCTTTCCCCTGGAACAAATTGGCACCCTTCAAAGTCAATGTCTTAGCATGGCATATTGAAATGCAACGAATTCTCACGGTTGATCGTCTTCTTCAAAGGAGCATCAACGTCTCCTCTACTCTATGCGCTTTATGTAATTCTCACAATGAAACCACCGAACATCTTTTTCTTCACTGCCCTTTTGCCAAGTCGCTTTGGAGCTTCTTCCAATCATGGTGTCAGATCCCCTTACAAAAGCCTCACACTCTACTTGAACTAATGGATTTTCACAAGACTACATCAACAAACCCTTGGTAGCAGAAACTATTGGAGGGTTTTTGAGAATTGTGGGTTATATTTTTTGTATATTAAAAGTAAGATTAAAATAGTTAGGCGTTCAAAAATGACGCTACTAGTAATTCTGGCGTCTAGAAAGGTACATAATAATATTCATTTTGGTTGTAGAAAGAAGTGATGTTTCTAACTGAAAAGGATTTCTTTCCTTGTAAGCCTTAAATATTTATCAAAACTGACAAAGAGACACAAGCCTTATCCTATTTACAAGAGGTTTGTTAGCCTTAAGCCCAAACCCGAATGGCCTTTTACAAATTGAGTAATTGACCCAGCTATACTAAACTAATCTGTTTTTACCCAGACGGGCATACGCCCATACATAATCTGACTTTGACTTAATGTTTTTGACCTCATTCCAACTTTTCTAACTCGGATATATAAAGTTAAACCAATGTATTTCTGTAACCATACCCAACAGATTTCCTGGTCAACTTAAGATATTTATCTAAGAAGGTTTCGAACTTCAGGCCTCAAGGAAACATGACTTTAACCACTCGACCACCTTGATGATTGTTATATTTATCTTCATGTTTATTTATCTTCAGGCCTCAAGGAAACAAATATGATATTTTTAAAATTGTTTTATTTGTTAATTATTGCCTAGAGTAGTAGCATGTGAAAAGCAAACTGATTGGCGATTCGTAAATGGATATTGAATATGGTAAATAATATTTTATTATGATGAAATTGCGCTGTAGTTGCAAAATGTTATCAACGAGTAGATAGTATCTATAACTAGTGTCCTACCGTTTTAGCAGCTTAATGGTTGAAAGGCCATCCCCCATTGCTAGAGGTTTTGTGTTCAAGTCTTGTGGAGGACATAGAAATTAAGTCTCTTTATAAGGGCTTGACTTGGGTATATCTGGGTTTAAGTCTAAGGGGGCAGACTTTACCCATATTAATCGTCGTGCCTTCGGACGGATTAGTAGGGGATTTTCTCCCATCGGGTATTTGAAATAGGCAGTTCTACTTTGAGAGAGCTCTCTAGCACGGACCCGGTTAAGACAGTGTATGCTATACCTCTCGCTGTCGAATCGCGACACGAAGTTTGCAACGAAATTCACCTTTCAAAAGAAAGTATCTATAACTAGTTTTCTACCTGGGCGTTGTCCTAGTAAAACTTAACGATACGTAAAATTTGTAATGTGTATAAGGTGGTTGATACATATAAACAATCAACATATATTACAAAAACATATCATAAATCTAAAAAAAGTACAACACGAAAAAAAAAAAATTGGCGTAAAAGTCTATTCAAAAAGTATAAATCACCTTCTAAAATAACTACATCACCATCGATCTTGTTCATCAATTAACTTTACAGTAATAACCTCACCACTCGTTGTCGCTGCGCTCACCACACTACTATCACTATCGTCGTCACCTCGTGCAAATATACATCTAGCATTACCCAAAAGTTTGATGGTAAAAATTAGACACACCTAAAATTTACTATAAAGGATAGAAAGTAAAATACGAAAAGAAGAAAAAAGTAGCCAAAGTTGAAAAATCCAAAAGTTAGATGGTAAAAGTTAAACCTCTAAAAGTTTATATAAAGGGTAGAAAATGAAATAAAAATTTGGTGGCCAAAGTTGATAAATCCAAAGCTTGGTGATATATATTAGAAAACTTAAAAGTATACATGTTGATAGGAATTGCAAAGACCTTATTGTACATGTCCTCAAGGGCTGCATTCATGACAATCATTATTAGCTTCTCCCGAGGGCATGGTATACTATAGCTAAGCATGTCCAAAATTGTTACGAGTATATTATATAATAAGAGGTTAGGTATAATAAAACAAAGATTAATGTAAAACACGTGAGATAAAAGTCTGTCCATTAGATCAAATACTAGATCAGATCAAATAGTTAAAAGAGGATAATGGCATATCTGTAATATTTTCAAAGTAGAATGGTAAAGGGGCGTAAAGGTCAATGTATATATACTTTTACTTAAACGGGGCCGGGACTATAGCTACACGTTTTTTTCTTAAATATATTTTTCTAAATTGATTATTAGTACGAGTAGTAAAATTTAATCACAATAATTGAGATTTTTTTTTATCTTTTATTTAACCCATTTTGTCACTTTTGTTCCTGTAAATTTGTTCATATTTATGTTGCACGTTGATGCACACTTAGAATCCTTATATAGATAAATACAAATTTACAAGTTAAAATTAGATGCATAATGATGCATACGGTTACATAATGATGATCTTGTATCAACTTTGATTTACAACGAAAAACTTATAATTTAGAAAGCAACTTTATATAAAAGAGGTGATGTATAGCGATAAATACAATACAATAAGTCTACACTCTACACATATATTTATACTATACATATACAGTCACATAAATATCACGTAATTGTTGAACGCTATTACATATATCTTTAATACACACTGAATCATTAATTCATTATACATATTTTTGAAATTTATGATCCTTTAGCTTAATAATGATGCACAAACAATTTTTTGATTTTAATTAAGAACTTTGATTCACAACTAACTCTTAGCATAATACTGAATTACTGATGTTGATGCACGACAACTTTTAAATTTTATTAAAGAATTTTCATGCACGACACCCTTTAGCATAATATTGATGCACAATAATATTTTTGATTTTATTGATGAACTTTCATGCCTTTGTGATTTAATTGAAGAACTTTGATAGTTTGATGTACAACAATTCCATTTGATGTACACACAAACTTTGATGAGCTTTGATGTACAACAAAAAACTTTTTGATTGGATTAGTAAATCTTAACTCAAATTTGGTCACTAAAAATCGTATTTTTAGGTGATACACATTGAAACATTTGATATATTGATTAATTGATAAACATAATATATCGACAATGCATAAAACCATTTTGAATCTACAAAATTGGTATTGGTAATCAATTCACTTACGACACAATTGTAATCATATACGTAAGAAATCCCGCAAAATCTCGTCATTCTTCCACAAGTAGAAGACTCTGACTTTGCTTCACATAATTGTAATCTAATAATTTAACGGATTAGCGTCTCCGCTTGGTTCTCGGGAATCCTTTCTTCATGAACATGGGTATTCATTGATGGAATCTACCGCAAATAGAAAATGGAAGTGTATAAAGTAGTAGATGATTTGTGGATCATATATTTGAACCATTCTAATTGATTAGAGTATATGGTTACCTGGTGTGAAAAATGTCAGATGTTGGGTTGTTAATTGATTTATTTGATGGTTATTCATTATAATGAACTTCATTCATCGTCTTCTACGAATTAATTAGATATGCAATTAGTTTATTATTTGGAGGAGAGAAAATAGGTGAACATGAATGGGGGCTGATATTTTGGGGAAAAACACTCAACGTAAATTTGGGAAACAAATTTACATTAACACCCTTTGTCTATTAAAAATATAATTAATTAGTAAAGGACATGTGTCAAGCTTATATTATGTCTTATTTATTTTACATTAATAGTTGTTTTATTTTACCCCCTCCCTATATAATAATTGAATGAAAAAAATTACATGGTTGAAAATAAATGGAAAATTGTTTCAGTTGTATCAGTATTTTTTACACGGTGTTGTAATTAATTGTACGTCTATAACCACTTAATAATCTTCAAACACATCGATCTGTTCAATACTGTAAATTAACACGCAAAGGAAGCCTCTTATGAAGTAATCTCTAGATGAATAAGTTAACCGTTTTAAGATAAAAAAAAAAGATTAATCCATCTCGCTGGTCGGAAGAGTCATGGTATCAATGTTTTTTCTCAATCTACAAACCGAAAAGTCCATAGAACCAAAGAAGTTCCATCCCCTTTCGGTCCATTTGATCAACAAGGGAAACTGTCAGTAGGCATTTTAACTACTTTTGAGAGAGCTGATTATTCCACACCATCACTCACCGGGCATCTCTAGTTTCAAAAACCAAGCCTTTATTTATGAAAAATGATTAATCAACCTAACTCATATGTCTAACAGAATACCTTAAGAATTTAACATGTGGATTCTACTATTTATCTTTCTTAATCTTGCCTCCTGATTTTTTCACATGTCATCATCTTACTATTAGGCATATCTTTAGGCACACCAATTAGGTTGATTTATTATTATCATTTATTTATTGTTTAGATAACTTACATATATACTTATTAGGTAGATGTAGTTTGGGGGTTATAAGTTTTATTACAACGAGCCAACGAGAGAAAGTGTCTGCGCATTGCGACGGTAAGATGGTAGGGGTGATAGATCATGGGAGGTGATAAGTCATAGAGTGTGATAACCAAATGCTTTATCCATACGGGTTCCACTCTCGCATTTAAAAAATTCGTTGAAATTTTATCGAATGAAATCTTTAATGAAAGAGTATGAAATTTTAAGAACACTCATGCAATTTTTATAATTTATCGATATATATTTTTTGAGATAAAAGATTTTAAATGAATTAGATAAATAAAATAATTTATGGAGAAGAGGGAAAAAAATGAGTGGTTGAGATTTAAGGGTATTATAGGTATATTAGTTAAGGATGTTTAAATTAGTGAATAAAGAAGAGGGGTATTTTAGGTATTTCAAATAATAAATTGAGATTTTTAAAAAGGACAAAAATGCTTTATAAGATTATATAGATATAGATTATTAGTTTCTCAAAAATGAAAAATAAAATATAAGAAGATAGTGAAACAGTAATTATTAAGTCTCGATGACATGTATTAGCTTTCATCTCCGCTTTTTGACTTTACAATATGCCAGTGCAGAGGCGGTACCAGGAAAAATTTCCAAAGTGATCAGTTTAGAAAACTTATGAAAAATAAATCTAAAAGGGGCCAAAATGTTAAAAACCTATAGAAAATTTTTAAAATTTTATAAAAAATTAAAAAATACATGACAAAATTTAAATTTGGAGGGGGCATTAAACCTCCTTCCCTCCTTTAGTACCGCACCTGTGCCAGTGGTAAGAGTTATATGTGAACTGAATTTTACAAGCTCGCTAGCTATTATTATACTCCGTATATGTCTAATAAAATAAAAAATGAGCTCAAATATATACATATCATGTATCTATAAATATATAGTTGCAATGAATGTGTACATAAATATGACACATAAATAAATCATATATTGTTGTATGTAACAACGTTATCACGTCATTACATTTTTCTATTCATAAATAGATTATGAAACATCTCTGATCCAGAAAAATTATTTTGTACCACGTTTCGCACGTCATATATCATTCCATAAGGCCGAATGGCCGATGGACAACGTCGATCTCTTTCGTACGTAACATCTTCGGTTGATTGAATGTACATTCAAGTCGATCTGTAATTAGCTAGCTATAGAAGGCTTAGTGATCAGGACTTGACATTATCATTTTTTTCTTCCTAGAGGGAAAGAAGGACCAGCATCCATATTTGCAACCATTTTTGTTCCTGTTTCAAATATTAATTGTAGTTACATCAATTAGAGTTAATCTCAGTATATAATATAAGATGAATAATTTTCAAGAGACATTAAAATAGTTGTCGACAATATCTGTTGCAATTAAGTTCACAATAGTTCCCAATTTTTCAGCCGGCCTGCCGTGTTCAAACATCACTCTTTTGACCATCTTAATTTCTTTATTCGTTCATTCATTAGTATTACTATATAGTATATAAGTAACACAAAATCAAAAAAATAAACGTGTTAACTTTTTTATTTCGTTGTTTAGTTAAATTTGCATATATTTATTCATTCCTTTTCGAACACGGTTGTTTGCCTTTCATTCGTTTGTTAATTTTGTATTGAGTAGAAAATTGATGATTAAAAAATCCGCCATTTTAAATCTAAATGAATTTAACTAATTAAATTGATGATCATTACTTAGAAGAATCGTAACAACTCATCATTACTTGATAATCAAATTTAATATATGCTGATTTCCTTTTTTAATTGGAAAAAATCTTTTCCGTTTGGTGGGTTTATAATTACTTCAACTCGAAGATATATCTACTTTATTTATTTTTCATCATTTTTATGATTACTAAATATCGATAATTAAGATCGAAAATCAAAGTGGATATACAAGTTAATACTAAATCATATAGATCAACAAAAACCTTAATTAAGAAGGAATACTATACATACCTGTCGCTATTACTCCGGAGGCTGCCACCACCGCTGCTACCGCTGCTGCCACTTCTGCCGGTACTCTCCCCGGCGCTACTACTCGTAATCCCTAAACTTTCGCTATCACCAGACGACGACCCTCCTTTATATTTCTTCCACCACCACCAATCCCTACCACCAGATGATTTTTCTATAAATAGTTCTTCCGGTTTTAGGGAGAATTTGACACTATTAGTACTCTTTCTTTTCTTGGTTCCAAAAGAAGTAGAAAATGGGAAAAACATATTAATTAGAAGCCCTTCGTTACGATTTATACTTCCATTCTTGACGATAATTCTCCCCGTTTTATTGCTACCACTACTTCCTTGTCTTTTCACGCTTCCTTTTTTATTACTTTTCTTATTATTCCACCTTTGACTATCATCCGCTTGACTATAATAATTATCATCACTTCCACGTCCTAAAATTGATCGCTCTTGATCTTCTTCCATGCTAATACTTTCATGATTAAATAATTCTCTTTGTTGATGATGATCCACCATATCCTTTAATGACAACTCATATGAGGTTTCTGGCATGTTCTCTACCATCTCCATAAGTTCTCTCTGTCCTCGGGCAATCGCCTGTGCTCGTGACGCAGGCGATAGGGCCCGAGGATCTTCCACTGAACTAATATAATTAGTCCGCCATAGAGGAGGAGATGACACTTCCTCCTCCTCCTCATCCCTTGTTTCTAACCTAAAATTATCGTTGTTAAATGATCTATAGTAGTTATTATTTGCATGGTGGTTGAAGTAGTAATTGTGACTATTATGATCTGCTTGGTTATTAGAGAATTGATGAGGATTGAGATCAAGCATGGTTTTCGTGTTACGTTAGCTAGGTTGTTGTTTGTGTTTGTGGTTGTGGTTATAATGAATGGTGCATTGGCTTAATTATCAACGAGTGGCCCGTTTGTGACTTTATATAACAGGGAACTTTATTTTTGTGTTTCTTTATTTTTGTACATACAAATAATAATTAAAAAGTCAAGAACTTCTAGATATGTGGACGTGGGCGTGAGGGTTACCAATTTTTTCATTTTCAACCCCAAAATCCCGTGTGTATGTCTTCTTATGTTTTCTTTTCTTATTAACCCAGCTGGTATATTTTCACAACCGACCAAAAAAAGAGATTACATTTTACATAACAGGTTGTAACCACTCGTCTCATTTCAATGAATAATTTATATTCTTATGTCTTCTTATGTCCTCTAGGCCTCTTCATCATCACTAAATTTATATTTTAGGACCCATTACTTTTATAAAATCGTTCTTCCTAAATCTTATATAATAGCCACATGTCATGTGTCTAATTTGATAATAGCTAAATATCAAAAACGGCCGTGGGTCAACTAGTCACTAAAAATTATTAAAAAAACGAAAAAGAAAAATATGATTACTACCACCGGCTTTCTTATTTATCAAGTGGTTATGTAGTCTTATCTTCATTTTCATATTTAAGTTACAATTTTTATTTTGATATTCGATTTAAAAAAAAGAAAAAATAAATAATAATATTCTTAATCTTTTCTTACAAACTCGCGCGAGGATATGATGCTTACTTTTTAACATGTTATTCTTCAAAGTGATCAATCAAGCTAGATTTATGTACTTACCAAACGATTATGCACCGAATCGCACCTAACACTTCGTGTACGAAGTAAACTTCTAAAATGTGGATCGAAAAAGGTTCAAGGTTTATTGGCGATTTCCTAAATGTAGTTTGACACCAAAAAATAATTGTTAGGGTTTTCAACCAATTATGAATCGTGCCTAATGAGGAAAATTCTCTCTTCTTTTATAGGAGAGGGTTAGTGGGGTTTGGAGAGAAGGTTAAGGTTTTACTTTCCTTTGATTTGGTATATAATTAGCATGTTTATCTTATTTAGTTTCCTTAGGTGATTATCAGTCGGATAGATATTTATATTTAATGAATATCTTTTATTTTTGAAAAAGATTTGTATTAATTTCTTAACCATTTAATTATTCAACACCTCCGGGCATAAGCCTTTCGTGTAGGTGTTTCGTAAAGCATTTTCTTCGTATAGTAGTTTGAAGGGGTACATCATCACCAAAAAAAAACCATAAACATTCGAGCATGCCTGGTCGTTTGATTTATCACATAGGAAGTCGTTACATATATGTCATACTTGATCTAACGATGGATGAACTAATAACAACGAATAGTCATCATCATACCAGTGTAATGCATACTGATGAATGATTTTAAAAAATTTCAATTGTCTTTTACATAAAACTCGTAAACATGATTCAACACATGTATAAAAAAAAGTGATGGTGACTGACAACACCGATCGCCAGTTTTAGAGTGTATAATACACAAGTATATTGTGAATGTTGTTATTGATAATTCCTTTAAATTAAGGGAAATAATTAGTCCTCCTAAAAAATAAATATCTAACTTTTAGATGATAACATGTGAAAAAATCAAGGGGGAGATTGGAAAAGAGAATTAGTGGTATCCACATGTCACCATCTAAAGTTATTAGAATGATTTTTAGGCTAATTTTTTCAGAGGATAAATCATTTTCCTAAAATTAAATTATGTAAGTTAACTAATAAATAAATATATAATTATAATTAATATATTTATATATATATATATATATATGTTTTTTCGTGTGAACATCCTTAAAAATAGAACACAGTGACACTTGAAAACGTAATTTTGAAGCATTAAAATTACATGAAACTAACATAGTGTATAACTAATTATCATTACTTAAGTGTTTAACAATACATTGATTCGTTAAAATAGAAAAAATCAAGTTTTTTCTTTTGTGCATCCATTTTGATGATTATGGATACAAGATGGATGCACAAAACAAAACCACAACTTTCTTGATTTTTACAGATCAATGTGTTCTCATTTTAAGGGTATTTTCATTTGATTGACATATAATTAAGTTGAATATAATTAAGTGATATTAAATGATGATGATAAAAAAAAATGCATAGGCATCTACCAAATGCTTTACAATATAAGTGTAGGTTATCGATCTATATGATATTCGAAATGAACATCTAGATACATACTCAAAATTAAAATGCAAATGCTACTACGTATGAAGTTGTGAATTTTTTGGCATAGATATAGCTTTTAAAACTTTTTGTCGCATGTAACATATTATAGTAAGTTTAGGTTGTTTTATCAACAAAAATGTCGTAACGTTACTCTTGTTACCCGAATCAACAAAAATTCACAATACAACAATAAATATCAAGTTTTCGTAAATGACTGGAGTCTTATATCTTGTGTAGTTTTTATCTTAGTTGGGAAAAATGGTAAGTTAGATGAAAAATCATTCACATTATGATTGTTTTATTAATATTTTTTAAAATAAACATTTGCTTTTTGTTTTTGTTTTGTTAAACAATACAATGTTAACATTTGAGTGGTTTTTCACTTTTCCTATTTTAATGGTATTAGCAACGGACTATGTTCTGCTTTCATTTGAAATTGGGATTTTGTAAGATTGATAGGAGTAGCCTATTCCTTTTTGTTTTCTTCGGCCGGAACGCCCCACTACGGTCCCGAGAGGCGTTCCACTACGTTAATTCAATTCGTATGCCCCGTCTAGTTTTTAACGCGTCTGATGCTTTGTAATTTTGTGGCAATTTGACCGTTCCACATAAATAAATTACTTTTTAAAAAAAAAAAAAACATGTGCACGGAAGGCATTCACCATCCCAAAGTAATGGGTGGAATGTCTTCTTAATGATTGGATGTCACATGACATACTTTGAGTGGATAAAGGGCATTCCAAAGAGGGGTTATTCATCATAGTCTAAAGGGTAATGATATTAGCATCAACAATTTTAATATATTTATTATAAGATACAATGATTTATGCATATTGTACAACTAACTAATGCGATGTATAAAAAAAACATGATACGAAATCATTACCCTTTTGTTAAATGATAACTTTTCATTTGGAATACAAAACGGGTATCCGTTTATTCGATTGATCTACTGGATAGTGGATATAGATGAAATAAATTGAGCTTAAATGAATATGAAAGTGGTCATGAATCCACCCGATCAATTTCCATCCCTATCCAAGTCAAAGTGTACAAGAGGGTCGAATATCCATGTATATCTATACTATATTATAAAAGAAATAGCTCCTTTTATTTATGGAAGTGTTGAAAATATGTATATTTTCACTTAGCACCCCTTAAAATATTTCAACATACACTATCCCATAACATTAATGATTAATTTACACTACCAATCCTTTATTCTTTAATATATTTTCATACACCATTTACATCAATTATCCACCCCATTCGACGCCGTCTCCACCACCAACACTCGGCCCCCCACTACAACGACATTGTCACGACCACCGCCGCATTGTGCGGGTAACGTGCTAATACAAGTAAAAATGAATGCATGGATTGATTGTCATACATCTAAGAAAGTTGATTATACAATTTGTATCCTATAAGGTAATTTGGTTAGAGTCTTATCCATTAAACATCAAGATAAAGATTCTCCAACAATAGTCCATCCACCTGCCATTTCGAATGAAACCGCATCCGACATCTAATTATGTATACATGAAAACTTACAAGTCTTTGATAGTTTGATCAAGTATGATAATATTACAAACATCATCAGAAAACCATTAGAACCCTTCACCTCTGTTAAACTTGCTCGGAATCTTAAAACACCACTAAGCTAATGTTACAAACAAACAAGCTCCATAATAGGGTTAGAGGGCGTTATGATTAAGAAACAAGCTATTCAGTAGTTACAACAATGTCTTTTCGACAATTTGGGCAAGCCCCGCAAATTTCAACCCATGGAAACAAGCACCAGGAATGGAACCTGTGCATGCATCGTAGATTTATTAGTTCATTGCCATCCTCAAAACCTTCAAGACAGATACTACACTCCCTTGATGCATTTGATGTTTCTTTATTGTCTTCAATATCATTGAAGACCATTCTTGATAATTGGTTTAGCTCATGCTCAGAAAGTCCCCTGGGAAGCATTCTTGTCATTGATGACATTGGTATTACAGTTTGCCAAGATTCAGAACCCAGTTCTTCCAGCAAATTATTATTGGTTTCAAAAAAGCTATTATATGTAAAGTCTTCTTGGTGAATGTTGGATGAAGGGCTGTTGCTTTGCCTACCACATTAAAATTCAAGTATAAACGAAGTTTCATGATCGGAGACCATATACACTCGGGAAAAGACTAATGCATTTGTATGTTTGTTGAATGCTGTTTGACACATTGTTTGTTTTCATATACGCTATAATCCCATCCGGGCATTTCGATAATTACACATAGGGAACATTTCATTCTTTACTGCCATTATTACAACCTTAAGAAAGTACCCAAATTTCTAAAAATTCCATAACTACAAACAAAAAGAGAAAAGAACAATAACTTTTAATGATGACTTATGGCAATCTGAACCTGTGTAAATGATGAATAGATCTTAGCGATGGCTTACCAGTCAACTTAGAAGATTACCCTAATGGTTAAACAGTTGAAAAGTTTGGGCTTCTGTTTTAGTGCAAATAACTTATACTCGTATTATCCAAAATAGAAATAAGATGATCCAAAGAAAAGTATAACAACATTGCAAAAAAATAATTTGGATACACGCTAAGACGCTAATGCTATGTAGAGGATACCTGTTCTGCGAAACATGGACACCTCTTAGCCTTTCAAGAAGCCTTTCCCTTGCAAGTAATACGACTCCCGGAAGCCTATCATTCTCATTGGCACCCCATCGCCGTATACTTCTAAAATCTTCTGAATTGATAATACTTCCAGACAGAGGTTGACTACCACCTTGTTCCTGTGCATCACACACCCATCCAATCATCATTACGAATTACCAATACACTCGCCAGTACTTCTTAAAAACGGCCCAAAAAACGATGGTTTAATGTATTTAAAAAAAAACTAAAAGGCATGAATCGTGATGTCGATTGACAGTTTCAGCAAACTGGTACAATTAGCTCTCGCAACTTCACATACAATATCCTAAAAATAGCTTACACACATCTTATATTTACTTAAACTAAAATCATCATATAGACATATAACATATTTAAAAAGAAATAATAAATTATGATTAAAAACTAATAGAAATAGCAGTACCGAAAAGCGATGGCGGTGAAAACGCTGAGGATGAAATCCAGGGAGATCCTGACGGTGGTGATGACGGCGGTCAGTGGTGGTGCGGCGGTCAGGTAGTACGGAATCTGAAGAAGCAGTAGGTGGGGTGAAATCATGGTCGTTACGAGAACCAAAAGCAATCCTTCGACTAGTGCTATTAAATAGCTTTGAAGCACTCGGCATCACTACAAATATCCAATCCTCAATTTACTCACTCTCTCACTCTATATATACAGATTATATATATATATATAGATATATTGTAAGCAGGAAGATTGTAATTTTTTGGGGGAAAAAAATGGGTTAAAAAGCAGTATGTGATTTTTAGTAAAGTTACAGAAATTTTGATTGTAAGAAAGAAAAGTAGAAAATAACTAGCGAACGGATTTTAATTATTTTGATATTTTTGACCCAACTACTCCACAATAACAGTAACAGATAACGTGGCGGTAGATTGGGGTATATGTGTAATCTTGTTGAAAGATAAGATTGGGCCTGGTTCATGGACTCTAGATATTTTGACTAAAAATAGGCCCAAGTGTTTATTAACTAACTAACTTAACTAATACATAATTGTCGATATAACTCAATTTTTTGTGTTCATGAATCATCATGATGATTGGAAAGTCTATAAATAATTAAACATAAACCTCAATCATGAAATAGTGTAAGCTAATGATTTGCATATCAAAAACAACATACATGATTTAGGCCTTTAAAGTAAATTGAGACATATGACAACGTTATAACTAAAGATGATGGAAGAAAAATTATGAAATTTCTATGTCAATAAGTCGGGATCAATTCAAACATTCCCTGGCTCATAAATATTTAAAAATATGAATTATCATCTTATGTGATATTACAACTTGTTTTATTTACTTTAATAAAAATTAAGAACATAAGTACTAGTTTGAATGAACCGCAATAAAATATGTAACATTGTCATCAATTTTGCTACAATAAGAATCTTTGAAATCGGGATCCAACTCTCCTTAGGGTGGACGGAGTGCATAGGCACCCGACCGGTACCGGTTTACACATCATTCCAACCCTCCGGTACTAGTAGGGGGAGAAGCGTTGTTGAGAGAGTGGTGCCAGTATCCATGTCTATGTTTTTGAACGTTAGAGCAATAAAATAATATATATATATATATAGATAAAGATATATATGTATATATATAGGGCCCACATTAACGGCTAAATCTCTCTCTTCTTTTCTTCTTCTTCTTTCTTTCCTTTGCTGCTTCTGTCCATTTTCTTTCTTTTTTTTTCTTTGATTTCAATCAACAAAAGCAACAATCTATTCACAAATATCATATATCACAACAATGAATCGAAGAAGGGGCAATACAAAACGTAATGAACGCGATTACAGTCAACTTCCAAAACGACGTAGAAACTCCCGCCCCCAAACAATCGCGATTCATTGCCACCTCTTCCTCTGCCACAAAACACCGAAAATGTTTACATACCGGTACCCGTTAATGATTTCTTGAGTCAAATGGATCCCGGGTTTTTTTATACTTCTAGGGGGTTTGTAGGATTCGCGAATGAAAGTCAACCCAGGTTTGAGTAATTTGCGACGAGTGGTTAAAGGAGGAGGAGGAGGAGGAGGAGGAGGAGGAGGAGAAGAAGAAGAAGAAGAAGAAGAAGAAGAAGAAGAAGAAGAAGAAGAAGAAGAAGAAGAAGAAGAAGAGAAGAAGAAGAAGAAGAAGAAGAAATACCGGAGACTCAAGTACCGATCAAAGGAAAAAGAGAGTGTCGTGGATGGGGGAAGGATGAAGAGGCGGCGTTGGCAAAAGATTGGTTAAACGTTTCCGAGGACCCATACACCGGAAACGCACAAACGGTCGGGTCGTCTTGGAAAAAGGTGAAGTTTGAGATGGAAAAACACTTGAAGCGTGATTCGGGGGGTACCCCATACGTGTGTAGTTCGAAGCGGAAGGCTTTGAAACATAAGGTTTCGGGTTTTTGTGGTATTTACAATGTTAACAAAAGTAAAATGTTGAGTGGCCAAAGCAATGAGGATGTGTTTTAAGGCGGTCGTGGCATTGTATATGCGGAAATACAATAACAAGTTCGGGTTTCTGCATGTAGAGGCGTGGCAAAATTTGAAAAACGGACCGAAATGGGCGGAAGTTGTTACCTCGGAGGGGATTTGTGAGGATTCGGGGAGCAAAAGGGCAAGAACGGAAGGGTCAAATGTCAATGTTCATTCATCTGGGGAGGCGTCGGTCCATATTGACTTGAACGAGGACCAGTTTGATCAAGAAAAGGACAGTGGGAACGACATTGACGCACCATTACAGCCTGCTAGACTCGTGCCGCCATGTCGTAAAGGTAAAGGTAAGCAGCCGTTTACATCCACCTCCACTACATCTGAAGAATTCTTGAAGATGGTCACCGAGCTGAAATGCAACAATGAGGATAAAAAGCGAGCTCGAGGGGAGGAGCTTCAGATTCAGAAGGCAATGATGGATAGCTATATGGCGGCGGAGGAGGCTAGGAAAGTACGGGAGAAGGAAATGACACGGATGATCCAAAGTCAACAGCGGCAGAATGATATGGACTTCGTCATTCGGTCACACGATCACCTCACCAGGCCGATGTTGGAGATGGTTTTGGCGCAGAAACGCGCCATTTGTGAGAGATACTGATGGCCGATGCCTTAGTTTAAGTTGTTTATGTTTTAGTTATTTGTGTGTTTGAATAATAGTTTATGTGTTTTAATTGTATGTTAATTTTTTAAATAAAAGTTTTAATTATTGTTGAATAAAAATAAATAGAAAATAAATAAAATAGAAAAGGTGGGGAAGGCTAGGGAGGTATTCCCTGCAATTAGACACATGATCAATACATATTGAAAATCAGGAAGGGCAGGGATGGCGAGATACTCCCCACCCTTAGACCTTGCTACTAATACTCATGTAAAATATATATTTCGCATTTCATATTTAAGATAAACTAGCGGATATACCAATTGAGACGTGTTGCACGGTGCACGTAGCAACCAACAAATGACTACGCATTTGGAGATCTATATCTCATTCATTAGTTTATATTGTGTCAAACACGTGTATTTAACTTTGTTACAATATCTAAAGACATCTAATATCCCTTTTGAAAAGAAAGTAAACAACAATTAAGATTAGAACGTGGATTTAGTCTACAAATTTAATTATTGGGTCGTGGGATGGAATATAGATTCTTTATTTTATTTTTTTGAATGCTTTGTATATGTCAACAATATATTTATAAAATGGAGTATCTAACACAAACCTGGCTTTAAAATTAGCGATTTCTTCATTTTTTCTATGTCAACATATAATAAGGAGTATATTACAGATTTTGTTCTATCATTAGCTATATATAACAGATTTTGTTCTATTATCTATTGTTTATATATTTTCAGAAAAGTCTTGTCCGTGTTTTCGAATTATCTTTAGTAGTAAATTTCAACAAGAATATATTGAAATAACTCTGTATTTTTCAATAATCAAACTTAAAGTTGAAGACTTCTTTTATCCATATATTATTAGTCATAGAACGTCATCATTTTTAGTTTTGTCTTTACGTTAAACTTATACAACTTCACGCATTGCGTGACTATTCTTTAATTTCTAGTTCTAGTTTCTTTCATTGTAATTGATTTAAGTAGGTAAACCTTGAAGCATAAATATTGCACAAGTGCACAATTACCGCTCCCACACAATCATAAACATAGGTGAAGATCCATTCAAGTTAGTTTCAATTACTAAGTCAAGTTAAATAAATTTTAACTATTGGATTATTATCAAAGGTCAAAATTCAAAGATATCTTTAAATCTTGACCTTTGATGTAAAGCCAGTGGTTAAGATCTCTCAAACTTTGACTAGTCAAGTTGGGAAACTTGAGGAATTCCCCTTTCTATTAATATAATAACTAGCATGGTCTCCACGTGTTGCGACAGATACCATTGATAAAACGTCTTGTAACTCCACGTTGAAAGTTGGTTGCGGTGGTTGTGGCTACAATTTTTTAGAGAGGTTTGTTCAGTGTATATGTGAGAGAGTGTCAGAAAGCGAAGGTGAATTGAAAGTATATTTTAATTGGGAGTTTAAATATGTTGATAAAAGAAGGGTATTATTATCATTTCGCATCTCTTCTTTTCAACATCTACCTATAATCATTATAAAGTAGTATAGATAAGTGTTTTTACTATTGTCAATAAAAACTGTAGGGGATGATTAAACTTTTTAATTTATCGTTTTAATAATCCACTTTCTAACAATATGATCATACGTGTGGTATAATTACATGATGAGATTATAGTAAAATAAGATTAATAGATCACATATAACCTAGGATTAAAACATTAAGATAATTATTAAGAGGATGACTTACACTACTACAAAACTGAGGAATTCCGACGGATATTTCCGACAGATACTTTCTGTCGGAAATTCCTGATAGATCTCCGACGAATTTCCGACGCAAAATGATCCAACTTACTAATCTGCAAATTTTCGACAAATTTCCGACGGTTTACTGACAGAAAACTCTTCCGTCGTTATTCTGTCAGGAATTTTTAACTATACTGGCAGATTTTCGATCAAATACCGTCGGAAACTAAAAATCTGTCGGTAATCCGTCGGAAGCTTTTTTAAATAAAAAAAACATTTTTTAAAATGAAACCCGTCGGCAATCTGTCGGAGTTCGTTTTCGTTAAATAAAGTTTTTGCTTTATTTAATTCTGTCGGAACTCTGTCGGTATTTCCCGACGAAAAACCGACAGACGATTAATAGAAAATAATGAAAAATGAATAAATACAATTTCGTCGGCATTCGGTAGGAAATCTGGGTATTAGCGACAGAATACCGACAGATTACCGACAGAACAGTTTTTTTCACTTTAATTTACCAATTATCAATATTAAATAATGTTTAATTAGTACAAATATTAGATATTTGTTAAAATTTTATTTAATATGTATAGTAATATGATATCTTTTTGAATATAATTATTCACATATATGTTCTTAAAATGGAACAACGATTATGTACCGTTTGTATCTCATATAAAACTTTAACCGTTTATGGGTGACGTTATTACCAATAAGTCAAATGTTGAAACCATTCATAAATCTGAACTCCATAAGATGGTATCACAAAACATATATATTAAGGGTATTTTTGGTACAAAGCTTTTAAGAACTTTTAGGAGCTTCAAGCTTTAAGCTTTTAACAAAAAGCTAATATTTAATTCAAAGTTTTGTTTGTTTGATTGAGCTGGAAGCTTTTAAAATTAGGAAAAAAACTCTTTTTCCCAACGCTCCTTTCACTAGCGTTAGAAGATGGCTACAAGCTTTTAGGATATAACATTACATAAATAACCTTCAAGATTTTATTAGCAATCACTTTGACTGTGCATAATTAAATAAGAAAACTTAATAAATTACGAATACTTTGGTTGAGAGTTTACATGTTTGAAGCCAGGTGTAACATATTGACACAAGTTTTCAATTTATCCTTGTCATCACTATTAATATCCTTTCTATCACTATCAATAAGTGCATTTAGAAAATCTATTAATACACTATGATGTACATGTGTTTACCAATTGTATTACAAGGATTAAATTTAGATATATTGTATACACATATATCATCACGTTTAGTATTAAGTACTTTTTATTTATGTCTATTTTTGTCATTTTATACATTTAACTAAAAGCTACAGTTACTCTACCAAACACTTAAATATATATAAAAAGTTATAACTACCAGCTTTTGGCTACAGCTACCAACCACCAGCTTCTAGCTTACAGCTTACAGTTACCAGCTACCAACTAGTTTTGTCAAACATACCCTAATTGCCCGGGTTGTTCAATATGGACTGAAATGAACACATTGTATTGTTCGTCAATTTAGTCTGGTAAATTTACATCTATTAATCATTTGTTTTAAAGTAAAAAAATTAGTCACAAACTTAACTTTTCAGTTTATTAATTAGATATTAATCATGAATACTACATGTACTTGACATTTAAAGGAATTAGCCAACCAAAAACCTTATTCCAAATCAATATTGATTTGATCTTATTTATTATTATATAAAGATTAATTATTCACTTTAAACCGTTTTATGGCTTTTATTTGAAAAACATACCATTCGATGAATAAATAAATAAATAACTCAAATATCTTTTGGGTAAAAGGTCACCCTGTTTAAATTTTTATATCAACAACAATGAACAAAACATCAGAAGCATCTCTTGATCGGCACAAGACTATTGGTGACAAAAACTCAAATATCTCATTTATAAATTGATATAATGTTTATTTTGTACACTGAAAAAAAAAGTTTAATTATTCACTTTAAAACTTAAAAAAAAATAGTTTGATTAAAGACCAATCATATGTATGTACTAAATTATTCTCTTTTTAATATATAGAGATATAGTAGAAAATAATGCATTTGATCATCATCCTAAAATTATGATTTTCTTCAAAAACTTGATAAATTAATAAAAGCCATTGTAACTTACTTCGATATTAAATTTATAATTTTAAATTTTAAATTTTAAATTTAAACTATCTTAGGAGTGACAAGTCTGTAGGTTTTTTCCCTGAATCACCTGTAACGGCTTATGTCTACATCTCGTAGTCTAGAGCACGTGCAGGGCTTCACCATTATACGGTGAGGTGTTCCCTGATGTCGATTACCGACTAACTGTTCAAAAAAAATGTGGTACTGTAGTTATTTTAAGTGTTGGAGGATCTATTTTGTAAATTATTTCATTAAAGGTCTTATAGGTACATTAAAAGGAGATGTTTAAATTATTGAATAAAGGATAAAAGTATTTTTGGTTTTGTAAGATAAAAAATGATGGTTTGTTTTATTAGATGGTATAGATATCTTGCTAAAAAATATATACGTATATGTATATAATAATTATTATATAAAATAAGAAAATGAATAAAAATAACAAATAAAAAAAATCACTAGTGAGATTCGAACTCACTACTAGTTGGTTAAAAAATATGATGTCAAACCATTCCTCCAAACTTGACTTTTAGATAATTTTCCACATTCATAATTTATATACTTTGATAAAATCTAAGTAAATCTAACCCTAATATTACTACTTGTCTTCCGCCCCCCTTTTTTTCATTACAGTTTTTTAGGTCTCAATCAAAAGGTGATTGGCGACTGGCGATTTATATGTTCGTTTTTCCTTCTCTTCTTATCAGATTTATATCACTACATATAGATAAATCCCCAAATCGAGAACTAATTTTGAGGTATATAAAAATATATGCTTAGTTTTGAGGTATATAACGATGGTTAGTTATATTGTGGTTTCGGGGACAGGATGTCTTCCTTTACTCTTTCTTTTTAACAGTATACAACTTGGTCTTCTAATAACAAGGTTTTTTTTAAAGACTTTGGTCATCACTTAGTTTTATTTGTAATTTGACAAAGTAGAAGTTGTGCCATTTACTTTCTTGTTTTGATATATTTGAACCCGTTTAGTCACGACATATAACATAATTATTATTTTAATGTATGTATTTGTGAATTTTGTTTTTAAGTGTCCGGGTTGATTAGCTAGTATGTATATATATAGGATTGTGTGTGTGTGTGTGTGTCTTCAGGTGCCACATTTGACAGGTCTGATTAGGTTGGATATTGGGTTAAATTATTCATCTAAAACACGGTGTTTTATTGCAGTCAAAGTTTGAATGGGCTCCAGAACATCATACTAAAGTTAAGGCAAATTGGGATCTTCTTTTGAAAAGGCGATACCGTGATGTCATGAGGGATTCTCGGGAGGATGCTTTCAGGTTAGCTAGAGAGAATAGTGTGATTGTCGGAATGATTGGAGTGTGCTAAAGCCATATCATCCAGAATGGATTGATGAACCAAATTGGGCTGCCATGATTGATACTTGCTGGAATACAGAACGATGGCAACGCAATTCAACTAAGAACAAGGTTAACAGGGCTACGTTAGTAGATGGGAAAGTGGGTGGTCATTCTGGCGGTTCACGCAGTATGATCCATACCTAACTGTTTATGGTAACTTATATTCTATTTAAAATTTTCTTTTTCTCCTATTCAATTTATCTATTTTTTTATAAACTTGATTACAATTCTTGTAGGAAAAAGAAAAGGGTGGTCCAGTTTCTTTCATAAAAGTCTATGAAAAGTTTTTCACAAACCACAAGAGTTTACCAATCCGAAAGCTAAGAACGTTTTGGTAATCTCTCTTTTAAATAGTAGTCTTAAATAAGCTATAACATTTAGTTGGTTAATTTGTGTTTCTAAATACTATAGGCCGAGTATAATCGACTTTTGGTGGAGGAATTTGGGTCTGATAATGATGAGCACCCTAGTGAAATTGTTCTAAATCTTTGGGAGAAGGCATGTGGGGGGTTGAAAAAGGGAAACTTATTTGGGGCGACCAAGGATATCTTGGCTATGGTTGGAGTGTCATTGAAGAATTGTAGTCAGTATGGAAGTCACGTTGAAGAGGTTAGTTATTTGTTGTTTACATTGCTCTAGTAAATGCTTGTGTGATTTAAGTTTAGTGCTTGGTAATTCAAAGTTAATACTACTAGTCAAGTTAATAGTTTCATATTATGTGCTTATTGCTCATTTAATACCCGCTACACTAGAATCTACTCCTGTTTCCATTTTTCTTCTACTTAATCCTATTATCGTTGATGTGGTTGTCATTTTGCTATTTTGAGTGTTGTGTTTCGGCCGCTACTTGAGATAATGAGATCCCTTTTTTCTTTCTTTCTATTCTGACCTAAACCCGTTAGTCTATAAAGATGAGGTGTTCTGCTTGTTGTTGTTGTTTCCTGTTGTTGCTGTGTTTTGCTTCTTGCTGTTGCGGCTTGCTATTTTTGTAGTGTTTGTGATGCTGTCGCTGCTTGTTGTGTTCCTGATCTTTTTTGTATCTGTGCTTGCTATGTTTTTGTTGGTGTTGTTAAAAACCAAACAAAAACATTACTTTGTGATATATTAACTCCAATGATACAAACCTATCCATAGTTTGTTTCTCTTTTTTGCTTGCTGTTGTTATTGCTACAAACCAAACAGAAACATTACTTGTTGTTGCTTGCTGCTGCTTGTTGCTACAAATCAACTAGAAATACCTTGGCTTTGCTGATTAGTCTATTTATGTATATCCTCAATTTTACACAGGTTGAAAGTTTAAAAGAAGAATTAAAAAGGCAGAAGACAGTAGCCGAGGAAGCTGAAAAGAAATCAGCAGAATTGACAATCAAGGTCGCCGAGTTGCAAGAACGAGAAAAAGAAAGAGAAGTAACGATGTCAAGCTTGCAAGATCAGATGAAAGTTTTTACACAGTTTATGCAAAGCCAAGGTGCCAAAAATATATAATCTAGCCTCGTTTAATTTTGGAACTTAGATATCTTTTGGATTTGGGCAAAGCCAAGGTGCCACAAGTTAGTATGAATATAATCTAGCCTTATGTATTTTTGGAACTAAGAAATCTTTTGGATTTGGATCCCATTGTATTTTGAACAAGTTACAATTGGCGATTTTTGTATCTTGATATGTGAAATGCAATTTAGGCGTGTTTGTTATGCTATTTTATTTATTCAGGTTGGTTTTCGTTTATAAAACTACAGGGAATATAAAGATTTTAAAAAATTGAAAAATGAGCTACATTTTTCTGACAGACTTTATACATCCTATTTTCTGTCGGAAAGCTACAAATAGTCTGTCGGAAACGTTTTACAAAATATGTCGGAAACAATTCTGTCGGAGATTTTTTCGGGAAACATCTGTCGGCAATTTTGTCGGGGAAAGATCTGTCAGCAATTTTGTCGGCAATTTCTGTCGGTAATTTTTATTTTCCGACGGATTTTTTAAGAACTATTAAAATCATACGCCGACAAACGCCCGACGGAATATCGGTCGGAAATATTTCCCAACAGAAAGCTTCCGTCGGAAACTAGTTACCCACACATGTTTTTCCGACGTGGTAAAGCTGATTAGCGACGGTTTTCCGACGGAATTTTCCGTCGGAATTTCCCAGCTTTGTAGTAGTGTTAGGTGATCTGTCTTTACCCAAAAGGCTAAAAAATATCTATATAGAGATCTATATATAAAGATATTTATTTATTTTGGATAAAGGGAATTTAAATCCCTGTTGAATTTTATAACAACACTCAAAATAATAAACTACAAGTAGTAAAGCTACACTAGTTCATAACTTCATATATGGGATATGTCATATGCCCCATATAAGTAATAAAATGAAACCAAACAAGAAAACCTAGGAAGATCTAGCTTAAGACTATGCAACAAATCGCATAAAATAGGCAAAGAAACAAGCTAGTAAAAATATACTCGCATAACTAATCAGCATCCATCTTAAAAAAAAAAAAAAGAAATCTCCACGCACACCCCAATAATCTTCAAGCACACGCACCACACAATCGGTCTTTTTAAACTCTAGTCCCATGAGTCTCATTCGAACAGAAGCCATAATAATGGTATATATAGTTGATGAATATATATAGAAATTAGTTAAACTCCGTTGAGATCGCTATTCCTATGCCAATAAGTATAAGTGAAACTTGCAGCACCATCAGGAACATCTTTCAGCACCAATTGGTGACCTTTCGGATAATATATTCCTGTTCGAGAATCTGGAATCCAACAGCTTTCTTTACGTTCCTCGTGGTTTCTATCTTGTACCGTATTCTTGAATGACTGCCCGTCATGTTCATCGTCATAACATCTAGCAGCCACCTTGCTGCTCATGAAACGTCCAACAACTGTCTTATTGGTAGTTATGATACCACTCCTCCTACATCAACATACCTGTGTTAGTTTGTTATATGATAATTATGAAGTAAAAAATGCACACACTTTTTGTGTCAAGTTAATTGGAACTGTTAAAATGTTCATAAGTTGGATGCACCAATGAACTACAAGTAAAAAATATTGATACGTTTTAATATTTTACACTTGATTTTGGCCCAAATTAAGAGAAGAAAGAACACAACGCAAGAATAGTTATTTATCGATACATCTTGGCCCAAATAGAAGTAAGAACCCAGCCCAAGAACAATACGGTGAGCAACGAATTTTTTCTTAGCCCCCATTGGCCTAAATGTTTGGATCGCCACTGGTTGGATGTTATGAGTTTAAATATTTTCAAGCACTCTGATAATGGCATAATTAAGGTAGATTCTTATAGTATAATAATTAGGAAACTTGTAATAATGAATATGATGGATGATAAAGAAATGTAGTTTTTCAAATAGGATACAGAGGCAAAAACACAACTAATAAAAGGGTATAGTTATCGCATGGGCGGAACTACCTTGGGTGGTCCGGATTACGGGTCCGTTCAACCTATTTAGTATAATTTTTTTTCTTCCAAATACGTTATATTTTTTAATGGTACTACGGGTAAAATAGATTGAGATACCGGTCAATGTAGATAATCCTAAACTTTTGAAAGATTTTATAGCAATAAAACTTATAAAGATGTATTTGTGCCACTAAATGAGAAATGAAAACTAACAAAAGTGGTAAATACTCTTATAAAACGATAAAATAGCGAAAAATCCTTAAAACTGCTTAAAAAACGTAACAATCAAGTCGTTAAGGTTACTTTGCACGGATGCGAGATTAGTGAAAAAAATTTGTGCTACCAGTCAATAGGAATCCTGGTTCCGCCACTTATAGGTAAATGAAAAAAACATAGAGAAGAAAGGGAACGATGATGTCAATGATCACATTGATACTTCGAATCATATCGTTTATAGTTTTAAAAGAAAAACATTGAAAATCAAGAGAATGAGAGACTAACCTATGAAGTACTACTACACTCTTTATGGTAGATGCAATAAGTCCACCTATAATACTCATGGCTCAAAATGTTGAAATCGATGACAACTTGTTTTTCCTGTTCGAGTACAAACTTGTTAAAAGAAAAACTCTTATGGATGATGATCAAAGTGCATGCAAGTCTTCTTTTATGGAGGCAATAAGGTACGGTTGAAATAAGAAAAAGTTATAAAGCACAGATTCTTCCATTCATTGTGTGTATATTAGTTCTGTAAATTCTAGAATAGGGGGCATGAAAAGCAACATGTTAGTATGCTACTATTCTATTTTTCACACTCTTTTGAATGGATTAAATTAATTAAGCCAAGGAATATAATCTCCTTTGGAAGTGTTTTGTTGGGGAAGAACTAATTCGCCTGTGTACTTAACAGGTTACATGCTTTATGTTTATTGTTTCCCATTTATGGGGTCGTGTCAAAATAAACTTTGATTATTGATCATCCATTTATAAAGAACAATAATTATAAGTCCAGTCTTATAGTTATCTTATCCCATTCACACAGAATTTTCTTATTGGCAAAATTAGCTTGATTTTAAATCACTCATTTTTTTTAGGAATCAAGAAGTCTAAATCTAGTCCTAGATTTTCTTTCAGGAAAAATAATCATAACAGAACAATATATACACCCTTCGATTAAATGCTCATTTGGCTATATAGTTTGGGATAATCGATCTACGCAATTTCAAAACTTTTCCTTCTCCCCTTTTTTTAAAAAACATTTATACATGACATCCAAATAAGTTTTAATCCCTACTTTGGTATTAAAAAAAATACCAATTAAGTTTTTCCATAATAATAAAGGTTTTGTTAAGCGAAACACTAACGGTTTCGCTAACAGTTTCGCTAAAATGAATTAAATAGTTGTACACTTACCATAAAATTCAGGATAGTCTTTGATATGAAAAGGTACAATGTTTTTATATACGTTAAGTAAAGTCTTAATGGTTCATTTAACATTTTTTTTTTCTAAAAAGTTAGAACCAATAATTAATGGCGAACCATACCTAAGTTATGTGTATGCAACCTCGTATCTCATGGCGGCTACTGGAGGATTATATACATTGAAATATGAAATTTCTTTGTGTAACCCTTGTACTACGACACTACGTGATAGATTAAGCTTTGCTTTTTCCAAAAGGGATCAGCTATGATTGAATGAATGTTTATAGTATGAATAAACTTAAATCGTGTTGATAGTCTATATGTAACTTATCCAATTTATGAAATAAAATGGCTAAATTCGATTGTCGCTATATGCAATGAATATTTATGCATAATTTGTTATACAATATGTACATTTGTGCATAGACACAAATTACAAGGGAAATATCAATCGGTAATGGCTAACAACATATTTAGCCGGTAATCTATTACACAAATTAGATAAAATAACAAGTTACTTACATACAAATGATAGAATTTAAGTTTATTTCTACAATAAACATTCGATCATATCTCTTATTAAGGGTGAGATTGAGTCGGTTTGGGTTGGATTTGCCCTAAAACTGAAACTCGAACCGATACTTTTGGTTTTTGAAAACTAAAAACTGTTACGGTTTTGCTTCGGTTCGGTTTGTCAGTTTTTTTTTCGGTATTTTATTTTTACTTTTGTGTAGTGTCGAATGACACATTTTTATAACGCAATAAGTTTTATAAGTTCAAATGGTTGGTGTTTGTATTCGTTATTATCAATTTTGAGTTATTTTTAATATTTTTATTTGAGAAGTGCTAAATACAGCCCTAAGGTGCATAAAAAACTTGCACATTCCATATTAAAAATTCACCCCTAAACTTTATGGTAAATGTACAAATAATTTATGCACTTTATTTAGTAACCTCCTTTTTATTTTGGACAGTAGGAATGGGTATTGTGATTTACTCAGGACTTGCAAATTAAAAAAGTATAGTTAATATTTTTGTCAAATGGCTAAATACTGAATTATTATTGATTGTAAAATACAACTATATGTTTCTTGTTGTACAGTGTGCATTTAGTATCAGGGTATGCATTGGTGGGAGAAGTATAGAGATATGAAATATTGTATGCTAACCTACAAATTGTAATTGTAATATCATTTAAATATTTAATAAATAAAAATATTTTTTTTGGTGCGGTTCGGTTTTTATCAGTTTTTTCATATGAAACCAAAACCCGAACTAATCCGGAAAACCAAACCAATCGGTTTCGTTCGGTTTTCAGTTTAAGCCCTACCACCCTTGGATCGAAATGCTTGCATCATCTTTGACTGTATTTTTAGTCAAAGACGTTTTTATCTTTCAACTTTCACAATTTTTTTGAACACTCATAAATTTCGACTTTTTTTTTGCAACTTTCGCTATTTTATTCAAATAATAGATTGCTTATAGATTAATTGCAGGCAATTTGAAAAACACTCTTTTGAGTGCGATCAAACGGATTTTTACAAAAAAGCATGTCCAATGTTTTGATAACAAAACAATATAAAAAACGCCCTATTAAACGAATATATTTTAACTTTGGTCCATATTTTAATAAGGGTTTTATTTATAAGTTTACAAATTCTTGATTTTTTATTAGTATGATGATTATAATCGACCCTCCATATTTTAATTAGGGATTTTCTTTAAAGGATCATTAAAATGCAAGATAAATCTAAAATACAAGATAAATATAATTATTAAAGAAAATATTTTCCTCAGTACGGTATATTTTTTCTTCTCTCAGTATTTTATACCTTTTAATTTTTATATTTTTTGTCAGCTTTTTATATGTACAAGTTTAACTATTTTTATATGGTTTATCCGCGTTTCACGCGGGTTACAAGCTAGTTTACCTATATTTCAAGATATAAATTATTTTTTAGAAATAGAGAAAAAAAAAGCCATTTAATTACCCTGAACTCTAAAAAATCACATTTTTGATGTTACCTTACAAGTTTCAACACCCAAAAAAAAGTCAATATTATATCTTTTAAGTTCGTCGAAATTGTTGAGTTTTTAGTGCCAATAACACACAAATTAAGAAATAGCTTCTACATCACACAAATAGAAACCGAACCCAATCTGTTGGGTTTTTAAAAAACTAACACCCAACCCAATGGATCTGATTGGTTCAGTTTTTCAGTTCAGCTTTTGTCAGATTTTTTGATTTTTCGGTTTTTCTGTTCAGTTTTTCTTCATCCTATGGTAAAACATAAACTAGCTATTCAAATTTTCTTTCATTTAATTTTATACTTCCATATAAAATTCCCCTAATTAATTGCGTCATTCTTGTATGTCTTTATGTGTTTTATTTGTAGTCAAAGATGTGACTAGAATAATAATAATTAATGAAATATATATCAATGGAGCACGTACTGGTTTTTTCCATTTAGTCATGGGTTGGAATATAGGATTTTCTTGATGCTTTTTATATGCCAACGTTTTATAGATGAATATAATTAAAAATCTGGCTTCGCGCTGTGCATATAGTAGTATCTTTTTAAATTCTATGTCAACTTAAAATAAATTAAACGATCGAGCAGCATAATACAGATTTTGTACCGTTAATTAATCTCCATTGAATCGTTTTTAGTCGTATGAGTCATGTTATATCGACATCCATCATACAATTCATACTGACATCCATCATACAATACATACATACCGGTTGTGTACATCAAAACTAGATTTATATTGGATAAAACACCTTTCAAATGCTTTTATAATGTAGTATAAATGCACGCCATGCTTTTATGATGTAGTATAAATGCACGCCATGCTAGTAAGACGCTAGTTAGTGTTGAATTTATTAGCTAAGTATGTATTGTGTGTTTGTCTCACATTGGAAGGAGATATAAGTATAAGTGTGTTTATAAAAACTAGTTTGATTAAAGTATTCAGATGGATAAAGTCTTTTTGGAGGGAAACTTTAATACCCGTTTTTATAATGGATAAAATCAAAAACACGGTTTTAAGTTTTTGGTGGTTATCCAAAATTGTCCTTGGGTTGGTTTTTGACAATTTAAAAACTGTCAAAACTCTTATATATACAGGCATAGCCGCATAGGGGACGTATTTTCATTATCTTTTTTCCTTCTTTTTTTACTCTGATACAAATACATATATACAATGTTCATATAAAAAGATTAAAACTATGTTGTTTAATCTTTGTATTTGGGGTGAATCATGGGAGTAAACTAGTCTGTTAACCACCAGCGTTAGAATAGTGGAGGCTAATATTCCTTAAGAATAGTGTTTAATCACGTGCTCAAAATCTTTTGTTGTTTATATATATATATATATATATAGGGATCGAGTATTGTAAAACAAGTATTAGAGTAAAATAAATAGGACAAGATCTTAACCCTTAGATCATGGTTAAATTGATACATGAAGATTCACGAAGAAATTGATGCCCTATGATTTTTATGATGCACGATGATTTTCAGTGAAGAAAAACCTATTGTTTTATTTGTTTTACTTTAATACGTGTTTTATTTTACCTAAAACCTATATATATATATATATATATATTTTTCTATTATCAGATTTCTAACAGTTAGAGGCAAAAGTGTACAAATACAATCTAGAAATATAACTGTTGAAATATAGTCATTCTAGATTTCGCCCGAGGCTTAACTTTAACTATAATGATGGAACGAAAATTTAAAACCCAATCGTGTTAAGTGTTAACTAAAGGTTATTATAATATTTCATGCCATCATTTTCAAATTGTAATGTAATTTATCATTTTCAAAAACCGCTAGTATCTTGCTAGTTCGGTCCTTATTATTTAATTAAGTTTTTTTTCGTTCTAAAAAAATATATTTCATGTCATTACTTTCAAATTGTAATGTAATTTATGATCGAACAACTAAAAAGTTGACTTCTAACTTTCTAAGTATCCCACGAACGTGAGAATTATTTCTTCTTAAAAGTAAAGAAATCATATTACATGCTTTTGAATTATCTCATTGTAATTTAACTTCCACATGTCTACAAACCTGGGAAATTTATTTCTTTTCAAACAGTGAAATTATCTTTTAACAGTTAGTCAGTATTCTATATTAAAATATATATATACCTTATCATGGTAAAACTATGTACCTACTTTAAAATATGAGATGTAAACTATAAATTGTTACAAATGATTCAGTAACAAAAAGAAAAAAAAAAACACTTATCACTCCAAATAATCAAACCCTTTTTGAGCAATGACTATTATAGGTGAAATAAATCATATCACATGCATTTTTATATCTCATGAAAAATTATATCTTCGTGTCTCAAATTCTAACCCCTCTCATACAAGGAAATGAAACTATTTCCATTTTTTTATTTTCATTTCAAACAAACATCCTCTACATAGCAAAAGGAAATTAAGAAAAAAAATTAGATTATGGTAGCGTTAAATACATTGAATAAATTAATGCTTCTCGAACAATATAATTTTAGAGATCGAGATGTTGCTTTTCATATTGAATTATAGAAGCATACTTACATATGTTGCTTTTCATGTGTCGTAATATTGGTTAGTTTATGGAACTAATTAAATCAAATTAAAATACAATGAATGGTAGAATATGTTCTTTAGAATTCTTTACTATTTCATATCGGCATCTATCTTATTGCCTCTATAAAAGGAGGCTTCTGAGTGTTTGATCATAAAGCACTTAAAAACAAGTTTGTACTCGAAAAAGAACAAGTTTTCTCATCGATTTCAATTCCCCTTTTTGAGCAATGACTATTATAGGTGGACTTATTGCAACTACCATAAAAAATGTACTTCATAGGTAGAGGGCTCTCATTCTCTTTGTTTTCTTTAGGTCTTTTTTTTTATTTGAACTGTTAATGATTTACATTATTATGTTTGTAACAAATATATATTCAGGAGGAGTAGTTTCATGAATCACAAGACACTTATTGGACGACGTTGCATAAGCAGCAAGGTGGCTAGATGGGATGATGATGATGATAGTAATAAGCATGAAGCGGTAGTGATGCAATCATTTAGGAATAATATTAAGGTACAATTAATGCAACAAGAAGATAGACAACGTATTGAAGGAAGCTGTTGGATTCCGGATCCTCGTACAGGAATATATTATCCGAAAGGTCACGAATGGGTTATGAAAGATGTTCCTGATGGTGCTGCAACCTTCACTTACAACTATTGGTTTAGGAACACCGAACTATAGTTTGAATCTCGCTAATCATTAAAAATACATATAATAACATGTATTATTGGTACTATTATAGTATTATTATCTTTACAACTCTAGCTAGTGAAAATTTAAAGTTAATTAGAACTTAATTAAAAGTTAAATGTATGAATAAATGAGTGTACGTACGTGACATCAATTAGTACTTATGCAACTTTTTAAGGACTACCTATAATTAATTAGTCAATCGAAATTGTAAGTAAAAGATGCATGCGATTATTGTAGGGTCGATATCATGTCTTACGCAAGTATTCTTATTTGTTTCTTTTTATCCAATAAGTATCTGTGCCTTTTCTTATTCGTTAAATATTATCATCAGTATAAAATGTCAGTTATTAGTATATACATTATCCATATAGACAAATGAGTATTAATATTGTTTGTTTTATATGCTGAATGAAGAGTTAGTAAAACACAATGTATGTGAACAAACATTACTGTATTAAAAATATTGATAAAAATAATATATATGTGACATTAATTTCAACTAAGTCATCTTTTGTCACTTAATTAACACAAACATATCACCTAAGAGTTGTCTAGTTAAAAATAATATATGTTTGAATAAATATAATCTATTAAACAATATTAGAGGGTACTCAATGGTGAGTACTCATCCCCCAAAAACTAGTCCCTGTCAGCGCCACATCAACAAAAAATACTCCAAGGACTAATCCCCCAAAAATGCACCCAATGGACTCATCCCTCAAGGACTAATCTTGGACCCACTAATTTTTTTGTCTTCTTCTTTGTATATAGCATTAAAACAACAAAAAAATAAATAAAAAATAATAATAATAAAAGACTCGTCCCTGGAGGGACTAGTGACCAGGACGAGCACCAAGGACGAGTGGAGAACTAGTCTCACCCAATGGTGTAGACTAGTCCCTCCATGCCGGACTAGTGAGGGACAAGCCCCATTGGGCACCCTCTTATTGTCCATTATATACAATAGCTAAAAGAAAAAAAAAATGTTAATCACCTAACTCATATGCCTAAAAATCAACCTAAAACTTTAAGAAATTGACATATGGATACCACTAATTCTCTTTCCTAATCTTGCCACTGATTTTTTCACATTTCATCATCCTATAATTAGGTTGATTGATTATTAGGGATACAAATTAGGTTGATTTATCATTATCGGAAAGAAAAATATTAAAAATCAGTCGATTAATGGATAAAACTACATTGTACCCTTTTGAGTTAAGTCTTTTTTTTTTTATGGAATAAATTAAATCAAACATGTACATATAATTTGTTACATGTGTTGCTATACAATTATTTAATTAGAACAAAATTAAAATGAGAACACTTAAAAACTACATTTTGATGCATTAAAAGTCCATAAAACTGACATAGTACACAACTAATTATCATTATTTAAGTGTTTAACAACACATTGATCCGTCAAAATCGAAAAAATCACGTTTTGAAAGAACTCAACTCGACTCGACCATTTTTTTTTTTAACAAGTTGACTTTATTTGACCAATCCATATTTAGAAAATTTTTAGACAAAATAAGGTGAAAAACTCAAAATGTTCAAATTCAAAATCTAACAAATTAGAACACCTTAATATGTTATAATAAACATATCCTATAAATTTCAGACCTTGAAAACATCGGATGAAGCTCGGAAAAATTTTGCTCGAAGATAGAGAAACTGCGGCCGCAAGCACGATCGACCGTGCTTTGCGTCCGTGCTCTCAAAATCTGAACACCAAGAGGAAATACTGCAGACGCTAAGCACGGTCAGCCGTGTCTGCGTCTGTACTCTTACTGCACACACAAAACATCAAATTTGACTATTAACTCATTTACAACCTTATCCAAACTCAAACACAAGTTCCATCACACATCAAATTTGATTTCAAACCTTCACATGACATAATTTACAACATAATTACTACATTCGAAACTTTAACCATTGAAATTTACACTAAAACAACCAAGCGGGTCACTCGCCCGCATTTACCCAAAGTGACGAAATGACCAAGTTGACTCCAAAATGATTTATACTTCAATCCACCATAATAGTCAAGACTTCAAGACTTAAAATACATCATACACAACATTCTCATTCGAAAGACACATGTATCAAGAGCCAAGAGTTTGAGAGGGAATTAACTAGGTTTCTAACCAAAATGTCATTCTTCTATGGATGACCAAATACCTTCAAGTCACTAACACTTCAAGTCAACAACTTCAAATCAACAATACCTAGTTCCTTCTTCCGGAACCACCTATAAAATGGTAAACAACTAAAACGTAAGCGAATGCTTAGTGAATAAACTTGCATACAATTATACATACGAAGGAGGGCAAAAACACAAAAGATTATCGCATGTAGCCAATGATACCGTCATATCATCACTTGCATACTCACTTTTGCGCTAACAAAACATACATGGATCCACATACGCTAAACAATCATCAACATGATTAACTATCGGGATTCTTAGGCCCCGGAGGTTCTTAGGCCTCATAAACACTATGCCCCATATGGGCCTACGCCGAATCAATCACCACACATGGATAAATAAACTTCAACATGATGTGGTCAACACCACACATGGACAAAAGGCTTCAACATGATGTGGTCGATTGACCCAACGTATACATAAAGGTATGCAAGAGTACTCACATCCTCCGCGACTATCAACAATCAACAGTGCAACAACAAGTGCAAAGCTTTCAACCTATCAATTCAATACAATATGCACATAAGACTTTATTCACAATCTTGGCTAACTCACTTAGCCAAACTAACGATTCACTAACATTCCTATTCTCCCAAACTCAATTTCCTTGAGTTGGCTTAAAATCAAGTTTCACTTAACAAAGCTCAATCTTTTTAACTCATCAATCTCAATAATCTATCATTTTGCTAAAAATCTCATTTTACCACCAACATGTGGCCATTTCATCTAGTTGCTCAAAATTACCAAATTCTCATTCACTAGCCTTTTCCAAACCCAAAACCCAACCCATTTGTCATTGAGTTACTTCCACCTTTAACAACAAAATTAGGTAGTTCATCTTACCTTTTTCAACCACATTTCAATAACTAGCAAAAATTTCACCTTTTCTTGCAAAGTCAAAATATTACTTTGAACTTATCAATTTCATAATCAAACACATCATATAACTCAATGACAACTAGGTTAACTAAGGAATTGGGGAGAATATAACCATAATTCATCTTCTAGCAAAAACCCCCAAATTGGTTCACTCCATGAACCCTAATTTCAAAAGAAGATAAAAACTAAATTAGGGGAATTCAATACCTCAATAAACAATAAGTTAATGCAAGACTTAAGTTGGAAATTCTTCTTCCTTTCTTTTCTCTTTGAAATTCGGCCACCACCACAATACCCACAAACCCGAACTTTTCAATTCTTGAATGAAGATTATTTGATGGTGATGATTATTATGATTTCTATTCTTGAATTTGAAGGAATTAAGCTTTGATTTTTGAAGAATTAGGAAGAAAATGCATGAAGAAATGATGGGGAGCAAAGTGGAAATGTGACTAAGGAAAAAGATGGGAGGCTGGCACCCTCCTGTAATGCCACGACCCAAAATAAAAAATAGTGGGTATTTTACCCGCTATCCGCTAAAGTTCCAACTAAATAAACCCCATATCCAAAAATAAAATACTGGGAAATTATTTTAATGTCAAAACTACAAAAAGGGGTTAATTCATTTATCTTAAAATTATTGGGGTGTTACACGTTTTTTGTTGGATGCATCATTTTGATTAATATGCATCCAAGATGGATGCACAAAACAAAAAACGTGATTTTTTCAATTTTGATGGATCAATGTGTTGTTAAACACTTAAATAATGATAATTAGTCAAGCACTATATTAGTTTTATGGACTTTTAATACATCAAAATGATGTTTTTAAGTGTTCTCACCGTTCTTATTTTAAAAGTGTTCTCACCGGAGTGTTACCCATATTCTAAAAACTCTATATTATTTTTAGATAAGTATATATATTTTTTTAAAGTATATATATATCTAAAATAAAACTTTTGTTAAAACTAATACGAATAGAACACTTGATGGATGGGTTGATATTTTTCTAAAAACTAGAAATTTTTGGAAGCCAATAATAATCCAATATAGAAATGGGCTTTAAAAATCTGGGAGCCAACAAGTAAAGTCCATCATTTTTGAGAAACACCATAAGAATCCTGCACCGCCGTCCCACGCTAATCAAATCCACATGATTTGAGGGCCGTTATGAAACAAATGTAACGGATACTCTAATTCATTTCCTTTTAATTAATAATTTTCAAAAAGAACTTTCGTTTCTTCTTTACTCTCCAAAAAAAAAAATCATATCACTCACATCTTCAACCTATATTTATACACAAATTCAACAATATATATATTTCCATCTCGATTTTCGATATTATTAATAATCAATATTAACAATAATTCAATCAAGTATTCTTATAATAATAATAATAATAAATTGAAATTTAAAAATGGATTTAGGGTGTTTGGATTTGGGTTGTATTGAAAAACAAATCAGTCAAAAATCTGGTGTTGATAACAATTCAGATAATGATTATTTGCCTTCAACTTCAAAGCCTTTAAAGGTATGTTTGTTGTATATCTATCTCTATATCTCTACTTTTATTTTGTTTATTAATTTTACTAACTTTCCATTAACAAACCCTAATTTTATTTATGCTTTAAGCTTGTTTATCGATTTCCCCTAATTATTGATGATAAGTGAAATTCAACTCGTTTTAAGTTAAACTCGAAGTTGGTGATATAGGAAAACATAAGGAAATGTTTATTGATGTATGTTACTTGAGTAAGATATGTTGCAGACCGCAACGTTGTATATGCATAGATTATATATAACGAGCGAGTTTTAGTTAGTCCTGGTTTAAAAGTTAGTGCTTGATGGATGCTATCATTTCACGAAAGATTTGATTTAGCACTCGTGTATCCTCTACTTGCTGACATATTTTAGAAATGCAGTGATAAAAAAAGAAAAAGCACAGGTGCTTGAATCATACGACACGCTTATTCGCCTAGTTTGTGTTCATCTATTGATGAAAACATTTTATGGATACAACTTTTTTGTAATATTGATACAGGTTAATGTTCTAGAACTATGTGATGTGTGTCATTGAAATTGGGTTTTAAAGTTTGTGTATCTCGATCTCAATTGTGATTATAAACTCATATCCAGTTGATATAGCTAGGTTTTTTTGTTTCATATTATTTTGAAATATGCTTAATAAGATCACGGGGAATTTGGTTATTGTGATTTAAATTTTGTTGATTTTGGGTATTATTCCATGGAAAATATAGAATAAGGTATCAAAAGAAGGAAATCAATCAAGCCCGAGGCTGCTTAGCAGATTGACAGCTCAGATGAAAAAGCCACATCGCCGTAAAACTTCACCTCTCAGCTGGTTTCCACGCAAAAAAGGGGATTCCTACCTTACAAGAAAATTGAAGTTGCTTCAGGTAGTGTAACATATCAAGCCTTTGTGGTCACTGCATTTAGTCTGAAAAGCCCAACCATATGATTGATTTTTTAATAATACATCTATCTCAGGAAGTGGATGGCATGAACTCAACACTAGACGAGACACTTGGTGACACAAATCCCCATTTCTCAAAAGTTTTAAAAGAAAAAATGGCTGTCAGGGAAGCTGCTCACAGGGCAATCGAGGCTCGAAGGGCTGCACTGGTTGAAGCATCCTGGTGTCGAATTCTTCGTGCAGCTAGGTTATCTACAAATCCTCGCAAATTCTTATTGTTTTATGTTACTATTTAACTTCTACTTAATTACTTGATTTTGTGCTCACAGGATTGAAAGTAAAGAAGCCGAAGATCTTTTGGTGAAAGCAGAAAAAACTGCCACTGAAGCTTTTGAATCTGCCAATGAAATTGGAGTAATCATGTATGACATCCAAGATTTACCTAGAAAACATTGTAAGATTGAAACATCTGCTGTAAATGGAGGAGAATCAACTACACATAAGGTTACAACGTCGTTTGATACAGCATTTGAGGTGGATAAACAGGTAGCTTCTGCTGTGAAAGCTGCATTCGTCAGGCTCTCAACCTGTGCATCCATAGGCAAACAAGAGTTCAAAGAAATCTTGAAAAAAATCAGTGAGAATCCTGATTTAGATGAACACTGTCAAGATCTATATGACTCCGCTCCAGAATATGATTCAGATGTTGCACCTGAATTTGAATCAGATTCCCACAAAAGTGTGATGGAATTGTCCAAGGAGAAACAAAGGGAAAACCTTGTTGATATGATGTTTCAAAGGCTGAAGTGTTTGCAGGAAGAAGAACTTGCATCTCTCGCCACCATAGTTGCAACATGTGGTTTGAATGCTGCTCTAGCAAAAGCCGAAAATGGCATCAATGATGGGAAGGTTTCTTGCAAAGAAGAGCTTCCAGGACTTGACAAGTTTCTGGTCAAACGGATGACCAGACTTGAAAAGGAGATACAAGATGCAAGGAATGCTAGAACTAAAGAGACATCTGATAAAGATAAGAAGATTTCAAAAGAGCCAGAGGCTTCAGTTACTGACTTGGGAAGTATGCTAACCAAGCGCACTTCAAAACTCGAGAAAGAAATAGAAGAGAGCAAAAGAAAGTTTGGGAATGAATATGAGCCAAAGGGTAAGAAATCTGAAAGATTGAAAAACGAAATGAAAGATGTACCGAGCCTCGATCAGGTTTTGGTGAAACGTGTGTCACGTCTTGAACGAGAGGTACAAGAAGCAAAAAAGCAAAAAGAAAATGTCGACACGAATAAAGAAAGGAGTAAAGAAAATGAACTAAATGCTGATAACCGTGCTGAAGGATTGGATAGTATTTTGGTAAAGCATGTTTCAAAACTTGAGAAAGAGAAAATGGCATTTAGGGACACGAATGAGGATGTAAAAGTGAAAAGAAAAGACAGAAAGTCGGATTTGGAGCATGGTGAAGGTAGTTTGGACCAAATTCTAGTAAAGCATAAATCAAGACTCGAGAGAGAAAAGGTGGCTGTTGCTGTGGAACAACCTGTTAATGAGATGAAAAACCCATTGGTGGCAAAGCGAGAAGCAAGGGAGAGAGAGTTGCAAGAAGCGTGGGGTGGTGTGAGTTTCGGGAACTCCGTGCGCCCACATGTCTCTAGACTTCAAAAAGACAAGGTAAGTTTCATTTAATTTCAACTTTCTGCTATATGCGATCTGTCTGTGTGATTGACCTTGGATATGGGAACTTAGCTGTTTTTGTTTCCTTTACAGGCTGCATGGCTTAAAGCCGAAGAAGAGGAAAGGAAAGTGGCCAAGCAAGGAAGGGCGGCTTAAAAGGTCAAACCATTCAGCCATCAGATGATAAAAAGAAACATTTCTTTTGCTTTTATCTTTCATTTTGTAAAGTCTTAACGTACCTTCGTCATCTTTTATATGTTCAGTTTCTCTAAACTTGATTGTCAATGAATACGATTCTGGCATTATTTGTAGAGTTATCAAACTATCAATGAACCTTTGGCTTAGTCATGGTTTTGGCTTCCTCTATTTCTTACTTCATTGATAAGTCCTCAAAAAAAGCAGTTCAAGTTGGGGCTTTCATAATGCCTAATGTGTGGACCATTTCCATTACATGTTGTCTGTTTGCTTTGTCTCGTAATCTGGTTTTAAAAGTCATCAAAAGTGTTCTTGGGTGCCCCCTTATTATAGGAGTATTATCTTATATTGTTATGTAGCACAAAGAATTATTAGTTACATTATCCATGGCAAGAATTATTAGTTACATTATCTATGGCATGAATTACATAATCACATGAATTCATAAAATACCAAGGATTATTAAAGGGTGATTAGTTGCATACATATCTTTTAAACATCTTAAGGACAAATATTTGTTAGAACGCTAAATGATGTCATAAATATTGTCAAACCTTGGGTCCATCTGGGTCGCGGATTGTATCATCAAAGAAAAGGAAAGAGTTGAAACCTGAAACAACCCCATCAAGTCCTCCATTCAACATACTTTATATTAACTGGAATATTGGATTGTGACTGCCACTTCTCAAACAACAACAAAAACCGAAAAACAGATCTATAAGACCCAAAACCCAAATCAAGACATAATTCTCAACTTAATATTAGCTTATTCAGATAATTTAGGTAGCGGGTTCATCAATGCACTACAACTTTGTTTGAGTTCAATATCACCTCCGATTTTTCTAAACTGCTTTCTTTTCGGATCCATATTATTATTCCTGATGGTGATGTGAGTTAGATGTTAACTTATCAAGCTTGCAATCGCTAAAGCAAAAGAGAAAGCTTTCATTAGCATAATTTGCAAGTATTAATATGTCATGTAGACTTCCCTAGGAGCCTAGAGGTAATACCAATAACGCAAAATACCTCCAAAAAAAAAAAAAATTAAATAAATAAATAAATCTATATACGTGCACATATAAACACCGGCATATATATATAACATGTTGCGGTAACAAATGCTACATGTCCAAGACCGTAAATTGGGAACGTATATGCTACAAATCTCTTTGGTGCACGGAAGATAGAGCACCGATGACCCGATGTGTATATATTGACATATGTAATTAGAGCGATTTATTTAACCTTGTAACACTATGATCTCCATGTAATTGTCGGTCACCTGTATTATATTACACATAAAAACAAAACAAGACTTGTACAACGACGAGGATGGTATGGTCTTAATATGATAATAAACTGGTTACAAAGATATGGGATGTATTATATTTGTTGCGTAAGCCATGTTTTGTCAATCAAAAAAGGGAATCAAAATATATTGTTTTCTAGGCTTATATTAGTACTAGTGTCCTTTCACAAAGATTAAAAAACACACTCAATATGATATTATCAAGTATATATATGATTGCATAGGATTCATTTCTGATTCATTTGGATCCTTTTCACTATGATGGGATATATATTGGTATGCTTTTCAGAATGACTTTTATTTTAGTGACCGAACGATTATGCAAAAAATTCATTTCACACGAATGATCAAGATATATATGCAGACGTTGTCTCAAATGAATTTTCTATGACTTGTGAGGTTTAAATTGGAAACCTTTATTCATAATTAAAAAAAAAAAAAAAAGTACTTCAATCACTAAAGATTTGATCATATTTCTTATGAAAACTTGTTTCTTTGATTTTTATATTATTACAGAAATGGAATGAATTGAATGTGGTAAATTTTCGGATTATGCTACCCCAAGAGGATGAATCATTGGCTCATCTATATGCTTTTTAAACGGGATATCTCCATAACCTGTTTTTGAACTCTGTTACTAACCACCAAAAATATTTATTTTTATAAATTGAACCTAGGATCTCATTAGTACAATTACTAGGTCATCTTAGTATTAGTTTAACATTGTCTCTATTATCAAAAGAAGATTTAAAGCATTGGTAATTGTACATTAAGCTAGCGTTTTTGTAAACAAGCAAACATTGAGTGTTTGTTTACATGAATTAAGTAATTCATTTATCTAGAGTGGTTAACTTGACATTTTCATAATTAAGGAAAAGAAAGGGACCTACCATATGGCTAGCTGGGCATATGCAGCAACACACAACAGTTGGATGGCACCAGAAAATTGGACCCTACATGTTTAGTCAAATTGACTCACACTTCTTGTTTTGTGTTTTCCATTTTTCTTTTATTCCAGATATAGTCGACTTATTGTGCAAATTGACTAGTGTTAGTATGTTGGCAGCTGGGTTAAAGCCGAGTGGTTGGTGCAACCACGCGTGGAACATCACCGCCGATACACGTGTGGGCGGTCGATTTTTGGTGGAAGTTCCACTCGCGTGGAAAGTACGGCCTTGTGACCGTTGGAGGGGGTTAACGGCTAGATTTGGTACTTTTGTGTTTTTTTTTTATTTATCTTTATATACCACACCTTTTTTCTTCCATTTCAAATCACACACACAAAAACAAACTCATTTTCACAAATGGCAAAATGATTTGAATTTACGGTTTTACTAGATGAACCGTTTGAATGATCTGATGATAGTAGTTTGGAAGTATTTGCAGATGCGATTTGAGGCCGATGCTAAAAGTTCTACGGCAAGGTCAAAGCGTAAAGTTGCTAACCACAACCGTTGGGAAGCTGGAGAAAGATTTTTCCGCGAGTACTTTTTCCGATGAACCAAAATTCGATGAAGATTTTTTTGAGGATATGTATCGTATGCCTAAACGTTTATTTCTAAAGATTGTGCACTTGAGTTGCGGTATGAGTATTTTCATGGAGGTTATAATGGTAGGATGAAAAAAGAGTTTTACCGCAATACAGAAATGTACGTCCGTCATTAGGCAGCTTGCAACCGGTAACCTACCGGATGAGTATGATGAGTACTTGGAGATGGCTCAAAGAACGTCACGTGAATGTCTCCAGCTTTTTTGTAACGGCATTGTAGAGATGTATGAGAAACAATATTTGCGTAAACCAACAACGCATGATATTTTGCGATTGTACGAAGCACATGAGAAGAGACATCACCTACCTGATATGTTGGGAGCCTAGATTGTACACATTTCGTTTAGAAATGTGTCCAATCGAGTTGATGGAGGCGACGACTTCTCATGATTTGTGGATATGGCACGCATTAACAATATCAACGTTCTGGAGCAGTCTCCATTGTTCCTCTCCGAGCATATGGGCACGACGCCTAACTACCCATTCATTGTGAATGGCCACATGTACAAACGTGGCTATTATCTAGTGGATGACATATATCTCACATGGTCTACTTTTGTTAAAGCGTACAAATATCCAACCGATCCGAACGAGAAAAAGTTCAAGCGGCTACATGAGTCAGCTCGAAAGGATGTTGAACACGTCTTTGGTATTCTCAAGCAGAAATGGGTATCCTTTGTCGACCGTTTCAACAACACTCGGTGAAAGCAATAAAGAACCTCGTCTATGCATGTGTCATAATGCACAACATGATTATACAGGACGCCGGTCGCGCTATCAGTCCGGTCCATATTGGAGATCCCCGGGTCCAACCGAACAATGAGCATGATCGTTTACATGAGATACAGGACGAGAAGACACATTTTTGGCTCCGACACGGAGCATATTGCGGCCCAAGATTTACCATATCTCGACGATATTGAAGAGTAGAACATGTGATGATTTATATATATGTGTATATATATATATATTGTTTTTTAATTTTTTGAATGTTTTTATGTGTTTTAGTTTTATTATGTAATGTTTTTATGTTTTTAGTAATATTATGTAATGTGTTAATGTTTAATGGAATTTTAGTTTTAAAATTAAAAATAAAACTGTAATAAGTGGTGACAATGCCAATAAAATTTGAATTAGTAGTGGATTTGAGGTGGCATAGGAAGATTGGTTGGAAGTGAATGATAAGTGAGGGGTGGATGGAGGTGATGCTAACACCCTTACAAATAGTGAAGTCGTCACCTATGAAACTTTGTTGCTAAAGGGTGTATAACTTTTTGAGTCTAGAATTTAGAATTTAAACTTAAGACCTTCATGTATCTGTAATTCTACAGCCAAAAAGTTAAGTTTTTACCATTAATTAGCCACCAACCTTGTAGTTTACTTGTTTCTTCCTTTCATACTTTCTTAGGTATTGATATAAAATAATGAAAAAGGCAAAATCTATTCTGTCTCATTTTAACCATCGTACTTTTAATGTTTCAAATAACAAACGAACTTTTGAAACTTATATTTTTTGTGTAACTCGAATATTGTAACGGTGGACAATAATATTTTCTTAAGATAAATATAACATACCATAACTTAGCTTACAAGCATTATTAGATACCATTTAAAATTTACATTTGTCTTCTCAAGACACTATACAATTAAGGTTTCAACATTCCTCATATCGTTTGCACAAGTTTACAAGCTAAACCATGACATGTCATAACAAGATTTTATTATCTTATTTTAATACTCATTTGAGTCACACAATGGTTAAACTAGACAAATTTTAAAAGTTAAAATGATAAAACAAATAAATTGAAAATAAGTTGTATTTAATTAGTTAATGGGTTGGTGGCCTATTGGTAAGGTTTTTAACCTTGAAAAAATCCATCAGGGTTTAAATCTCACTTCCTACATTCATAAGAGTGAATTATTAAGGGGTTTTCGAGAATTTTAGTTTTTATGTCAGGTATGCGTAAAAGAAAGAGTTCTATTTAATTCATTGTCGTCACTTTCTTTGCTGATGCTAATCATTAGGGGTGAGCAAAAACTGAACCGGAAAACCAAAAACCGAAAAAAACCGACAAAATCAAACCGAAAAAACCGAAAACCGGATGAAATCCATTGGTTTGGTTTTCGTTTTCTAAAAACCGAACGGAGCGGTTCGGTTTTCGGTTTCATATGCCAAAAAACCGATCATAACCGAACTGAACCGAACTAAATATATTTTAATTTATTTTATTTTTATATCATATTACATTTGAATTTATAACTTATAATTTATAAATATGTTAATAATTTAATCTTTTTATCTTTTTATTGTATAAATCAATACAAATTGTATATTTTTAATAAAAACGTGCAGTAAAAACAATTCGTTTTATAAAAGTTATACAAATTTTAACATCTAAAAAATATAATTACTTAATAAAAAGCTTCTCTGTATTGAAAGTTAAATTTATAACATAATATTTTTAAAAAACTTAAAAAACAAAATTTATTAAAAAAACCGAAACCGATCCAAACCGAACCGGAAAACCGAGAAACCGAACCGAACAAAAACCGAATCCAATGGTTTTGGTTTTTCTAAAAACCGAATGGATCGGTTTTGATTTCGATTTTAGGCAAAAACCAAACCAAACTGATCCATACTCACCCCTACTAATCATCCTTTAATATTTACTACCACCCCCTGAAATGGATATTGCCAATATTTGGACCCCACCACTATCAAATATTTTATACTCTGCATCTCATCCACATACTATCTAATTTGGACATGCCCCCTGATGGGATGCAAGAGCCAATCAAATTCCATCAACCCCTGTTTAACCCACCAATTAGCTTCTCCTTTTTTCACAATTTACAAATTTTACCCTCCATCTATTACATTTATACATCTCACGAAAACAAGTGCTCACTGGTCTCACGGTATCAAGTTCCTATTAAATTCATAACTAACAACACTGATCGCCTGATCGGGTGTTACATTTTGCTAAAAGAACAAAATGTAACGGAAGATATTGAGTTTATGTTTAAAAAAATCGACTCCCAAGAACTAAACGTTATATTCCAAATGATATAAAACAAAAATAATATTATTTATGAACGTATTCCGATCAAAACTCACCGCATAATTAATAATAAAAATCATAAATAAAATAATAGTGCAATTTGGATGTTTGAATATTAATAATCGAATATTTGTATCATAAATAGTTCAGAAACATTATTGTAGTATATCAACCACATATTATATTCGTAGCATATGTTTTAGTTATATATGCAACGTACATCTCATATATAGTTCTCATCTCTTTGCCGATCAAAAAAAGAAAAGAAAAAAAAAACTACAAATTTATGACAGGATAAATAATTAGCCTGTGAAACAGCAGTTAGCTATATCTATAGATCGATTTAATTTTCTTTATAAAAAGAGTCTCAAAAGCTTTGTTTCACTACAAGTGGAATCAAAGGTCGTCGTTTCAGACACATCAGACGGCGTTACCGATCTCCGTTTATCCATCATGGTACTCCAGTTCTCATTTCCTGATGATGACGTAATAAGTCCTAAATTCAGATCTTCTGCCGTTAGTTTAGACACATCAAAGTTACAATTTATGTCTTCTGATGTAGCATCCTCATTTTCATTAACACCGGTTGTATTTCCAACTGAGGAAAATAGCTCCGGCATGGCGCGTATGCTCCCGCCTCGGAGCACGGTCTCGACCGCGGACTGGCAAACGTGCCAGTTCCCGGTCCAGAGCAAACCTACTGCTCCGTTTACCGGATTTATTGTTCGTCCACATGCTTCAAATAATAGAGACTGAAATAAAGCTATAAATAAAGCAAACAACAAACAAAAATTAGTCACATAAATGTACAAAAATAATTGTTATGTACGAAATAATAACTTCCACACAACGAGCTAGTAATTACTAGTAATTAGTAATTACAACTTCACACTAGACACTTGTACCTTTAATCATTAAAAAAAAAATAATACAGTAGTTTAGTAAGTATATATGGACAATATTTTATCGTACATGTTTTTGTTACATGGATTTTTTTTTTTTTTTATTTTTGTCATTTATTAACTTGTATTAGAAGTTACTGTGGTATGTTTTTTTTTACACTAGCCGATTTACTTTTTTTAGAGAACAAATTAATAATGTTTAACTTGTAGGTCTAAAGTTGGCTAGGTACAATTATTTTTATTGGGTCACTTAGTTAGACGGTAACATATATGAGTAAATTATAATTACCAGGGCGTTGGGATTCAGGGACAGAGGAAAGGAAGGACATGAGACCGGCTCGGCCGAAGAACTTAGCGACGAAAACCGTGGCGTTGGCTTGAGCTTGAGGAGTAGAGATCCCATGAAGACTATGTCTAAGAATGCAATTATCGTTACACCCTTTTCGAAGAACTCGACAGCCGTTACAACTCATATTGATCGATGTGGAGGCTTGATGTTCATATACCAATTGTTAATGTTGTTTTTTTGATGATAATTAGAAGGAATTCTGATGAAAAGTGGGAACAAGTATGTGCAAGATATGAGGGGAGTAAAGGGACATATATAGACAGAGAGAGATAATATTTAGGAAGTTTGGGAATTATTGGGTCGTTTGTTGGTGGATACAATATTTAATAAGATTGGTTTTTTAAGTATATGTTAAAATCATTTTTAGCAGCATGGGAAAATATATTTTAAAAAAGTTAAATAAGTGAATCATCATGTGATTTCATATATAAGTTTCTCTCAAAAGGGAATATGTGTTTTTATAAAATCTAAATGATCTCTTTTATTACTATTAACTTCGATTCATAAATCATAATGACATGAACGATTTACCTTTTGAAAGAAAGAAATCCAAAGGTTTTACCTAATTTTAACAAGTACACTTTTTATAAAAGTAAGTTCAAACAAAAGATATAAGAAGTTGTTATTTTATCTTTACAAAAATAGAAATTATACACGGGAAGAAAAAAAAATACTCGTTGATGTGTGGTTAATTGGGGTTAGAAATAACTATGGTTAAGTTAAAAGAGGTTGAATAGATATAGAAAGACGTGTGTGGTAATGGTGGTGTTCCAAAGGTATTGGGCAGGAGCGGCTCCGTGTCTCCGCAATATCATGTGTTTGTGTGGATATATTTCTTATGAGGGGTTTCGATTGTGTAAATTTGTGTGGATCCTTTTGCCGCCCCCCTTGTGTTTGGACATCGTATTCTTCGTCCTTATTCCACAAAACATATAAATTACTCTAGAAACCTTTTAATAATTTTATTCACACCCCCCTCGATATACTTTCTATGTCTAGTTGAACCTCATGGTTTTATAAATTCACTTTATTAGCCATTTTCGATTTTATATTTCAAAGTGATCATGACATTTAATCCACTTATTTTACTTGGTATTATTATATCATGCAACTATGCAAGAACCAAGATGATTATGGGAGTTCACGGTCCATCTTACTTTTCCATATTAACGGATAAATAACATGGTATCTTTATTCAACCTATACGGAAAAAATCGAGTTTTTAGCTCCAAATATACAGATATAGCGATGATATAATAATCCTATTGTGACATTGTCAGATTTTAGGGTTAACTAATGAGGCTTAAAACTCATATCTCTCTTTTGCTCTTGCATAGACTATATATATGTGTGTATATATATATAATTAGGGATTTTGGTCTAGTTGTTTGTGAAAACCTTGGGACCATATCATAAAACAAAAATAATGTAAAAATGATGTGTCAATGAATTTGAAAGCATGCATTATGGCTCTAGCTAAAGATTGTTATTATGAAAAGTATGTATCATATTTGATGCGAGACAGTCACCAAAGTGGTTATCAAACATTGCTGATAAAGATCCAGAAAATTAGAGTTTCAAGGTTTGTTGGACTCAAAACTCCTATGATTAATTATCAGTCAAATATCTCTCTATATCATAAGAGAGAATAGTCCAATGATTATGTGGCTGTAGTCTTTAATTGCCAGATCAACATTTTTCCAATGTGTAATTTTATGGTTAAGTTTTGTTTTTTAGGTCATGCCAACTAGATAAACACTTAATTTAAATTTATTGCTATTATTTAGGAATAAATTACGGTTTGAAGTTTTATCTTATTTGGGAAGAATATTTTAAAACGAGTAATTCTAGAAAGGTAGTTTGCAATTTTTCTAAAACGTACTTTAACAATAACTACATTTTATATGTACTACATTTTATATGAAATGACTTTTATAGTAATTTTTAGCCTCATGAAAGGAAACCGCCCCTTAATTTTTTTTTTCATCTAATTTTGTTATATGATTTATTTAAGTCATAATTTAGACTCATGGAATCTTATTTGGTTCAAAGGAAACATAATATGTCCATGGTTTCTTATAATTTGGATGCAGGACATAAATTTATCAAATTCCTATATTACTACAGAGTGAGAGTTTTTCTTTACAATTAGTGATAAAGTAGCATTATTTTCAGTCCATTAAAGCGTTATGTTTTAAATTTTCAAAATTCAACTTGTTGACCGTAAATATTTTTTTTATCTGTGTTATATAATACTTGACGAAAGTTATATGAATTTATGTATTTTAAAAGTGTTTTCATTAGTATGAATATCATTAAAGTTTATATAACACAAAAGACTATATTTAAAGTCAAAGTTAAAATAAATACCCTGAATATTCAAAATATGACACATTTATTGAGATGAAAAAAATATGTTTTTTGTTTTATCCTATAATTATTTGAGTATCTATGTTGTTATTATTGGTAGTAAAATGATTTTGGATGTAACTCTCCAATTTTATTTATTGAATGATTTTATTTTTTTTGTTTTCATAAATGACTTTAAATCCAATTTTCTAATTCGAATTCGTTTAATTTAAAGTAGGCTTGATCATAAAGACTTGAGGAGGTATATGAGTATATCTTTATTCTTTCATTTTTCCAATTAAGTTTTTATTTTATTAATATAAAGTATCAAATGGTATAATATTTGTTCAATGAATTATTGTTTAGTTTATAAATAATGTATGTTATTTTGTTCTTTCTAGCCTATCTTAAGTAGCCGGTGATATATGTGCATACTAATTGTACGGATATATTATTAATTAAAATTATCTTTCAATATCTCCTAAAATTACCATATTTATAGTATAAACTTTCTTTGTAAAATATTTGAGTTATAGTCCCATTGAGTAGTTTAGTATATAACTATTATAATCCTTTATGTAGTATTTGTACATTTTATTAGCACCAGGATGTTTATATACTTTAGACTGAGTCTTTAATTAATCATTATCATTATATGTAACTAAGTGAGAATATATTAAGGGTTATGTAGATGTTTTTTTCTCTTAATAAATAATTTTTTATTTATTCAACATTTAATAACTAAAAAAATGGACCCTTAGTTATCTAGCTATCTAACTATTTGTTTATTATATATATATATTCTATAAGGCAGGTTATTTTATATTTATTAGTAGTTTTTTTACTTAATATTTAATTATTTTTAAAAAGTTTCAATGTTTCTTATAATTATTATGTTATGGAATAAACTTTCTTTACAAAATATTGTGGATCATAATCTCATTGAATTGTGTAATGTATAGCTAATTTAGCCCTTTAGATAGTATTTGTATATTAATTTAGTGATAATTATTATTTTTCAAATGTAGTTGTTTAATACCTATATTATATTTAATAAATACAAATCATAAAATTTGTAAATATTGTTAATAGACTTTTGTTTCTAAGTATATCATTTCTCAATTATTTATATATATTATCTTTTATTATTCATGCTTCAACATATTTTACTTATATGATATATCATATATTCATTAATCATAATTTTATTATTTATCTCCATTGTAATCTCATACTTTTGTATTATCATATATTATAAATAAAAGTGTAACGATTAATTACTTTTTATTTACATTTGTCAATCATCCTCGTAGATCGTACGAGTTTAATCTAGTATCATATATGACTACACGAGATTAAACCCACATGTTGTGCGGAGAACATAAATAAAATATACAATAACTAATAGTTATATCATTATTTAAAATTTATAATAATATAAAAAAAATGTCAAATTACGAATGATGCAAACAATAAGATTATAGTTTATGAATATATGGTATGTCGAATATGTTAAAGCATGATTAATGAAACATAAATATGTATAAATCATGAGAATCGTTTTTGTGATATATATTTCTTATATATAATAAAATATATAACTTCAAGAAAATAAACATAATATAATAATCAATCTCATTTGATTATAATTACGATTGATGATTAAGATTAAAATTAATGATTAAGATCATACATGGCAACATAAATATAACAAATTAAATGAAAAAATAACAACTAATTAAAAATCCAATGTAGCAAAAAACTAAAAATGTCACATAATAAAAATATATATTCTTGAATATGGTAACAACACTTTTGTTTGATTAAGGTTTATTAAAATGGTAGATTTATTATACTATTTTATGTTTGTAATGAATTTGTCATATGATCTGCAATGGTATCCATAGTATTTAAAGAATCGTAATAATAATAAATTTATATTTAAAAGTAATTCTATTAATAGATAATATAGATATAGATACTATAATTATATTTATTTATTTTTATAATAGATAACTAGTCACTAAAAAGGAATGAAAAAACCAAAAATTGACACCTAAACCAAAATCCTATATGGCAAATAAAGATAATTACCACATAAGCAATTATATATCCTCTCTTAGTTATATAAAAAGACGAGTCAAAGATGTTATTTTCAAAAAAATATGGTTTCACGATAATAACTTTATTTAGTTATTTTTTAATTGTTGTGAAAAGGAAGTGTAGTCTTTAATGGTAAACTGATCGCAAACTTTAGGGACTATAAGTGTAAACTTTAAATGGATAAGAAGTTCATTTTCAAATATTTAACATATATTTCATTAACTTTAACCTTGCTTGGGGAAAAAAACTACATGAACATTATCGGTGATTACCAATTAGCCATAGAAATATTAATTGTAATAATTTGTTTAAAATAGAAAAACATATATGGACAAAATTCAACGTATAAATAAAGAGTGTTGATTTACTTGAATTGTAAGTAACTTGAGGGGTAAAATTATAAGGTTAATGATTATCTATAAACCCTTATAAAGGGTATTGGGATTAAGTTTTAAACACTTTTTTTTATTCTCATACTACCCTCCTTAATTACATTATATTTTACATCCTCTCCTCTAAATGTCAAAATTATCTCTATCAAAATTAAAACCCACAAAAAAAACCATATCAAAATATATATATATATATATATCACTTTTTCCAGCCGATCTCCCTATCGCAACCCTTGCCATCAATTCATCACCATCAACAACTAAATCACAACCTCTCTCTCTCTCTTTCCGGATTCATCGCCCCAACCACCGCCGCCAGATTCCTCACCATCAACAATGGTTTTTCTAATATTGACAGCCGCATTCTAGCCGCCGCAACGCGCGGGCACCAGGCTAGTTAGGTTAAACCCAATGATCAAAATTCAATTTGAAATCGTCATTAATGATAGTTTATAAGATTGTTATTTATATAGAGCCTGTCTAGAATGACATGATTATCATTTTACTGATCTATGTATCATTTTATGATGACATAGCTTGAGAGATGGATATTTTATGAGTTAAATCTAGTATGCTCTCAATCGCTCTCTAGTGTTTTTTTTTTTTTTTTATTTTAATTCGTAGCTAAGTTTTAGTCATGGATCAAGGTACGTTGGTGTAGTGTAATATCAAATTATAAGTGTAATACTTCCCACAGTCTTACCATCTTGAAGGAGTAAAAATATACACCATTTATATAAGAAATTGAGAATACATATAATGATGTAAAAAAAAAAACAAAAAACATTGTCCCTTGGAAGACATGTAAAGATATGTTATTTTCTAGACAAAGATTCCATCTTTACAACCTTCTTTGCTTGCCATGACTCATTATTTCACTTTCACCTTATTAAATAGTCTTTCATCCACTCACATTTCCCTTTGTTTTATTATACAAAATTTTATCCAATCATTTACTTATGTATTTTTATTTATTTTAACTCAATTTTGTTATATTTTATATACATATTAGCATATACAATATGCAATGACTAACCAATGGATCATAGATCAACTGGTACGGTCACCATGTGATTATATGAGCTCATAAGATGAAGATTGAGGTTACAGGAAATCTTGTCAAAGACAAGATTTGAAATATATCTTGTATGCTTTATGTCTGTGAATAGTGTTGAAACCGGACATGAGTTTTATGTGTTATGTGCTCTGGTATGTGTTTCATGTGTGAAAATGGCATTAAACCGGACATGAGTTCTATGCGGCATGCGCTCTGAATATCAATATAATACATGATACCAGATTTCCATTCATTTACTCTTTTTTTTAATATGCAATGACTGATAATTGGATGCATCGCTCGATGATAAGCAAAAACAAACATAATTGATACACATATAATACTTTTGTTATTAAAGGATAGAATAATCCAACTTCGTTTGTTTTAAGCGTAAAGTTTTATATTAAAAGATTTTATTCTATTTCTTTAACTACATGGTACTTTACAAAGCCAAATTTGAAATTGTTTTTACTTAGAGTTAAATTGAAACAAAAGTTAAAATTCTTGTTTTGTACAGGACACGTATCCGATAATTATTGATTGGTTTTCCCAAAGACGATTATTACAGCTGATTAATATAATAATCATAACATTTATTAAGATAAGTTTTGTTTGTTTTTATGTATTTGTAGTTTGTAAAAATGAGTTTGGCGATATGGTCAAGAAAGATTCATCGAGGTTGTCGTTTTTGACTTAGAATACGTGGCAAATCGATCTTCAGATTTAGCCGTTTCTTAATTAACTCTTTCCCTTTTCTTTTGAGTAATATTTTCTCTGTTTTTAAATAATACGAGACTAAGTACGCGGTGAGATGGTGAGGGTGATAGTTATGTCATAAAGTGTGATATGTTATAAAGTGCGATATGTCATAAGAGTTGATATGTCATAGAGTATGATAATCAAATGCCTTAGCCATACAGGCTTCGTGCTTGGATTTAAAAATTCGTCGAAAGTATGTATCGAATGACATCTCTAATGAAAGAACATGAAGTTTTAAGAACACTCATATAGTTTTTATAATTTGTCGATGTACGGTTTTTGAGATAAAAGATTTTGAATGAATTAGAGGAATAAATGATTTATGGAGGAAAGAGAAAAAAATAATTGGTTGAGATTTGAGGAGAGAGAAAGGGTTTTATAGTTATTTTAAGTAAATATAAAAATATATAGGAGAGACATTTTGGGTAAGTACTTGGACTATTAGGAGTGAGGGGGCAAAGGGGGCTTCCCACATGGGGGCGACTTCCGCCATGTGGCGGAGGCTCCCTTCAAAGGTTGCCCTCCTTTTTGTGGGAGTGAGACATCTTTAGAGCTGCCCCTTAAAAAAAATTTAGTTTTAAAATATTAAATATACTTTAAAAAAAAGAGAGAAAAAGAAAAAACATATAACACAACCACAACCTCTTCTTCTTCTCCCTTTCCCTCTTCTTCTTCCTTCCTCTCCATCTCTCTCCGCCACACCTCAGCCACCACTGCCGCCTGACCACATACGACAACTACAACCACCTCCTAACCAGATACGACAACCACAACCACCGCCGGTTCATATAACCCACCACCGCCACACCTCACCGCTATTCCTCGCCGGTTTCCATGAAGTTCAGGTAGGTTTTTTTCTTTCTTTTTTTTATTAATACCATTAGATATTTTATATATATATATAGATAGATATAGAAGCCTTACGGCTCTTTTTTCTTGGAAATCAAAGAGGGCGAGGGCGATCAATTTCCGTCGGCCAACATTTTTTTTGGTCTTTGCCGCCCCTCGGAGCGGTGTAGGGGGCGGCTTTGAGGCGGCAACATGCGGCGTCGGGGCATGCGTCCCCCCACTCCAAATAGTCTTAAATTCAATATTGAAAATTTAAGTTTAATGTTGAAAATGTATAGTCTTTTTGCTTTATAATATTGTATAGATATATAACTTTTTGAAAAGTCACATATCAGTATCAATTGGGTTCTTTCTTCCTTTTGTTTAAGATCATACACGATTTGTTTGTTTATAGTCTTTAAAAGCAACGTATCAATATAGCAGTTTTAATATATTAGAAAGGTATCCACACAACGAGGCAATGGCGGTGTGTTGGTGGTGCACCGCCGCCGCCACCACCATCATCAGTCGCCATTGCAACATTAGGGGATATACCTTTAATTATTTTAATTAGCACCCAAGACTCTGTGGTAGATTTAACAGATCAACTTTGGTCAATTACAGTTGATTAATTCTCATAACACGAATCTAGTAGTGTAATTTCTAAACTTCAATTTTTAAACACAATATTACTGTAGATAAAGAGTTCAAAGATAACTAAAAATAGAAGTGCTACAATGTCAAAAAAAAAAAAGAAAGAAAGAAAAGAAATTGTAGAAGACCTTTTAGCAACAGCATCCCATTGTAAAGCGACGCACAATTTTGTTTGATATCGTATTTTCACTTCATTAATTAAAGGGATATAAATGGACTAAACATTCAGTTAGTCTTTCAGGTTTAATTTCGTCATAAAGTGAACGGACATGATGAAAAAATTTCATTTGTTTAATTAGACTAATAAACATGAACATCACTCTATTTCATCTATGTTCGTGAATGTTTGGTAATTTATTTGTATACTTCATTTGCATATTTTTGCTTATTATCATCCGTTTTGTGATGAACATTTAAAACTAAATTTCGGATTTTCTATATTTTGTAATGTTTAATTTACACTGCTTTTCTAGTTATATGTTTGTTAATTTGCGTTCGTTTGTGTTCTTTCATGAACAAGAATGAATGAAAAGAAACAAAGCTAGAATGATATTGCAATGTTTCATATATGCCTTTAAGCGATAATTTTTCTATGTTCATTGATACGAGTATAACATTTATTGTTGTTTTAAAAAAAATGTTTCATATAGTTTATTTCTTCGCGTTTACCGTAGGCCAGTTTTACGCCTCACCTTTACCTATAGATCCTGGACACCCCTAATTTCACTAATTTTGAGACGAAAAATAATGCATGTAAATCATCTAAAAGAGCCAGTGCAGTGATGAGATTATAAGAATTATGCACGAGTCCTGGACCTGATGAGCCAACTACAACCCAATGAGCCCAACCTTAGCCCAATGACTTAATATTTTTATTACAGCTTACAAGAGTTCTTTTAAGCGAAAATTATTACTGTAACGGATTCTATGACGGATATTATTTATAGGAAGGTTTATATATCCATCCGTCCCATTTTCTTTTTTTATCTACAAAACTCCGGCTTTGCTTTCTTGTCCGGAATAGAACCAGCTTTAGTTCCGAGGACGGAAGCCTTTTTTTCTGGTTGGCTAGTTGGTTTTGATTTTCATCCACCGGAAGAACACCAAAGAAGCGTCTTCGCAGAGCTAGTTTCCTAGTCAAGACCCGGAGGGTTAACTATTACTGTAATCATAACCATCGGAATCGGGCTTGTGAAGGAGAGGCAATAGCAGCCCTCTCTGAAACTTAAAGATCCTACTCACGTTCACTTTAAGAGGTGGTTTAAGGAGTTTATAGGTTTGCATCAAGGTATGTTGTTTTCCCAAATGTTGATGGCTTGGAGTTACATATCCCTGAAGAGAAGGAGATGAAATAAATATAAGATTTAATATGTGTATTTAATTTAGTCTTTAGCTAGCAGGTTTCACTCTTAGTCGTATATACTCATATTTAAAGATAGTTTGAATTTTGCAATAACATTGTCCATAGTTAAAACTTTTTTTTTTGTAATGTAAGGTAGATGATTAAAATGAAATGGAGAGTGTATGCAACAGGATTCATGCACCCAATGAGGTCTAGGGATCAGATTTGGCACAAATCATGGCATAAGTCCACATTCATTGTAAGAGGGGATGACTTGCCATAAAAGAATTGCTAACTGAGATAACCTTCCCAGCTTTTCGACCCGGGAGACCGTGCTAACATAACATGACTATCGCTAATGAAAAGCACGAGATGACAGATCAACGGCATGTGACATCAAGACTAAGCCCATATCAAGAGAGAGGTTGGCATTTCAATAAATTTTGAATCAAACTTGTATCAAGAGTTTGTTTCACCTCCTTTTACAAATGCCACTTGTGTCAAGCGAATTGAGCATTTGTTGGCACTGATGGATCATGGAAGCTTGGAAACAAGCAGGCGTAAACCATTTTCAAATCATTACAGTAACAAACAATTTTGTACAAACCGTTGCAAAGATATGGAGGCATACAGATGATTCCCCTGAATGGGATCAAAACATTACAAATTGGTCTATTATCAACAAACATACGCACCAATACGGGCTACTATGTTATATTTAAGCACAAATTAACGATCATAAAGAGCACTTATAAGTTGATACATTACAATATTAAACTTGACTTTTTGTTAGATTTCATCAACTTCTAGGGTTCTTTCTTCTTCCCCAATATTCCTAAACTTGACCCTAATATAAAGAGATCCATAATTTTCAGAAAATAATACTACACTTATGATCATAACCTAAGCTAAGAACACATACCCATCTAGGTTTTTTTTTTTTTTTAACATAATCCAATTAACAAAAAGATGGTAAAAAATCAGACCTTTACGTCTCTTATGATACTGAATGTCGCCCTTTTCTTGAAGGGGTTGATGCTGCCATTTTCACATCATCACAGTTACCAGAACCAAGACTTCCTGATGAATCTGAACCACTGTTATCCCCATTCCCACCTTTGCTTGACCATATTTTTGTAAAGATTCTCTTTGTGGCGAGTAGACCTTTGACTTTATGAACTGGACCCCTGTCAGCTAGTGGACTCTTTGCATGAACACCATTGCGTTCCAGTCTCAAGGACGCTAACTCACCCCTTAAAGCCCTGAGTTCTTCAGCTGAAGCAACTGCATCCCAATCTTCTTCTGTGTTGGTTGTGGTAGACCTTGAGCTGCCATGGGAGACACTATTGAGGTCCTTGATTGCTTTAGGCAGGTCAGGTGTGCTACTGCCTGATGTAGCTGCGGCTCGGACCTGTTCAAAGAAGAGGACTTGAACTACTACACGTAACGGGAGTCTCTCATTTTGAACTGCGTGCATGCAAGCCTCAACTGAAAGCTTCTTGCAGTCCATCAGCCTGCATATCTTCTTCCTCTCGCTTTTGCTAATCCCAGGGTGTGCCTGGCACGCACAAAAAAATTTATACAAATAAGAATAGGATCAGCAAAAAGTGTTTGAACATACGGAAACTCTCCTTATTTAACACATGAATTAATAACATAAAAGAATGGGCATTTGCGTAAGAAAATTCAGACAATCGGTGAATTGGAAAAAAATAGGTCTGTCAATAAGATGATTTTATCTAACACTTAATAGGATTTTCAGTGTTCTGTTGCAGCCTCTAAACCAGATAAGCATAAGCAATACCTTGAGGTACATATCGATGGCCCGATATATCCCATCGTGGGCCGGCCTTGAAAAACCGGAAACCTTCTCGGCAAGATCAAAGAACATCGATAAAGGTAGATTCGGGTCTTTCGCAATCTCAGCAAGATATGAATCAACAAGTTTCGCTACCATCAATTTTGAGGCTTCTGATAAAATCCCACCAGTTGACCTCCTCACTTCTTGAATCTCCTTTCCCTCCCCTTCAAACTCACCATTTCGATCTTGATCACGAACCATAAACGCTTCAACTGCTTTTTGAACCATTTTCACGTCATAAATGGTTGGTTCACCTTCTTTAGCTCTAATTAAAAGATCATGAACGGAAGCCTCCTCAAGTTGTTGACCTATCTTTTTGACTAATTCTATCTTCCCCATTTCTCCCGAGTCAACCAAAATTGCCATCTTTAACAATTTTAGCAAGAAACTACAAGAAACACTACCTTTCTCGGATGGCAAAAGCCATATGATTGTGTCAACTATCGATCTAGTTTTCAGCATATCGCCATTCGCTACCACACCTTTGTTAAATCCAGGTAATCTCCTATTAGCAAAAGCTTTTAAAGCTTCTCCAATCACTTCATCGTGCACTAAACCCTTGTTTTTAATATTCACAAGAACCCGTTTGTATAAATCTAACTCAAGTTCAGCCAGGTCCTCAACCCACCAATCTGATGGCACAGTTATGCTTCTAAGACCCCCGTTTAACATGTGGTTATTGTTTTCTTCCGGAAGCTTCTTACGGTTGTAAGTATAAGACCAGTCAACCTTTGAAACATCAACCGCTACCTTTGAAGCTATCGAGTCAACGCAATGACTCACTAACTTCGACTCCTCAGACAACATCATAGCCGTTTTGGTGGTTTGGAGTACTATGATTGAATCTTTCCAGCTTCTGAAAATGCTGGAGTTTAGAAACACATCTATTTTGTAAATCAGATTTCCTTTCTCCATTGTTTCATGCATCTCGAGGTAATCGGCTGCACATCGAGCATTAACAACATTGTAAGCGTTCAAGGTTACGGTCATACCATAACAGAACTTGGCACATGTCTCGAAAGCTGTAGGACCACCAGGAATATCATGAATGTCAATTTCATCCCCGTTACCGGTCCCTTCATTTGTGCTTGCTACTAATTTTTGTAAGCGAGCACTCTTTGACAACAATGGAAACTGTAAAAACATTTATCATTTGAGAGGTTTAGTATATAAACTGTAATAGTGTAGTAAAAAAAAAAAAACAAAAAAAAAACAAGTGTAATGATTTATCATAGTATAGGAGAATGTAAGGTTGGTTTTACCTTGTGAAGATAGAACTTAGCATCTCCTACATTGATTATGATATCTGTTGCCAATTCTGAGGCCACATACCTACATAACAAACGGAAAAACGGATTTAGATTTAACAAGTGCTCCGCTTTATTATGCTTAGATTTAGGGCATCAAACTCATCATAAACAATACTCTACAGATTATTCAAGCAAGAAATCAAGTTATAGCATCTACCGATAAGCATTGTAAAAGCAAAACGAGCTACATTAGATTATTATCAGAATCGTCTAATGACAGTAACCAAATACTACCAATCAAGCTTCATTTAAATGTTCACAAGTAAATAATAAACATTGAACACTATGAAACAAGATGCATTTAAAATGGCTACTCACCAAACATTGTTGTCATCAGTCTGAAACGAATCAGGTTTCGATCCAAGTTTCATGAACTTCATCTTGCCCAAACTTCCAAAATTCAATCTACCTCCTTATAAAAAAAAACTAATTATCTAGCTTTCAGCTCAAAGCAAGTGAAAATCATCCACATCCCGAAATCTCAACACCATAGAACCCTATAAATTGCAAAAATAAAAATAAAAAAATAATTAATTAACTAAAGTTGAGATTTTTTTTCAATATTTTTAGATGAAATCTTGTGGCCTATTTCCAAGATTACACATTTGATAAAAATAATTTATGGGCATTTGAAAATAAGCAAGAAAATATAAGATCTGAGTGAAGAGTGTGTATATATATATCATGTGCATATATATATATATATATATTTCTTATAAAGAATCTTTAGTGAGAGAGAAAATATGCATATATTGATGACTTGAAGATGAAGGGGATAAAGAAAGTGTGTCCTGGTTTAGGGGCATAACCCATGGGCTCCGGGCTGACCCGGATAACCCAGGAGACAAACACAACAGTAACACACACTCTTCACACTAAACTATACTCTTTCTCAAGTAAAAGAAAAATATAATTTAATTAATTAAACAAAACACCACCCCCCACAAGCACAAATCTGACTCAACCCACTTACTTTCTTTCATACTTTTGTATCTTAAAACTAACACTCTGTTTTCTCTTGTCTATATTTTCTTTATGAAATCTTGAAATTAGTTTTTAAAAAATAATAAAAAAGATTCAATTTTTTTAAGGCTAAAAATAGTTAAATAACAAAAAAAGGTTCAATTTTTAAGAGGTTAAAAGTGTAAAGAAGTGAAATTTATGAAATTGGTAATTGTAGATTGAGAAAACAGCATCTTGGAATCAGTTGAAATAAGGCATGGAAACAGCAGACAATAAGCATCTACTACTCTGTTTTTGTACAAGTGAAAGTATTATAATAATGGTCAAAAATAAAATTAAGTAGATCACAAAATCAGTTAATTAACAAACTTAATGGAGATCCCATATGTAATGATGCCTTAGTAAGCAGAATTAAAAAATAGTCACTTGATTTTATTTTTCTAAAGAATCAAGAGACAAGAACCCAAAAGCCACTCTCCTTGAATCCACTTCAAAACCCCATTTTATTAAAAACTATTTTTGCTTAGCAAACTTTAACTCAGAATGGTGTACCAAAACAGCATTTTTATATTTTATATAGATACAAGAATTTACACATACAACATTGCTTATATATAAAAGCACTATACCAACCTGCTTATTTAGACAGTGTTTATTCCTTATAAAAAAAAAAAAAAACAAGGAGATAAGCGGCTAAATAAGCAATTCCAAACAATCTTTAAACAATTGGTGTGTCAAAATATAGAGCACACACTCAAAAATGAACATTTTTTTTTTTCATGTTACAAACAAAAATGGAAATATGAAGTTAGAAATAACAAAGCATGCAAAAAAGAGGAAAAACATGAGTATCCCCACCACCACCACTTAAAACAGACAGAAAAACACACATAAGAAGAAGACAAGCTGTTTTCCATATTCTGTGTCCTCTCAAAAGCAGTAACCATTTTACACTAAAATCCAACTTCAGTGCTTACACAGTTTTGTAAAGAATCCCACACAGCCACTACTACTGCTGCTGCTCCTATCTTTCTTCAGAATCTTGACCTTTTTTTTTCTTTAATCTTGAAAGTCTAATAATATGGGGTTGGTTTTTTTTTTTTTTTTTATGAAAGAGAAGAAAATAAAAAGATTAAATAATTCTGTCAAAGGTAAAATTGTTTTGGGTAGTTGGGTGAAAGATAGTAAAAAAATATTTTGAGTTTTAATGTTTTTGCTGCAGAGATTGAGATGTAAAGAAAAGGGTTTGTAGGAGTAGTGATTAAAATGAAGACTCCCAGCCGGCCAGCCAATCTGCTATGATATGCACGCCAATGCTGACAATCTGCTTTTATGTTCCCCCTCTTTTAATGTGGACTACTACTACTTGTACTCACTCTCCTTTTGGTCTTAAATGTGGAATGTGTGTATATATGAAACTGTAATTTTAATTTACACCACTTACTTTTACTAAATTTACTTTTGTGAATTGTAAATTACTCGGGGAGTGTTTGGTATGAGTGAATCAAAGAGAATGGAAATATAATAGAGAATGAATATAGTGGGAAAGAGAATGAGTATCTGGAAAGAAAATCGATTCCGTCGTTTGGTACAAACAGAGAATGAATATATAAAAAATACTAAATTTTAAATAATAATCAAATTTAATACATATAACATCACTAAAACGAAAAAAAAATTTAAAATTTCCATTCCCATCAATTCTGTACATTTCATAGAGAATTGAGGGAATGAAATCGATTCCCTATTCTCGATTATCTTTCCCATTCTCCATTACAATCAAACATGAGAAGTGTTTCTCATTCCATTTCCACCATTTCTATTCCATTGTACCAAACACTCCCCAAGGCTTAGCTTGGATGAAGTTATCTTGAAAATCAAGTGAGACATTTTTGTAATTTTTCAATCATATATATGATATATGTATGCATTTATGAACTTTGCAGACAACTGCATATTCGATTTTTTCTTATTATAAATTTTTTTTTGTGAATGAGTTCATGAGCAAGTGTCTCACGAGGCCAACCGGAAAACAAGTATACTCATCAAATAAATTAGGGTGATTCATAAAATTCGGTGAATGATGAGACATCCTTTATTAATTGCGTATATAGTGGTAGCCCTTCCAAAAATAGTTTTTGAGTAGGCTAGGAAAGAAAGAAGAAATGATAAAGCAAAATGGGTTGCTTGCCCAAATATCTGATCTGATCATGGGGATAGCACAAATGCTTAAGACATTGGTTTGTTAAATCGACACACAAGAAGATTGATTGCATCATGCATGGGTTCGAATCACATTTCTTCCGGTCTTTTCCTACCGAATACTTTCCTACTCAAGATAGGTACTAGAAAGGAATCATACGAAGACTATGTTCCTTTTTTAGATTTAGCATGAAAGACTCCTACACTAAAGGTTTTCATTTTATTTCTAAAGTGTGTAATGAGATATATTTATATTAAGGTAGTCAGTCTTTACTTACTTGATCTAAGCAATGCCCAACGAGTCTCATACCTTTCTTGGTTGAACCAAGCCAACTGACGATTTTTGACAAGTCGTTTATAATTTTCAGAGCAAGAAAAAACTTTTATCGACGAAACTTCGACTTCATCTTCAATATATCTTTTAGATTCAAAGCTAATTCTACTCAACTTACTTTAATGTCTTTTTCATCAACTTCTTTATTCAACTTTAGTTAAGTGTCAAGTGATCAAAGTATTGGTGAAGCTTACTTTCCATGACAACCTGTATTAAAATAACCATACACGTTATTTATTTAGTTTAAATTTAAAGTGAAACTCAAACCAGGTGAATTTTTTCAAAGTTAAATATCTTACCAATAGGTTACCAACCTCATTGACTATTTCTAAATAAATATTTAATTCTCCTAAACATCGTTACTTTTCGATTTTCAATCATTTAGACTGAATTTGGTTTCAAAACTGGCACGTTAACTTTCTTTCACGTTGACCTTGCACGTTGAATACATTATCTCAAATGGTTTACATCAGGACCCAATTGTATAACTTAAAGTCATTAATTAGAATTTTAACTTAATTATCTCAAATGATTTACATCGAAACCCAATTGTATAACTTCAAGTCATTAATTAGAATTTTAACTTAATTTGTTCATTATATTGTTTATCTTTACTTCTATATCAAGCAAAACAACCCCCCTCCCATATAATGAACCTTTATATCTAAAATACTCATCACCATTCAACATATATAATATCTAAGATACTATAATACCTTTAATAAAATATTTATTATATTTATATATTGACTTTTAAAAAGCTAAACTATCATCTTTTACGTTAATTATAACCTATATTACTACTTATCACTGTCGTCGTCACCACTAGTCGTTGCCACCGTCTTTACCATTATTGTCACTGTAATGCGTGTCTATGTGGGCATCCATCTAGTTTTGTAAAAATTGAATGTTATTATTGTTTATTAATTGAATATAACAAGTACAAATATAAATTAAATGATATTCTTTATGAGTGAACTTGGCTGAACTAGCCTATTTAACCAATTCAACTAGTTCAGTTGTTCTCGATTATCAAATTGAATGAACTTTTGAAAGAATATATATATATATATATATATATATAGGGAAAAGTGGGTATGAGACTGTTATGCACCCAACTTGGGTGAAAAATCCCTCACATACTAATATTTTAAATAAATACATGACCCCCCATGATTTTTACCTTTTAAAAAAAGGTATGTGAGGGGTTTTTCACCCAACTTAGGTGCCTAATAGCCTTATATTCCTTTCCCCCATATATATATATATAATATATATACATACAAAAAAAAACCCGGAATCAGAACATTGCTTGGCGAGGTAAATTACATGTACATTGCATTTCCAAGGTGATAAGAGTGGTGTAGAGAAATGTTCTTCCTGAATCCTGCATCTCTTTTAATCTTCGGGAGTCTGCATCCATGTCACATGGAGTAAATGTAAAATGTACCTTTGGCTGGCTTGTTGTATAATCCAACTCTTTTTGATGTTTGCATCATTATTTATTATAAAAAAATAACTCCTAATGGCGTCTTCCACGGATTTTGGGTCTCAATACCGTTTTACCCTTACCAATGGTAGAGAGGTTGATATGTAGACAGTCTTACCCCTACCAATGGTAGAGAGGCTGCTTTCAGGTCTACCATAGGTAGAAAAGGACCCCCAGCCTTGCTGGACATGATGATCGAACCCATGACCCCTGTTTTTAGAGGCATGAGCTCCAACCACTGATCCAACCCAGTTGGTTTTTTATCATTATTTATTATGTAGTCATAAATTATACGAATAGAACGGTAAACAATTAAAAATCGGACCTTTATTTGTAACTTGTAGGTGTAGACAATCATCAAGAAGTGGGAAAAGCTCTCAATCTCTCATGTTGTCGAAAATCTTTTTCAGTTTCTTTTGAAGTTATTGTATACAAATTAAATCAAATGGTCATTTGTTAACTTTATAAATTAAAAAAATAAAAATAGATAGCTTTTATATGTTGTTTAATTATCCTTGAAAACAACTATGTATATAAAATTCATACAAGTTTACCCCCAAAAAAAGAATCATTACAACTAATAAGAAGAATTTATAACCGCTCATTAGTAGCTAGTTCACAACATATCATATAGTTGTTTTTTTTTCGAACGAATTATATAAGAAATATGGACCTCTAGACTATAGTTTGTTTTTGAAGTAATACATACAAATATACCTTTCGGAAAGATATGCAGTTAAATATTAGTGAAGTTTGGTATCATTGGGACTTTTGATTCAACTTTTTGTTAAAGGTGTGATATGTATTGGATATTGAAATATGATGGTCAATGGATTGTTGTCATCTCATTTCAACTGTGCCGAACATGTATATTTAGGGCCTGTTTGGTAATTTTGGATTTTTACAATTTAATATTTTTTTAATAAAAACTTTTATTAATAAGTTTTATCAAAACACAGAACAACATAAAGTGTTTGAATTAGCTTATTGCTTTTTTAGGCTTTTAACAAAAATCAATGTTAAAATTCTATAGTCATTCTTAATAACCTACATTTAAGTGGATTTTAAAAATGAGCCTTTTTACATCTTAAAAGTAAACTTGTTTGAATAACTAATATAACTAGTATGTTTTTTTTTCTTTTTTAAAATTTTTTATTTTATCTATACGGGAGAAAGTAAGTCGAAATCTATCAATAATATATCATATGGACAGTTTATACTTAATGCTTTTGGCCAACTAATGTAATCTTAGAAAATCAGTATATTCCGTAAGGTTAAGATTGTAATCAGAGAGTACGTGTATATATACGAGCATAATACCCGTGCATTGCGGCGAAATTTTGTTTTAAGAATGAGATAAATTCGGAGGTAGTTTAGTCCAACTGTAGAGGTAGGTATAGAAAGATGTATTAAGGTAAGAGACATTTTAGACTTATCAGGTTCTTAATGACTTAAAGCTAATTTGCTTTATAAGGGAGTATAAATATGTATAATGAGTGACGGGACTAAAGGTCTAAAGCTAGAATATAACCACAAAACAATAAAATCGACTTTTACATTTGACTATAGAAATACCAAATTAGGCTTTATTTTCCTATAACTTTGCATTAAGCCAAAAGGTAAATAAAGAACACGTACGAAGAGATTGGTGACTTGGTGTTTGTGTAAAAAAAGAACGGTAATATCATTAATGGTACAAACCAAACCACATGGCTAATATTGGCTACCATATGCCATATGCCATATGCCATATGCATGCCATATAAATTATACAGGAATGATCATATTTCCATGTAACAAGCACTCGCCCCTTTTCAAAAGTTAGGATTTCGCCACCAAGGTTTTATTCCCTAATAATAACTCCATCACCCACATAAAAAGAGGTAGGCGATAATGACATTTCCTTGTTTATGCAATTCCTTTATTTGGACGCAAGGGAGAACAAACATTTGCTCATTTGGTAACAACTTTATTACGTGTTTATTTTTAAAACATATAGCACGGTTACCTCGGATAACCTTTGAGAAATAAACATTGGATATCAACGTTAAATGCCCCACCCCATCAAAAAAGAAATAAAAAATCACGCAAACTGATCGTTGTCGGGTAGAGTTCCATGAACTTTTGTTACCAGTTACATGCTCGCGCGATGCTGAGGTGTGCTCGTGGCGGTAGTGGTGGCTGCCGCGGCGGAGGTGGTTATTAATGTAAAAGTAATTGATATAAAATTATGTAGTTTAGTTAATTTAGAGGTTGATAGATGTATATTGTAAATAATTTCATTAAGGGTATTACATGTATATTAGATGAAGATATTCAAATTAGTTAACGAAGGACAGGGTAATTTGGGTAGATTAAGTTCTTTTTTGAGAAAATGGAAAGGATCAAATTCTTTATAAGGTAGTTAAGATAAAATAACGAAGACACATTCTTAAACTTGACATCTTTAACTATATTTGTTAGAAACCGTCTATACAAGATTACATTTCCATGACAATGTATATAGCCTTAAAACACATAAGAGGGGAGGGAGTGGAAGCGGGGAAGATATTGCGGGGTCGCGGGCCCGACCGCCGCCGGTGTTTAACCGCAGGAGAAAGAAAAGGAAATTGGGGGAAGGAAGCCGTTGCGGGGAAGAAGAAGAAAGAGGAGAGGGGGAGGAAAGAGAAGGTGGCTGATTGGTTGGTCAAACTCGTGGGACCCCCCACTAACGGGTCTCACGACCGTTGTATTAAAAAAAAATTTTTTAATAACCTTTATCTTTTTCACTATATATATACAATTTTTTTTAACACAAAACACAGAACATTCTACAATTTCTCTTCTTCTTCTTCTTATTTCTTCACCACTTTTATAAAAAATGGATCCAAATAAAACTAGAAAAAGGCCCTTTCCTAAGAACAATCGAAATCGTTTGTTTAATTACCCTCAACCTCTCCCAAATCAACCTATTCAAAATCAACCCCTTCCAAACCTACACTTGTCTCAACCTATTCTTAATCAATAATATTCTCAACCTCCCTCAAATCAACCATACTCTCAACCTATACAAAATCAACAATACTCTCAACCTATTCAAAATCAACAATACTCTCAACCTATTCCCTCAAAGGAATTTGAAGTTTTTTACCGACTCTCATGCTCACATCACCGATCCATATCAACTCGAACTCATTCTTCAAGAGAAACGTGAAATCGCCGAAAAGTACGGATGGAAATGTAACTTTTAGTTGTTTTTTTTTTTCGGTAACTTTTAGTTTTTTTTTTTCGGTAACTTTTTTTTTTTGGTTTTTTTGATTTAATTTGTAGGAAATTTGTGTTTTTCTATTTTAATGTTATTTGTTTTACCTTTTAATGAAAGTTTAATGTTGTTATTTTATATAGTTTTTAAATTTATATAGTATTAAAAGTAAATGAAAAAGGAATTAAATAATATTAAAAATAAATGAAAAAGAAATGATGAGGTGGAGATGGGGGAAAGTGTCGCCAGTGATTTGGGGAAGATGAGGGAAGAATAGAGTAAAATGAGGTGGCAAAATTTTAATGGTTAGTAGTAGAGAAAGAATGGTAACCACTCCCTTCCCCTAAGTTAACAACTGAAAGTCATTATGATCACACAGTCTGATATACAAAATAATTCTGTGTGAACCAGACCCAAACCAATTGGTCCCAAAAGTGGAACAAAATTAAATGGCATGAAAAAACTTTGGGGTAGTTTAGGCCCATAAATGAGAGGATTTAAGAGACCCCTCCCCAAGCCAATGAGACAAAAGCTTATACAACAGGCCAACAGCAATAAACTAAATGTAATACACCTTTTATTACAACCCACCACCATATATAGGACTTACACTATGTCCTTCCTTATCCACGGATCATGATTCTATAAGTAGTAACTTGTCTTTTTTATGTATATGCAAACAGAAACATTGTAGACAATCTACCGATCGAACTACTTCTTTTCGAGGGTAAATATTGACACGCATTTGTCTACAATTCTAATTTGTTAACTCATCTTATACCGGGAAGTTAATGGCATTTTGGTATTTTATGAATTTGGCAAATACAAGTTTTAAATACATAGTATAACATTATTTTTTTTAAAACGACATGTTAGTTGGTTAGTGACTCAAACACTAGCAGTGACTTTCAAGCGGGCTGTATGCTAGAGGTTGGAACACAAAGGCACCCCTGGAGACCAAGGGTGCAAAAACACGGTCCGCACGCATCTGAAGAGGCAAATGCCCGAGACCATAAAGAATTGAGATTGAATCTCTGATCTCCAAGCATCCCCTTCCCAAGATTCCTCAAAGAGGACCCAGGTGACCACTTGATCTAAAACCAAGTAGTTAATACATATAACAATTTGTAAAAGCTTCATGTTTTGTTCTACTGAGCATTTGGAAGTTGTAGGTTGTAACCCAAATGAAAGGCGTTTAACCTTTGGATGGTCGTGGACTTCGCGGTTTTAAATTAACAGACTTTTCATAACGTTTTAAAATCTAAGCTGGTAGTTTTAGGATGTTGTAAGTTTTAACACCGGTGTAAATTTGTGGTTTAATTATGGTCTCATAAAATAACCTGTATGTATATAAATGGCTCAAGATAATTTAAATATTACTTTATATAAGTACGTAAGAAGTCAACATATCGTATTGTACGTCAATAATTTTATGTATAGATGAATAATCAGTATACCAAATATTTTTTCAAAGTGGGTCGGAATTTGGAAATCTAATGTTCTAATTTCTATTTGGCGCCTCGAAGAGAACCACCCCATACCGTATATGCCATCCCTCGACCTGCTCCAAAAAATTTAAGGACTTGGTTTTTCTTGCCATTTCTAGCCATAGGCAGATGAAGTGGGTGCATGTGCAAAGTGTGCACAAGTTGCTAGGGCACATTTTCTAATCCTAAAATTGCCTTAGGCCCGTTTAATATTAAAATTGTTTCTAATTTTTAGTTTCAACTCTAATTGTAATCCATCATCTCACATATTCACATTGTCAATATCTGTCGTACACTCTGAAGTCTCAAACCTGTTGGCTGTTTCTAATAATAAATCGAGTTATTTCAAATTCTTCGCTTTTTTTTTTTTTTTCAGTGCCATATAAGTAGATGTTAATGTTAATTACTAAAACTAAGTGACAGCATGGAAGAGATCATTGTAGTTTTATACCCTTCATGAGCATCATCTTTCACATTTCAGTAAATGCATATTATAAACTTTCTATATGTTATTATTAGCATTAACATTTAATTTCACATTAGATATCCAGTTCGGTTTTTCATATTTAGCTAGGCATTTACATTTTACCGTATATATCAAGTTATTCAATCACTATAAACACTAGAAAAGTTGATTACATTTTGAATTATGTAAGACTACTTATACAATTGTATTTTTAGATGGTATATATTCAAGATATTTGATTAGTATCTGTGTTCTACTTAATCTGAAAAATAATGTTGAGGTCTAGCTATTCTGTAAACAAAATCCATAAGATGCCCTGACCCGGCCATTACTGATAGTAGAACTAGATATATACAATATCAATTTCCTCTAGTATATATATAAACTCAATTACTCGTACTTAATATGATTGATGACATTAAAATAAGTCATTAAAGATCTTATGAGACATAATGGCTAATTGGTAAAGGGCAAGAGGTAGGTGACTAGGAAAACCAGTTAGAAGCATATAGAGAATCAACATTTCCTGACAATCGATCTGATATATATTACGGAGTATAAGCTAACTACAGTAATTCACAAGACTATATATGTTAGATGACTTTAGACAAAGATGAATCAAAACAATATCCTTGATTTTTTAAACCAAATTGATATATATTAATCGAAATAGAAATTACTTCTACCACTTCTTCCACTTCTTCCACTTCCTTGGATTCTAATTTAAGATTCCACAACCTTTTCTTTCTTCTCCTTTCCCCCCCTTTCCATTTTTAGAATTACTAGACATATACATCAAACAATATATATGACATATATACTTCATTCGGTAAACATTAAGTGTCACAAATAATGATGAAATTTGGTCAATCCTTGAATTATTTTCTAGATCTAGACTAAGAGTTTTTGGTTTTGATTAAACCTGTAATCACAATGGGTTAATGGTTTTAATACCCAAAATTCAAATCTTAACATCAATACCAAACAATTATGACAGAAATGAAATTCATTCCTAGCTACGTACGTAACCCCGGCCATTAACCCCCATCATATTCTGATTTGTGTTTAAACCTCGATACATTGATCATATTATCTATCACATAGATCAGACAACTAGGTAGATTAAACTAAATTTAGAGTTATAATTAAACTAATTTGTTCGACGAATATTCTTACAATCAATATCTGCGAATAATATCCGTCAATGCATATTAAAATATCAATCATTATACAATGTTTATATCAACTTACATATATTAAATCACTTAAACAGATTGATCATGTCATCATGCTCTAACTTCTAATGTTTCAAGCTTTGGGGACATTAATACATATATGAAAAATTCTAGTTCATGAACATTAATATAATGGAGACTATATCGATCTATGCATCTTAAAAAGACATCAACTCTTGAAAGCTTGTCCGGATCGTCTAAACAATTGCAGTAAAGAAATGTATGTAACGTTGTTCATGATATATATGAGATTTGATTGGAAAATTGTCCAAAATCAAAGATGGTATATGTATAGTACATTAGTACTACGCACTTTGTATAATGTATAGTAGTACTACATTAATTAATAGAAATGAATATCAAACGCACAAAACCGCATGAGCAAAAGTCAAAATTGTCCAAAATTAGAAATCCAAAGATCCAAATAGGTTAACTTAATTAGGGGATATAATAATAGTAATAATGAATATAAAACTCTTGAACCCAAATGAGAAACGAGATACGTGCACACCAAACTAGAAAAAAAATTAAAATAACTTTGATCCGATGTGGATATTCGTAAATTCCTCAACCTACATCAGGAGATGACTATGATTATGATTATATTTTATTATGATACTAGTTAATTAAACATAAATCGGTTCTGACCCAGACATTTTTCGTTCAGATCAATATTAGAAGAAAAAAGTTGAAAAGTTCAAAAATTTTTAAAAAGAATCTTTAAAAAGTTTAATGTTAATGTTGATGACTATTCATTTATCATTGTATATATGTTTTAAAAATTATTTATATGAGGATAGAAAAATGGATGAAGTTTAAGATAGCTAAAGGAAGTAAACATGTTTAAGGTAAAAAAAAAATAAGAAAATAAAAATACAAAAATTATGATGTCATATCTATTTAAATATTGTGCTAGCAAAAGATGAGGGATTGTCATTTCATTTTTTTTTTTTAAAAATAGTTTTTAAAAACAATTTTATTTTATTAATATAAGAGATATATATGATAATATTAATCTTGAAAATTAGAATACTACTAATACCTAGTTAGTAATTATAATAGTAATAATATTACAATGCATTGGTCAGCGATCGTGCGATTTATGGTTTTAAAAATGAGCCCACGATTGGTCCATTGTCAATCCATGCTTTTTACGCCAAGAATCGGAAAAGAAAAAAACAAAACGTAACATCAAATATGATTAACGCACAAAAGAAATGGAGCGTATTCAGCTCGATCAACATGACACGATAATGATATTTATTTTGATTATTCTAGTTCCGTTCTTTTTTACATTACAATTTGTACATTTAACTTTCAAGTTTTATCAAATGAAAATACTTTTAAAAATAGTGATGATTCATATCTCATTAATTTTAAGTTGTATACCATCAAACATGATTTAAAATGTTATCCAGTAAAAATAATTAAAACATATTAAATTGTATACGACTAAAATTTGACAGATTATTCTAAAAATTATGTGACAATTCTATATATATGGAATAATTTTTATGGGATTGAAGTATATTTAAGTAAATTATTAAAAATTTTCCAAACATTCAGCCAGAATATGACATTAAGAAAATCTCACTGTATAACGGTGAAGTGTTGCACGTACCCTAGACACCAAGATGTTGACCATGGACCGTTACAAGTATTCAAAGAGAAAAATCACAGGGCCCGTCACCCCTCAGGATCGAACTCAACAATTTAGTCAAAACCGGGAGTGTCCCTGACCAGCTGGGCTCACTATCATTGGCAAATCAATCAATATCTCTTATATAAATAAAAGAGAATTATAATGACATCATTATCATCAAAATAAAAACCTACTTGTCATTATTATACATTTTTTTATTAATTAATAATTTTTATTTAATTTATTTATGACATCATGTATAATTAAACTTTGTTTTTCTATTCTTCAATTTAAAAGTATTTTTAGTTTTAAAGATTTTAAATGCTACTAATTATTCAGATATTCCTCTTTTTTATACTTGATTACATGATATAACAAACATTTTTTGTTATATCAATATAATTTATTTTTTTGCCCGCGTAATATGCGGGTTATTAAGCTAGTATTATATTATAATTGGATTGTTATTAAATTTAAAATTATAATATAATTATAGATTGGTGAACAGTAGACTTATTTGTAATTGGTTGTCAACTATTAATTAATATTAATTAGTTAAAGGTTTGTCTATTGAAGTATTATTTTTTGAAAATTACTTTCCATGAAAACCGAAGATGAGACTGTCGATGAAAAATTATGTACGTACAATACTATGCTTTGGAATTGGGATATATAGTAACATTTTTTAAAAAAATTTATGCATTACTCACGAATATCGAAAAACTTAGCTTAAGTTATCTTAATTCGCTGTACAATTATGTATGTACAATACTATGCTTGGATATTGGCCGTTGGTTGACTTGTTGTGTATAGATTTTGACGAATATTTGTAGTGCTATGCATGAGTTTGTAGATCAGATTCGGATGCTTACGTTTTTAACTTCGTCTAGTTAATTTGTTGTTTGGAGATGTCATGGGTGTTTCTTAGTTGAAGACAAACAGTGTATAGTAGTATAAGATTTGATAATTAATTCTAGGTTGTGATTATTAAAAGGATAAGAGATCTAAGAACTGAGATTTAGTTGGTGGCTTGGCGCTATATGCGAGCTAGTTTAATAACTGATCAATAATTGATTAATTAATTAATTAGCATGTATATCATATACTTCCTAATGTTAAAAAATAAAAAAATCATATACTTCCTGTCTCACTTTTTGAAATAATTACAGCCAAATTTATATACAAAAATAAAAACTTTAAAAGTCAAACTAAGACTGAACGGAAAGTTACACATTCATTCTTAGAGTCAAAGAAGCATATCATCTTAGTAGTTTGCAACTGGTCAATATATCATCATCATCCAGTTTCCCGATAGGTGTACTGAATTAGATATTTGATCAATGATCAATACTTGAACAATTTTTCCTGGTATCAATTTCCAAATTCAGTAGGAAACCATAATGTTATAATGTCGTATATGTTCTGCGGTAGATCGTTTCCCGGTTTTGAGGTTTCAGTGAAAAATTTTCATTTCCTTTTGTGTGCATATAAAAAATATGTGTAGGTAGAATATATATATATATAGAGGGCAGTTAGTTATTATGAGAACTAATAAAAGGTCGAGAACTGTGAGAACTAATCTAATCCATTAGATCATGTAAATCAATGGTTAATAATACTTAATGGCATTTTTGTAAATATGTGTAACAGGAATTGCGATAAAACACACTGGAAGGGTAAGAGTGGAAATAAAAAAATCCTGAAATCAAATAAAACAAAATTAAAATTAAAAAACTCATTTGTGTCTATCATCAGAGGACAAGACTCCCGGAAAACTCTCACCCTATACAACTTTTCGATGAAGATTCAATTCAATCCAAAAAATAACACAAAATCAGCGAATGAAGCTAAAAATCTGTGGTGTACGTGTGTTCTACTAAGAATTCGAGATCAACTGATAACATAAATAGCAGGATTTGCATACCGTCTAATGATGAAGAAAAAAGGGTATTTTTTAGCCTTAATTTTTTGCATACCCTAACTTTTTTTCATGTTCTTTTCTTTTTATACTATGGAATAATTGTGTTTGTGGTTTATATATGTTCGATTAATATTAGGTTTTTTAAACAGTTAGAAGGAGTAATACAGTAAGGATGGCGACATCGTTTAGCAAATATACTAATAAGAAGGAAACGACTCTTGATTTAACCGATGATTTCGATAAAAGTACATCCAGTATTTGTAAGAAGTTTTTTGATTTTTTTTTTTGTTAATTAGGTCACATGTTTCTGGACAGTGTCAACATATGTTTTATGGTTACTTTTTTTTTGGGAGAGAAACATACCTTTTTTTTAATTTTGTTGTGTTGTTTATAATAAAATGGGTACACGTGCGTAGTAAGATGCATTGTGTTCTGTAATGTGGTTCATGTTTGATGTAAAAGTTGTTAGACTTTGTATGATAAGGAATAAAAGGTCGATGTATAATGTTGTTGATTAATGCCTTTGTATGTAAGGTTGGGCACATGTGTGTGGATGTAACCAATAAGTTAATGTAATCATATACACAGGTTTTTTGGATTAAGAAACTACTGTGATATAGACAAAAGTCGTGTGTAAAGATGCAACATTTATAACTCGTTTAGATTTAGAAGGCTAGTAAAGAAGATAACTGTAATTACCAGTTTAACGTACTTAATGAACTGCAGCTCAATCTTTTACGTAGTAAAAACACGTGTGTCACGACTATGGTTGTTTATGAATAAGCAAGGCAAGATAAAAGTGTCAAAATAGGAGCAGGAAGGAGGCATGCCACAAAGAATGCAGACATGTATGTCACATTATCGGGATCAAGTGGTTGATGTTGAGAAACGAATGATGGCAGATGAAACTAAGGTGTTGTATCATTTGAAAGCATATGTGGGGAAAGATACGTAAGCTTCTTAATAACCGTTTCGTTATGGCTATATAATAGTAATTAGGTATACTATAACTAATGTTTGTTACAATACATATGTTTACAGTACATATGTGTCCATGGTTTAAAAAAATCATTTGGCTTCCTGAACACATGTTTTTTTTTACTTCATGAACATATGTGTCAATGATTTAAAAAAAAAGAAGCTAAAACGGTGAACCATATCATAATTTCGGTGGTTTGTAAGTCTACAGTGATGTTCTGTTTCAAACATGCGTGAGAAGACAACACTACGCTATCATTTTAAAAGTTTGCTACCAAACTTTATGATTGTCGAGCATGAGTTGACTAGTAAGGCTGCACCAAACATTGAAGAAGACAAGAGAAACTGATTCTGAGACTCACCGTACAAACTATTCTGCTACCCGACAACCTTGGTACGTACAATGAACTTATAAACTTCATATATTGTTATCTGTATGTTCAAACATATGTATACAATTATTAAACAATATGATATAATTAACAGAAGGATATATTTTGTGAAAAGAAGATGGACGATGGACAACGTTTACAAGTCTTCACCTCAAAAATCAGTGACATTGTCAAGGGTGACAAGGTTGAGATGAAATTGAATGAATTTGATATGGTATGGAATTATAAACAATAATCATATGTGTGAAAGTTGTACATGAACTAAACGTTTTGATTGTTTATAACGTATGTGAGTTGGTTAAATGAAGTGTTTTTCCCACTGTTACTAGGATACTGTGACCATATGATAGTTTATGATTTTAAGCATGGAGAAATAGATGTTATAGATGATCATAAGTAAATCAAGAAAAGTGAAAAAAAATATATGCAGCACACATAAGGCTACTGGTAATGAACTAAAACTTTTTGAAATGTTTAGTTGAAAAGCGTTACGAGTCTAATACGTGATTCAATTTGTTATATTTACTGATGGAAAATTGCGAATTTAAAATTGTAGAGCAAGGCGTTTGTGGAGTATATGAAGAGCGTAGGAAATGCCAAATGGGAAAGAGTTGTGAATGCAGTTCCAAGTATCCTTGAAATGAATTGGCAAACTACAAAAATGAAGTCGATTGTGGGGTTTTTGTGATGAGGCACAAGGAAACGTACATGGGAGAGGCTGGTGCAAAGTGAGATTGTGGACTGGATGTTGAAGGGAAAGTCAGAAAACAAAGTTGGCCAAATTATGAAAGAAGTATGCACTTAAACTGTTACTATCAGAACACAATGTCTGCCGGAAAATGATCTTGCAAGCTGTCAAAGACAAGAAATGAACTTTGCTAGGTTATCTATGATATTAGTATATTTAAACATAAGTTTTATTAAGTGTTTTGTTTAAAGACTATGTTATCATGTATCTGTGTGGAAGTAAATGGTTTTTAAGACTATAATATCGTCTATGTGATTAGGTTTTTAAGCTATACTATCGATTATGTTATTGTGGGGTTGTTTTATGACTTCCTGAAGGCATCTAGTATATCCATGTACTAGACACATGTTTTTCATGGCTTCCTAAACATATGAGTCCTATAATACATATGTGACGATTATCATTAAACACATTATATTATTATTATTAATTCTTCATAAGTAGTACATACCAAATATGAAAATTATATAGGTGATATACTGAATACATAAGCATAACTGGAAGAGACTTTCAAGGGGGTAAGGGGGGTGAGCGATGCATAGGGAGAAAATATGGGAGGTGATACTTTTATTTTTTTCTTTTATAATTACCAACACATTTATCAAATTACTATTCTATCCCTATGATTTTTAATTAAAAACTGGTTCTCATGGTTCTCGACCTTTTATTGGTTCTCATTTTATCTTTTTACTATATATATATATATATAGGAGAGAGATCAAATAAGAAGGTGTCTTAAGGAGAGAAGGGAAAGAAAGTCTTATGAACCAATCAGAACGTGACATGTGGATTTTTAAAAAAAAAACACGGTGGGATTTTTGTAAATAAATAAACTTTTGTCAGCCTAGTTCTGGGTCAGCTTGGGTCTGAGTCAGCTTGGGTTATGATCAGCTTGGTTTGTCAGCTTGGTTGGGTTAGCTTGGTCAGCCTAGGTTCTAGGTCATCTTGGTTGGTCAACTTGGGTTCTGGGTCAGCTTGGGTTCTGATCAGCTTGGTTGGGTCAGATTGGTCAGCCTGGGTTATGGGTCAGCTTGGTCAGCTTGGGATCTACATTTGTGTAGATTATGTGTAGTTTTGTGTCAAGCTAACTAACATAACTCAACCTGACGCAGACCCCAAGCTGACCCAACCCAACCCCAAGCTGACCCAACCCAACCCCAAGCTGACCCAATTTGACCATAAGCTGACCCAAAACCCATAATCTACATTTGTGTAGATTGTGTCAAGCTGACACAACCCAAGCTTACCAAGCTGACCCAACTTGACCCAGACCCCAAGCTGACCCAACCCAACCCCAAGCTGACCCAAAACACATAATCTACATTTGTGTAGATTAATCTACATTTGTGTAGATTGTGTCAAGCTGACCCAACCCAAGCTAACCAAGCTGACCCAACCTGAACCAGACCCCAAACTGACCCAATTCAACCCCAAGCTGACCCAACCTGGCCCCAAGCTGACCCAAAACCCATAATCTACATTTGTATAGATTGTGTCAAGCTGACCCAACCCAAGCTGACCCCAAGCTGACCCAACCCCAAGCTAACCCAACCTGACCCCAAGCTGACCCAATCAGACCCTGACCCTAATCTTACCAAACTGATCATGCTGACCAACCAAGCTGATTAGAACCCAAGCTGACCCAGACCAAGCTGACCAACCAAGCTAACCCAGAACCCAAGCTGACCTACCAAGTTAATCGAACCCAAGCTGACCCAGTTTCAAAAAAGTTTGATTTATTTACCAAAATGACACCGCACATTTTTTTCCATTTTGACACATGTCGCGTTTTAATTGGCCTATAGGACCTTCTCTCCCTTCTCTCCTTAAGACACTTTTTTCCAGGATCTCTACCCTATATATATATATATATATACCAATAAACTAAAACAAGATTGTAGACTTTTTAAGATGACATGTGCAGTGGCATAATCCTTATAAGACATATGTGCATCTTAAATTTCTTATAATTAGATAAATATCACAAGATATTACAAATAATAATATTCAAATTAGATTGAAACTAGGATATATTTTACATACTATAAAATTTGTTACCGACCCTTAATCGCTATGTTTAATAAATCATACGAGTATATATTAGCCAATTAATAAGTTTTCACATATGCTATTCTTAAAATCAAGTTTACAGAATTGGTAATACTCAACAAGTCTAATGCAGCGCTACTAGAGAAACTTTCAATGACGCATCAAAAGGCTTAGAGATTAGAGATTGCATATTTCATATATATATATTCATATATGATTATCAACTTTACAATCATGAGGTACGGTTTATTGTGGGAATTAACTAGAGGAATTTCACAACATAAAAAATCTTATTGGGAAATCATGATAGTAATTAAATGTAGTGCCGGTAATATAATTCCTTCAACCCTTTTTTTCCTTAAAAATTGTTTTGATGGTATTACAATACATGTTTTGTGAAAAGTTATTATCTGTAAAAATTTGCATCCACCTAAAACTAGTATATTATATATGTCTCCCAGCATCAGAATTATAGTCATACCCTTCTCAATGATTCGGCCTCTTTGACAATTTTAATTAGGTTTCTAATCTGATTAAAAACTCCTGAAAGGTTGCATTAAGGGCAAAAGATATATAGTCTGCACAGCTGTATTAATCCCTGACAGGCTTTTAAGTGTCGTTAAAATAATGTTGAATCACTATTTTAATCTGATTTTTATTTAGTTAATTGCAAGTATTGTATATCATAACTAACCAGCCACAAGTCTCCTTACCTATAAATATGTCTTTTCAAAGAGATTTTTCCAAAGATTCATCAGTAAATATATAAATATAGCACCTTGTGTCCCTAAAGTTTCCACTTGAATCAAGAAAGATGGAATCCGTGACTGCCCTCTTAGCAGAATGGAACTCCTTCAGTGGTGAAAACGTCTCGGAAGAAGCCTTTTTTATGTCACAATTGCTCGAGAATTTTCCTATTCCAAATGATTCACCGAATTCTTCCCTTTTTGAAATCCCCCCCACATTTTGGCCACACCATGAACTTACCACGCGTCCTAATGAGCTAGACGAAACTGCAGTGTACTTTTCAGATAACACCTATAGTAGTAACCCACATTGTCCGTCACAAGACTATAATTCTTGTGATGTTAGTGAATTAGTTGTGGCACAACCTACAACAGATAACAAGTTGTCTGCAAGCTCTAGGAAACGTTCTAGTAGCGTGGCAGATGTAAGTTGAATGTGCTGTCAATATGTGTCTACTTTAATTAAAAACATAGTTGTTATTGTGATCTTATGCTAAATTTTCATACTTACAATGATTCTAATATGTAGGTTTCCGAGAATAGGGAAAAGATAAAGTGTAGAAAGAGTCAGAAGGTTGTTTCTGAGAACAACGAACATGTAGCTGACCATGATGCCGTTTTTGGCCAAATTATGAAATATCATGGATCTGACAGTGAATCAAGTTGGTCTCAGGAGTCAAGTATTAGTCCAAGACCACAGCAGAAAAGTATTAGTCTAAGACAAAGAGGGTCTGCAATTCCGAACTCAAATGGCAAGACAAAAGTCAATAGGGGGTCAGCGACTGATCCACAAAGTGTCTATGCACGGGTATATAATTTGAATTGAATTTCTTTTGTATTCATAAAAACCATTTTTCATATCAATGATAATAGAACATAACTAACCGTAGGAAATGCTTCAATGGCATTTGCAGAAAAGAAGAGAACGCATTAATGAACGGTTAAGAATCTTACAAAAACTTGTTCCAAATGGTACAAAGGTGAGACATCATATCTTTTTTTTGACCACTGTTCTACATACTTAATAATATCCCCACAAGGCCACAACTAACTTCAAATATATTTTTCTTTTGTATCTTAAAGGTTGATATAAGTACAATGCTTGAAGAGGCTGTTCAGTATGTTAAGTTTTTGCAGCTTCAAATCAAGGTGAGATAACCAAAAATCTGTTAAGCTTAACTGATTTAGTACATTGGTCATGAAATTTACCATTATATGAGATATGGAAAGAGATTGATTTGAAGGTCAAAGTGTTAACTTTGACTTAATTCTCAGTTAAAGAGTAGTAAAAGTTATTGATCTACTGTACGTGTCGTAATGATGTGATATATATTCGCAGCTATTGAGCTCTGACGATATGTGGATGTATGCTCCCATCGCATACAACGGAATGGACCTTGGGCTTGACTTAACAATCCCATCACCAAGATGATGAACATATCTGACTACCTATGTTGCCGCATTTCTCTTGATTGAAAAATTAATTTTACATTTTTTTAGCACGGAAAAATAAAGAATAAATTCATCAAAAGATGTTTTCATGCTTTTGTAACTCGGCATAAAGAGAGAGAGAGGGGGAGAGAGATTGTTTCTTTTTTTCAATCAAAGGGATTGCACATTATTCATATGTAAATAATACATTACCTTCAATATATACACATGACATGATTCATGACACATATATCACTTTTTTTCAGGTTCAATGAATCTATATATAACTTGTATACAAACATTTTAGTCTAGCTTTTTAGATGCAAAATTTTTCATCAAGTCTTTCAATCCATATAATCTCCTCTTTTAACCATTCCTAGCTTGAAATTCCATTATATTATCAGTAGAAACTCTGTCCACTTACTTGTATCAAGCAGAATTTATCATGGGCTTAGCTTACTAATTTAGCCAATTCATCGTTTGTTGTTCTTCAACATGTCTGATTGTCTTATGTTCACCATGATTTACTTGATTATCTGATACTTCTTCAACATATCTATATATATTTATTATCCGTCGTTTTTTTGTGCGGCTGTAACAATCTAGGGCCCCTCTTTGAGTAACCACATTTACATCTTTAAGTTGACAGTTCTAAGCTCAAAAATAAATCTTACTAAACTAGTAAAACATAACCTAATAAAAGATATAAAAGGTTTAAAACTTATACAATAAACTACTCAACTACAAAATGAGTCAACCACACTTATAAATAACAGACAATTCAACCAGTTGTTTGTGAATTTATATAATGAGTATCCAATGTATGCACTTTGAAAAAAATAGTTAACCACCAAAACTTGAAAATACAAATATGATCAGAAATGAGAAATATGTTGGGTAGCTATTGGTGATGCATGTACTAAATAAACACTGATGTTTTTTTTTTTTAAAAAAAGGAAGATTTACAATGCTGTAAGGAGTAAGTATTTATTTAGGACATGCATCACTAATACTGCTGGGTTTTTTTTTTATAAAAAAAAGTATCTCTATTTGGGTTGCAATTGGGAGTTGTTTGTTGATTATGTTGATGTGATTGATGCTTGTGAATTAGAATAGAGTAGAGTTGTGAAAGATGAAGCTTCTTGGTCCTCTTCGAGCATCACCATCATGTGTTGAGTGTATATATTCTTGGTTCTTTGATGTATTAATTAAGGTGTGATTAGGAAGCTTTTGTCTAATGTGTTTTTGGTTTAGTATGGAAAAAAGTTGGTTATTACGTACTTGAGGATGTCCATGATATGTTTATTTAATAATTACTGTAATTTATAATAGTTCTGATTATTACAGTGATATAATTCACCTTTTTAAGGGGGGAAAAATCATACTAACTACAGTATCAAACATTACTGGCCACTTCATCGTATAAACTAGCAACAGCAATTTGGAAGGATTAATATATACCATTTGCTATGCAAGCCAGTAGGCCATGAAAACACGTGCTTCGTAGCTATGCTGCTTCCTCTCTATAATATCCTTCTAAAATAAACCAGAGACGACCAATTTTCCTTTTCTATATATGGCAAGCATCGACACCTTAGGTTTTTTTGAGCAGGTTTGCACTTTCTATTCAAGAGAGTTGTCACTATTTAAAACCTCTATTTATCGGTCACTTTTATTTACAAACATATTGATTGTTTGGAAATAAGAAATGTTTGAAGTTGTTTCATAACAGTACAATTAAACAGCTATATATAATACATTTACAGTTTGAACAGCCATATAATACAATTACAGAACAATCAAAGAAGTTTTGCTTTCACTTGCATTAGTTACTCTTGGTCTTCTTCGAGGTATGCTTTGCGTTTGGAGTTGCAGTTGAATTTTTGTTGAAGCCCATTGATTGGGAGGCATAACCGAAACCTGATCTGTGCTGCAAGTATTCAGCTGTTGATGGTCGATATTCAGACCTGGTCCTGCGGTGTGACGAGCCCTCTGCTGACACAGACCCCTCCAGAAGATGGTAACTTGCGGACAGGGAGCTGTAGCTGCTGTGAAGCCTATGTTTCTTTATTGCATGCATAACAAATGGTATCAATCCTTCCATTTTATATTCTGCTAGTTGATGTGGATGACAAATTAGGAATGTTTGATATTTGTGAATATGAATTCGATACTCTATATGTTTTTTTTTGTGGAGGGATGCATATGGCCTTTATATATATGTTGGATGGATGGATTGCACTTAGGTTTGAGTGTCCAGGTTTACAAGTTTACAACTGTCAAAATATAAAGTTTGACTTTGTATTGTTGACTTTTGTTGTGGAGATTGTTTTTGAATAGAACAAATTGTTGACATGTATGCATATTTGTGCGAGAGGATAAACCTTAACATTTTCTTCTTTATTCTAATTCAGCATGTCACCTTTTCTTTTTTTTGGTCGATGTACCTCAAACCTTGTTTCGATTTCGGTTCATTAGAGTTCAACGACAGATCATGAGGGAAGTCACAAAGAAGGCCAAAAATCACGAAAACCAAAAAATAATACTAAGAAAACAAGATAAAATAGCATTGCAAAGCGAAAAAACAAAGGGGGCCACACAAGATCTGCCCTTGTTAGAGGTGGTGGCCAATTGTCGACGGTGCTCGTGAACTGTCGCAACCCCGTAGGTGTTGATGGGTCAATAACTCAATGTGGTTCTCAAAAACCATTCTCAAGATCATACAAATGAAAAATCTCGAAAGACATGTCCTACCATCCTGTACTGAATAAAATTTTGAGTTTTATCTATGAAACTCCCCGGCCTAGTTCATATTTGATAAGCCGTCTCTCTACGTGTCTTTAAATTTTTGGGTTTTATTTTTACAGGTTGTATTGTCAATCTTAGGTGAAATGTTCATGTGAATATAATTTTCATATATATGGTATAATATAATATTTTTTAAACCTTTCTAACATAAAATCTTAAACTAAACTAAAGATGGTTAATTTATTACTCGTATTAAACTTGTTGAATTTGCTGAAGATGAAAATGAAAAATTGAAAACAATTTGAACACGTTTCAGACGTGTCACCCTTGAATGGTGGTATCAACAACATAAAAAGGTATTCAACAACCAAAATTTCCAGTGTGCAGATTGGTTATTTGATACTTTGACTAATAATGGTCAATAGTTGCTAAATGCCTAAATCATATCTTTATCTTAATTTTTAGATTAAAAACAATAACAAAACAAAAAAAGACAACTTTGTTTTTGCTACCAAGGCCATATATTTTCTTGTGTTGTTTTATGTAGACGTGGGAAAAAAAACCAGTTCTGGATTATCCAAGAACCATAACCGATTGGAACCGGTTCAACTTTTGGATCCAAAAATCGGTTCCTTACCGAAAAAAATCGGGGAAAAACCGAAAAAACATGGTCAAATGTTGACCAAGAACCAGAACGGTTCCAGTCAACGTTGACTGAAACCGGTTCTGATCCAATGCCCACCTCTAGTTTTATGTCCCGGTCAAACCAAACCTTCGGTAAGGTTATTCTTAGTGGGCTCATGTATTTTTTTAACTTCACTAAAAAATATTGTATCTCACTTGTAATCTTTTCTTAGATTATTTTAAATTTAAACGAAACTGCCACAATTCTTTCAACGGATGTAAAATTAATTTAATTTTGTAAATAAATGCAAATGCATTAGACATTGAGGGAAAATCACTATTGACCAAAATAATATACAATTGACAAAAAAAAAAGGTAGTATAAGATAGTCGATTGGTAGTAAAAACGAAGTGTCATTTTTATTACAAAAATTAAGATAAAATAGATATTACTAATATTTTGATAGCAACTATTGACCATAATTTGTCAAAGTATCGAATAACCACTTTGCACACTGGAAATTTTGGTTGTTGAATACCTCTTTTTTGAGGTTGTTTTCCACCATTAAAGGGTACCACGTTTAAACCGTGTTTGGGATACAATGTTTGAGCAAATTCAACGAGTAAAATAATAAATTAATCATCCTTGGCTAAATTAGGCTAAAGATTGACAGCAATAGCCGCCACCCCTACAATGCTCAGGTTTATCCTTACACAAAAATGCATACATGTCAACAACTTGTTCTATTCAAAAACAACCTCCTTTTAACAAAAGTCAATATCATACAATGTCAAACCTTACATTTTCACAGTTGTAAACCTCAATACTCAAACCTATATAAATTATAAAGGCCATATGTATCCCTCCAAAAAACATATATCAAATTCATATTCACAAATATCATATATTCCTTTGTCACCCACATCAAACTAGCAAAATAAATGGAAGGATTGATACCATTTGTAATGCATGCTATGAAGAAACACAGGCTTCACAGCAGCTACCGCTCCCTCTCCGCAAGTTACCATCTTCTGGAGGGGTCTGTGTCAACAGAGGGTTCGTCACACCGCAGGACCAGGTCTGAATTTCAGCCATCCGCAGCTGAATACTTGCAGCACAGATCAGGTTTCGGTTATGCCTCACAATCATTGGGCTTCAACAGAGATTTAACTTCAACCCCAAACACAATGCATACATCGAAGCCCAAGATTAACTAATGCAAGTGAAAGCAAAAATTCTTTGATTGTTCTGTAATTGTATTATATGGCTGTTTAATTGTCTTGTATGGTTATGTACTAAACAGTACATTCTGAATAAAACATTTATTATGACTTCAATCACAAACCACTTTATATTGTTCTTAAATCCTTACTTAATGACAATAAAATCAAACGTCACCTGACAAGTAGCACAAAAGTTCAGCAGAAACAAATAATATGAACATTCACCTAAACAAAACAATAAAGATGGCTATGAAGCAAGCAGGGCTTCGACCTTTGCAATCTGATCCTCTTCGTTCTTTGTATTTGGGCTCTTATTGGCTTCATCATAAAGGTCATGCTTCCATTTCTCACCATACCCACCACTCTGCCCTTGCCGCCCGTTAAACCTATCCCTTTCCCTAAACGAACCTCCAAAGCCGCCACCGTTCCTGTTACTAGATTGAAACCTCGTCCTCTGCATTTCAGTCCTGTGTCGGTTCACCAGTGACTTCTCTTGTGGATTTCCCCTTTCTTCCTTCCTTTCAGTTCTATCATCATTAACCTGGGTGGCTGGTTTGTCACTGGTTCCAGCATCAACTGGTAATTTTGTTTCCCGAAATGAGGGTCTTTTCCCTGAAGTTTGTTTCAAATCTGATGGTCCTTTGTATGAGCTGTCCAATCTGGTTGTCACGTCTCTCACCTTTGTATCATCATTAGCAGCCGAACTTCTGTTTGTAGCCCTTCCACTCTGACGATCCCTTGAATCTTTCCACCTCTCACGCTCTGAAAACAGGAGAAAGTGGATTCAGAAAGAAAATTCCGGATGCCCCCTCCAAATGAAGAAAGGGTTTATGAAAACCATATATTAACCACATCAACACGAAACTGTAAACTCACCTGTAGCTTCCCTGTGTCTGTAGCTACGACCTTGCCCAGCACGCTCATCATGCTGTTATAAGACAAGCACAGGCAAGCCCAACATAGTTATATATACAGGAGCAACTGAAGACGTTGGAAGGAACAAAACTCTACATCAGCGCAGAGAAAATATTTCACAATAATTCGAAAGCAAATATAATTATATCATTAGAGTTTGTGTTTCTACAAAGTAATAACCATCACTGACAAAGATCTTGGCACAGAAACAATTTCTTCTTTTTCTGCGGGACAACATATTTCGACGACCAAATCAAGTGACCAAATACCCTTATTATATACAAGGTTGGAAAAGGTAATTCTAACGCATAGAAAGTCTACTTTCAATTTGCAGCCAATGAATTGTAAAAAAAAAAACCCTGAGTCAACTCACCATTTATTAGCTGGACATATCTAAAAAAAGATTATGCAAAAAAAAGAAGTCCAACAATTAATGTTCAAATAAACCTGATAGTGAGATCGGGACAGAGTGCCTTCAATATTGCCGGAAGAATTCTTTGTTGACTCACGATATCCATTATTTTTTTTGTCAGATGCTTTGCTCAAGGTTTCCGGTTCCATCTTTGTCACGGCTGTTACAGTGGTATCCACAGGAACAGAATCCTGCAACCTACGATGGTGTTTCTGATCTCGGCCATTATGGTCGACACCATCCACATTAAGCATGCTGGAGGACCGTTCTGTTTCTGTTTTTCCATCCCTTCTAGCTCGCTTAGGACTGACAGTAAACATCATCAACACACATACAAGGTTGCACTAAGATAGTAATAAGTGACACAATAATGTAGAGCAAAATCGCAGATTAAGCGCGCACTTGTTTCATTTATGACAAATTGACAATTAGCGAGCCATATGAACGGGAAATCTAGATCAATGCTTAAATAACCGACTTTTTTTTTGACAAAATTAAGGTGGAAAATAACACTCCACTCTGGCGGCTACCGCAAAGTTATCTCAAAACTAACAAAGGCAGCATACATTGTCGACGACTACACTAGTGTTATCATTTCATCAATAAGAGGCACGATGCATCATTTCTTAACTATACGCTACACACAAATCAAATAGTCGTAAAATGCATCATTTCTTAATCTCCAGGGCTACTTTGTAACCTAAAGATGCAATCTTTCTGATGCTAGAATTTCATCACAATCTTAAAATATACAAATGTGAAAAGACAAATGTGTCTCCTTAGGCAGAAAGTGAAGAAACACATGAAAGATTTCAGTGGTGACACGTGTCTGATGATGGTAAAAAGGGTACATTGCAGCATCAAAATCTTTGTTACACATTCTACAGCTTAAATTATTTTAATAAAAAATGGAGCAGATTTGGTGGAAAACTTGGAATTAGAATGTAAGATGAATTTGTAATAAATAAAGTAATAAGCACCCTGATTTAAATAAAGTGATCAACATAAATAAAAGCATCAGGTAGCAATACAGTCAAATACGAGAATAAAACCTGAATATGTATATATAGATATAGATATAGATATACCTAGTGGGTGGTGGTTCTCGATGATCAAAGCGAGAACGATGGTATTTGGAATCGGAATCACGACGAGACATCTTATTACTGTGCTTATTATTGGTGAATAAAACTCAATAGAAATAGGGTTCGGCTGCCTATATCAGCTTCAGCTGCGCTTCTTTTTTTTTTTTTATCTAACCAACTAAAGTGACAAAAACTAACTCAAAAATGTGTAACCATAAGTGCTTTTGGGACAATATACGGGATGATTTTTGTTATTTTTAAGACGAAAGGATAGTTATTGAAAAAAATTTTTCGTAGCTTTACCCAATATTATTTTGATCATATTTTTATTGTCGTTAGCTAGTATGCTTCTAGCAACGTACTTCCACCATGATTTTTAGGGGGAGAGATTTTATATTTAAATATGTGATTCTCATGAGGGATTTTGTGAGGGGAGCATGGATCTCCATGCTTCTAGCAGCATATTTGTTTTTTCCATTTTTATTTTGGGAAAAATTACGAAAAGTAGCCATAAAGACTCAATTCTAAACTCATAGAGTTATAAGCGAAATTCACCTTTTAAAAAAAAAATAAATTTAAGACACCTGCTACCACAAAACAAAACAAAATATATTTGAAGATGTGTAATGCAACACCATGTTAGTGCACATATGGTAACTCTTTTTTTTTTTAATTTTTCAAAAAGGATTCCTTAGTATTTATATATCAAACCAAACAAAACAAACCGAAAAGTTTAGGTGAAGAAGTCATGTTAACTGTCTCCAAAATGGAGAGACTAGTACGCAAAGCGAAGAAGCCGTTATCTCCTTGGAAAACGTTAATATAAGGTTTGAGTCATATACTATGTGAATTCAAAATATCAAAAATTTCAAGTTGTAATTTTAATCATGTAAGTTTTGGTTTAACATGAGTTCGGATGATCTATACGACTGAAATATTTATCAGATAGGTTGAATTTGAGTTGAACTTCTGACACGGTTGTTAGAAGGTTTACATTTGCATTGTATTAAGATATATAGACATGTCAAACCATCAGCACGATTTCCACCCTTATTTATACATACAACAACATAAAAGTTACTAACCAAAGGGTATTGATTAAAATCAGATAGATAGCTTTATCTAATAAAGTTTAATTTTATAATTTTACAAAATTACTGTCAAAAAAGTGAAAAACATTAGCTTATCAATTACTCACCAAAAATTGTTTATCAAGATAAGCATTAATAATATAACATTATATTCTTATATAAGATGTATGAATACCATGGTCATAACACAACCGAAATCAACCCGTCCAAGTGTAAAGTAGATTGAATTGCATCCTACCCTTGAGATTCGATGTGTACACGTTAAAGAACTCCTAAACACTGTACTCTGTACATTTGGGTTTTTGAAGAAAATGAAAGGTGCTTATGAAGATGGATCCATAACATGAAAATGAGTGCATCTACATTCTCAATCCCTTCATGTTTCAAAACTTTGTAGCATCTACATCTTGAAATACATACTAAAATATTGATATGTTCTAGCTTAATGTAAGCGAGATATGTTTTTTTGCTTCATCTGAGTGTCTCTAAATCAACACACTTGACTTGAGGTCGAGTAGCACCAAAATCACTAAAGAACTATGTTGCGTCAAATTATTTTTGCCTTTTCTAGTTTGTATTATTATTGATAATAACTTAGCAAGGTTTCATGAGTTTCCCTGTTTAAAAACGTCTTGTTCTACAATTCTAATGTATAGGGCGATGTTTTTTTCAAGGATGTGGTCATGCGTTTGTATAAATATTATATTGATCATATGCCCAACGTTATATTGCTAGTCAAGCCACACTTGGTACCGTTTACTGTCGCTCTTGTTTCAGCAAGTGTTATTTGAGTCTATCCTTTCATTTAAGGTAGTATTGTGGACTCGTAAATCCAGGCCAAAGTGCTGGTAGGATAATGATGTTTAGTAGTGTCTTGGGCTTTTTTTTAGTAGTGACTGGAAACCAAGTTTCCGGGAGAAAGTGAAAAGAGATGGAAAAGGTGAGGTTAGCCGTTCTCAAATAATAAACACGTTAATGTGATTGTGTGCATGGTGTTCTGTTAACTTGACAAGTAGCAGCGAGTTTGAACATGCAATGGCTGCCACCACACCTTCAACACCTATTCGTCTCAAGATGAAACCAGAATTTCAATGATGAATTTAGCACTTTAGCACCATCACCATCGTCTGTTGATCATATGCTCAATCCTCCATTTGATATTAGTCCCAGCACATACCCAATTCCACCAGATACAAATGGACAAATTATACCATTTAGTGGATAAAGACAATTTCCGGTACCCATACCTTCAACATCACTTTCTGCCAGCAGCACTGGAGCCAACACTACAATTCCAGTCGCCACCAGTCCATGTCAAATCCTGATTTCCAGCCACCACCAGATTCCATGCTCAATCCAGTTTTGCAGCCACCACTAAATTCCATGTTGAATCCTGGTTTTCTGCCACACCAGATTCTATGTCCAATTCACTATTAACATAATGTCTTAGAATCTAACAAGCACTTTTTTAAACATATGATACAAACAAATAGAACAATAGCTTATATCACTTTGTGACCACCTATTTTCCAGCCACACTTGCAAGTTGCAACCAGTCAGTTCAAGCCATTATCGAAGACCTCACAAACCATCGGAAATCACTGGATACCACATATGACACCCATAAATGACTGAAAACAGAAACAAAACTGAGAAACCCATCACTTTGTGCAAGTACAATGCTATTATATAAGAGCATTCTATTTTAGTCAGTGTATATATACATCAAAAACGATAGTTGAAGACTTGAAGTATACTTTTCTTGTTTTTATCCAGTATAGACATGTGTTATATACAAGTAGTACAATAAACCGGTTAAACTGATATTCCTGACCATACTGGATGACAATGCAATTACTGGACAGATGAGACCACATTACTGATATTGATAAACTTTTATACACGCCAAATTCTTGTAAAAAATGACTCAAACTAAAATGACTCTAAGGCAAAACTTAATATACCCATTTAAAAAAAAATTAACCCAGATAACCAAATTCATAATAACATGAAACAATGAAATTAAGAACCAACAAAAAAGAGGACTCATAAACACAAAATTCAAAACCGAGCCACCAAAATAACCATAAAAGTACAAAAAAGCCATGTGCAGAAGATTGAAAATCAGAACCCACAACTCCAAGCAAGCTACCACCACTACTGAAGCCATGCAAGTCACAAAAGAAATATGGATATGCCTATTCCAGTTACATCAACAATTTCTATCCACCCAACAGACCTTAAAGGACAAAACATGTTATGCAGGGTGTTGAGATGTTCAACTAGATGGACTCAAGTCCATGTGAGCGTTTTACTAAGTAGCTTATCATCTCTTTTGCAAATGTCACAAAAATGAAACAAGAAAAACACAACCATTTGTTACCAAATTAAAACTAAACTGAAAAGACCTAAACGAATAGGCAAAAACCACAAATGAACAAAGTTGTCATGTGGAATGGGATTTTATCACACATACCTCCAAGTAGGCAGCCACCAACGGAACATAGTGAAGTTGTCTGTAAGCCACAATTTAGAGACCCATATCAAAAAAAAAAAAAAAATGCAATCCATGTTACATCAACATCCTAATAACCTACTTCATACACCCAGTGAACCTCAAAAAGAAAAAAACCGTCATTGAGGTGTTCCAGTAAAGAGATTGCAAGTCATCGAAGGTGAGGTGGCACTTATGAGATAGTATGGGAGTGGCAATCAGAGCATAGGAGAACAATAAGCCACTGCAGATGATTAAAAATCAATACCCATATGTGCCTGAATTAGAAAGTAATTCCTACTACATAAAAGACCCTACATAGATCCGAATAACCTCTATGGACAAAAAAGGTTGAAGCAGGTGTTTGTAGTATTCTAGTAAGGGGATTCTGTGTCCTCTAAAGTGTGGTGATACTTATTAAACGATATGAAAGCGTTGAACCACACGGCTTTGCAAATCATATTCCATTTAAAAGCTTATAAGAAACAAAAGCAAGACCCAATGGTAAATGACAAAACACTAAACAGTAACGAAAGCGACAGTTATTAAAACATTAAATAAAATAAGATAAAACAGTTATTATTAGTATTAAATATAACATACAAAGACAAGAGAAGACAATTATACTATGTGATCTTTAGTGGATGTTATTGTCTTACTGGTGTCTTATAAGTCAGGAGTTTTCATACCATTGGTACTTATAATAGAACAGTGTTTAACAGAATAGCTATTGACATCATGTATATGTGCATAACTGCACATTTATCGACTCGTCTTAAATATGAATATTTATTATGGTCAAGCAAAATGTAAGTATGCATACTCGCTGACTCTTCTTTATATCAGAAACATGCCAACTGATATGTTTGGCAACTTCCTTTGACAAGACTAATGTATACTACTACAAGTATGTATCATCTTCACTTATAAGTTGTTTTAAAAGTATGTAAATTTAAGGGTCTTAAGCCTAGTAATATCAAAGTGTCTCAACAACCAAAAAGGCTCCAGGTTCAAATCTCGTACTTGACATATTTGTACTAAAGGTGGCAACTGGTGTGTATGTCTCTGGTGTTCAAAGTTCAAAATTTTCAAATCACATAAGATATAGGCCTGCATCATTTACATTTACGCGAACCTAATGTTGGTACATGATCACTTGTTAGCAGAGACACTCAGTACAACCAACATGCCATATTCCATTATTATATTACACATACACCAGGGGGATGCAACTATAAACAGGATAAACAATTGGGAAACTAATTGAAAATAACCTGCTAAAATATTTTTAAAAACACCAAAAGAAAAAAGGTAAAAAAAAAACAACCATGATCAGATAATTGAATATAAGCAAAGCGACTACCAACAACCCAAAGTAAAGCCATGTAAGTCACAAATGAAAGACCTATATTGAGAGAGCAGCCCCTATTACATCAACAATCACTATACACCTGATTCAAAGAACAAAACAGGTTACAACGGAAAGTAAAGGGATCTAAAACTTGGCAAGGGAGATGACACGTGTCAAAATTACTTCAGTGTTAAACAAATTGGCTTATCAAAATTACTTCATTTCCAAGGGTAAACAATAAAATAAGAAGGGAACTGTTTCTTATCTTAATAACATAACTGCAAAGACCTAATCAAGTAGACAAAGGATCACAATCATGCCGACTGACATAAAAGTAATGACCACTAAATTTGGCAAAATCCACAAAAGAACATAGCAGCCACGATGATTGAATATTATCAGCCATACCTCCAAGCAAGCAGCCACCAACCTCTGTTTCGGTAAAGACATCTCAAAGAAGATACGGTAGCACTTGCAATTATAGTATGGGAGTGGCAAAGAACAAAAAACGACAAAAAAGACATTGCAAATGATTGAATATCAATACCATCCGGAAACAAGAAACCAACCATGGGCCTAATGCCCTAATGAAAAAGTAAGTAAACCTCCACCCAAAGTATCACAATCATACAAACTGACATGAAGATAATGACCAATAAATTTCGCAAATCCACGAATGAACACAGCAGCCACAATCTCTTTGTTTCAGTAAAAAGATTACATCTTATCGAAGGTGAGGTGGCACTTACAAAGACAGTATGGGAGTGACAAAGAACATAAGACAACAAAGAATCCATTATAGATGCTTTGAATATCAATAACCTCCCGATACAAGAACCCAACCATGGGCCAAATGAAAATGTAAGTAATCCTCAAAGCAAAGGATCACAACCATACCAACTGACATAAAGATACTGACCAATAAATTTGGCTAAAACACAAAAGAACACAGCAGCCAAATGCAGATGAAAGATGATTGAATCTCACCACTCATACATCTAATAAAGCAGCCAGCCAGCCACCAATCCCTTTGTTTCGATAAAGAGATTGCATCTCATCGAAAAAGAGGTGGCCCTTGCAAAGATAGTATGGGAGTGGCAAAGTTCATAAGGCAACAAGAAGCCATTGTAGATGATTGAATATCAGTACCCTCCTCAAACAAGAAACCAACCACGGTCCTAAATAAAAAGTATGCAATCTTCCAAGTAAAAGATCAATCATGCCAAATGATATAAAGATAATGACCAATAAATTTGGCACACAACCAAAATAGAACACAGCAGCCGCGTGCAGATAATTGAATACTATCCCCATGCCTCCAAGCAAGAAGCCACCTCTCTCTGTTTCAGTAAAAAGATTGCATCTTATCGAGGGTGAAGTGGCACTTGCAATGATATTATGGGAGTGACACAATAGTACATAACAAAAAACACCAAAGAAGCCATTGCAATTTGCAGATGATTGAATATCAATACTCTCCATAAACAAGAAAGCAACCATGGGCCTAACGAAAAAGAAAGTAATCCTCCAACAAAGGACCACACTCATGTGGACTGACATAAAGATAACGATGAAAAAATTTGGCAAAAACCAAAAAAATACACAACAGCCAAGTACAGATACATCCATACCTCCAAGCAAGCAGTTACCAATCTCTTTGTCTCGGTAAAGAGATTGCATCTCATCAAAGGTTAGGTGGCACTTGCAAAGATAGTATGGGAGTGCCAAAAACATAAGACAACAAGAAAGCCATTGCAGATGATTGAATATCAATACCCTACAGAAACAAGAAACAAACCATGGGCATACTAAGAAAGAAAGTAATCCCAACTACATAAAAAACCAACATACATCTAATGAACCAGGTTGAAGCGAGTGTTAGGAGTGCTCTAGTAAGTGGATTCATATGAAAACATTGAATGGCTTTCCAGTATCTAATACACGGATATTACAAACAGAACAAAATTATACTCATCCTAAGACCCAACGTACTGAAAACGACAACAAAGAAGCCATTGCAGATGATTGAATATCATTACCCTCCGGACACAAGAAACCAACCATAGGCCTCATAAGAAAGAAAGTAATCCCGGCTACATAAAAAACCAACATACACCCTTTGAACCTCAGTGGACTAAGGACCGCAAAAGAACTTAGCAACGACGTGCAGATGATTGAAAATTATCACTCATATCTCCAAGCAAGCAGCCACCAATCTCTAATTTGGTAAAGAAATTGCATCTCATCTAAGGTGAGGTGGAACTTGCAAATATAGTATGGGAGTGGCAAAGAACATAAGACAAAAACATTTAAAAAGGGTCCATAGTTACATCGTAAAATACAGACAGGAAGGGACCATAGGTACATCGAGAAGCAAACTGACAGACAGGTCTCACAATTACATCGGAAAGCATACCAACAAAAAGAGCCCATTATTATTTCAGAAAGCAAACCAACTGAAAGGGTCCATAGTTACTTTGAAAAGAATACCAACTGAAAGGGTCCATAGTTACATCGTAAAATACCGAAAGTAAGGGTCCATAGTTACATCGTAAAATACGGACAGGAAGGGTCCATAGTTACATCGTAAAATACCGACAGAAAGGATCCATAGTTACATCGAGAAGCAAACCGACAGAAAGGGCTCACCTTATATCAGAAAGCATACCAACAGAAAGTAGCATACAAAAAGGGTCCATAGTTACATTGTAAAATACCGGCAGAAAGGGTCCATAGTTACTTCGAGAAACAAACCGACAAAAAAGGGATCACGGTTACATCGGAAAGCATGCCAACAGAAAGAGCCCATTGTTACATCAGAAAGCAAACCATCAGAAAGAGTCCATAGTTACATCGTAGAATACCGACAGAAAAGGCTCACCCTTACATCATAAAGCATACCAATAGAAAGAAGCATACGAAAAGGGTCCATAGTTACATCGTAATATACTGACAGAAAGGGTACATAGTTACATCGAGAAGCAAACCGACATAAAGGGCTCATAGTTACATCGGAGAGCATACCAACAGAAAGAGCCCATTGTTACATACTTACATCAGAAAGCAAACCATCAGAAAGGGTCCATAGTTACATCGAAAGCATACGACGCGAAGGGTCCATAGTTACTTTGAAAAACATACCGACAGAAAGGGTCCATTTTACATTGTAAAATACCGACAAGAAGGGTCTATAGTTACATTGGGAAGCAAACCGACAGAAAGAGCCGATTGTTACATCAGAAAGCAAACCAAGCAAAGGATGACGATCATGCGGACAGACATAAAGATAATGACAAATAAATTTGGCAAAAAAACCAAAAAAGAACACAAAAGCCATGTGCAGATGATTGAACGTTATCACCCATACATCTAAGCAAGCAGCCACCAATCTCTTTGTTTCGGTAAGGAAAAGGCATCTCATAGAAGGTGAGGTGGCACTTGCAAAGATAGTATGGGAAAGGCAGAGTTCTTAAGACAACAAACAAGCCATTGCAGATGATTAAATATCTATAACCATCCTCAAACAAGAAACCAATAATGGGACTAATGGAAAAGTAACTGATCCTCCAAGTAATTAAGTAAAGGATGACAAACATGTCAAATGACATAAAGATAATGACCAATAACTTTGGCAAAAACCAGAACAGAACACGATAGCCACGTGCAGATGATTGAATATTATCACCCATACCTCCAAGCAAGCGCCACCAATTTTCTTGTTTATCAAAGGTGAGATGACACTTGCAAAGATAGTATGGGAGTGGCACAGAACATGGACAACAAAGAAAACGTTGCAGATGATTGAATAAATCAATACCCTCTGGAAACAAGAAACTAATCATGGGCCAATTGAGAAAAAGAAAGTAACCCTAACTACATAAAAAAAAATACATACACTCATACCCTAGTACTGAAATCAACAATAGGCCAAAAAATATGTACTAAAACAAAGGCAACAGTACTACACTATAAATCAAGAATCTTGATTTCTTAAATTTGATATCCAAAATTCCAAATATATAAATTCGACAGAAAAGAAGTATACCTTGGCGGCGAAAGACTCCACCAGATGAGATTTCCTGTACGAAAAGACTTCATTGATGGAATGCCCAAAAAGATAACTTTACAAATCCACCCAACTATAGTAATCTGACCGCCTGCAATCAATCAGATGATGGTGAAATTCCCATAAATCAGTTAACTTGATGATCATATATCTGATATTATGATTATGATGATTCATCATTCTCGTGGGGGGAATCAATAATCGGTCGTTTATATGCATTCCCAAAAACCCTAAACAACAGAAGGTTAAAAAGTTCGAATCTTTTTTTGATAAAAGAAAAGGCGGTGATGTATCTATAGTTTATATACATATATAGTTTTCATATGCAAATTTACGCGTCATCTTTACGCGGGTTAGGGCTCCATTTGGTTCAGGACGTTATTTTTACGCAGATATTTTTACGCGGATACGTGTATTATGCTACAGTAATAAAAACATAAAGAAATATATAATTATTAAAATTAAAATTAAATTTTAAAAAAATCTAATTGACCAATAAAATTCTTTTTTACTAAATCGATTTTTATTTTCATTTCAATCAATTTTTCTATTGGTTAAATAGCTAACGAAATTTTTAAAATAAAATAATTATAAATAAATACAAATATAAAAATTTATAAATTCAAATTTAATAATTTAAGAATAAACAAACTACGAATTTGATTTTTACCGAATTAATAATCTTTTGATAATTTTTTTAAGAATCGATAATATAATTTGTTTTTTTAAAAAAAAAATTTGGATATAAATATCATTTGAAACATAAATAAGTTTATGTTTCATTTGTTTTTAATAATTTATTTATTAATAATAAAAAAAAAGTTTAAAAAAAAGTGCTAATTATTTCTATTTTTAAGATTTATTCTTATATAAAAAGCTAGCAAATATGAATTAGTGATGAAAAACAAATAACTTAGTATATTAATAAGGCTTTTCCTATAACTATTAATTAATAATTAAAAATTTTGTGGACTCATAATTTTTTATTTTTTAATTATAGTAACAAAATTTAATTTGTGAAAATCTTGGCCGATAAATCACTAAAACAACTGTTTTTAGTATAGAATGAAAGATCTTTCTCCTAGCTAAAGTACTTATTCAAATTTAATCATACAAAAATCTAATTAAAAAATATTATTAGCCGCTCAATATAAGTATTTTCAGTTAAATCAATTTAGCATTTTCATTTCAACCAAATTAATGTACTGATTCATCTTTTTCCGATTAATTTAAACAAAAAAAATAAAAATAGATGTAGCTAATTTGGTAAGTTTACAAATATGTTTTAAAAAAATCTTGTGTTTATACGTAACATAATCAATGGTTAACTTTGTACGTAAGAAGAATTTATGTAATTTTTATACTTAAAATTACCACCTCACATTTTATGTGTTAAACATTTTATCTTTAAATATGTACTAGAAGGATACTCGTGCGATGCGACAGCATAATGGTGGCAGTAGTGGTGACGGTTCGTTGTGGCGTGCGACAGTAGTGGCGATTGTGGCGATGTAACGATGGTGACGGTGACAGTGAAGATTGGTGGTGGCGGCAACGGACAATGATGATAGACGGTAGTGGTGTTGATGTGTGCGTGCGCGTGGGAAAAAAGGATGTGAAGTATTTTGGATTTGTTTAATTTATTTAAAAGGAGATGCTAGATTGTTTTAATAGGAAGTAGAGATTTATAAGTGTGCCAGTTAACTCTATCTATCACTACTTTTGGCCCCACACGAATCCGTCAAATTGAAGCCCTTCCTATCTAGGAAATGAGACGACGAAGACACGCTCGACGAGCCTCCTAACATTAACTTCCTCAACGACGGAGGTTTCGAAGAGCTCGACGAACTCTTACTACGACAGGACTTAATTTTGATATTATTGGATAATGGCTAAGACTCTAAGGTCGCGTTTGGTTCACAGAATTTGATGGAATCTGATGAAATTGGAATTGAATTCCATTCCTTAGTGTGTTTGGTTGGTTAAAGATGGAGGAATCACATTCCGTTGGAATGTTAACATTCCCTCATTTGATGGAATCTCCATTCCTTGGGGATGAGGGAAGGAATCTCATTCCGTCCCTCACTTGAATCTTCAAAAAATCAAAAACATTCCGTCAAATTTCATTCCTTCATATTCCAATTCCTTTGAAAGATTTAATTCCTTCAAAAAACATTCCGCGAAACACGCCCTAACTCTTTAAAAGTGCATGATAAAGAAAAGACAAAACCATGAGATAAGCAATACTATTGCACACCCCTTATATAACGACTCATTTTTCTCTTTAACCAAACTTGTTTTGACCTAACATGACACAATCTTTCATATTTAGCTCCATATGCAAACATACAACAAGTATCAACTTTTTATTCATCTATTATATCACCACTAATAAATACCGTCAAAAATCATGAAAAACCATATAAAGATAGGAAGGAGTACAAGTTTCTTACCCAAACTTACCCAAATCATCTTCCAATCAAAATTCTTCAACTCACAACTACCCAATTCTACCCAATTCTTACCCAAATCACTGGCAACACATACCCAATTCTTACCCAATTTCAATTTTTTTTCAAATTTCTTTTCCTACATAAATATATTATTAACTTAAAACATTTTATTTAAAACTTAAACAAACATTACACAACACATAAAAAAAACAATACATAATAAACGGAAAAAAAAAACATACATAAATTAAAAAGACTACAATTATTAAGGGAAAAAACTAATCGTCGAGAAATGCCAAGTCTGGAGCCCACACATGTTCAGTGAGGTCATAACGAAAACGATGATGGATTTCTTCGTTTAGTAGCTCACCTAAGACGCTATTGTCGAACACCGGTTGGACCGGCGGGTCCATTATGTGAACCGGTGAGATTGCTCTGCCATTGCCTTTTATGATCATGTTGTGTAAAATACAAGCCGTGTAAACATACTGTGCGATCTTGTCTTTGATCATGGGTCGAAGAGAACGCCTAAGAATTTTCCATTTCCCTTTTAGAATCCTAAATGCACGCTCCACGTCTTTCCTCGCCGCCTCTTGTAGCTTCTTGAATCTTTTTTCTTTCGGGTCAGTATGATACGGGTATGCTTTTACAAACGTCGAGTACTTGCTGTAGATGCCGTCGGTTAGATAGAAACCGCGTTTGTACTCTCGACCATTAACGACAAATGAAGTATTCGGGGCCATGCCATTTCGCTCCGTGAGATACAGGTCGGATTGGTTCAACACGTTTATGTCGTTGTTTGAACCGACAACACCAAAATAAGCATGCCAAATCCACGTATCTTGAGAAGCGGTGATCTCAAGCATAATAGTGGGAACGCCATGGTTGCCTCTCGTATATTGTCCTCTCAAGTGTCTAGGACAATTTAACCACTCGACGTGTGTACAATTGATGCTACCAAGCATCCCCAGCATGTAATGGTGTTGTTCGTGTGCCTCGAAAATGCGAGCAACGTCGTGTTGAGTAGGCCTACGTAAGTACTCTCGACCATACAACTTAGTGATGGCGTCACAAAAATGGTCAAGAGACTCGCGCCCGGTTCGAGCGGCCATATGCAAGTACTCATCGTACTTGTCGGGCGGATTGCCCGTAGCGAGTTGACGTACCGCCGAGCACACTTTTTGGATCGTCCTGAAGCTTCTTCTCCTACACGCATCGAACCCCTCTTGAAAATATGGAAAATTTGCTTGGATGTCGTCAACGGTTTTTAAAAACATGGTTTTCTCCATACGAAACTTTTTTCGAAAGTAAGCATCGTCGTATTTTGGTTCGTCAACAAACCAATCATTTAGTAGTATTTGATGACCGACTTCACGTTCTCGATTGACGTATCTACGGTGTTGAACGTCGTTAGAGTTTGTCGTGTCGTCCATCCATTGAACCGCGTTTTGCAAAAAGTGAACATCGGTCTCGGATGACGAAGTCGATTCCACAACGACAGCCCGCGATTCGGAAGATGTGGAAGACATTTTCAAGGGGGGGTGGTGATTATTTAGGTGAATGGAGAGAAATATGGAAGATGGTGATTTTATATGTGTTTTATGTATATATGTATATATAGAGGTGGAAGGTTTTTATTTTTTTTAAAAAACCTGGTCAACTAGCCGTTTGGGGGGGGGGGACCCACGCGTGTGTAACGTTCAAAATTTGAACCCAACGATCGGTTAGTGAAGCCGAATTGATGCCCGAATTTTCCTAGCCGATGCTTACCCGAAGGCAAGGAATGGTGTACCCGATCGGCTTTGTTGTACCCGACTAGTGCCCAACGTGTACTCCTTCCCTCCTAAAGATACTTCATATATAATATCTGTCACATTGCTTGAGTACCATGCATATATAAAAAAAAAATGCAACACCCACATTCTAAAATGCCTTTCGAATCAATAAACCAAATAAAGACAACCATTACATTTATTCGGATGCAAATCAATTCAAAACTAATTGCATCAGTAAACATATCAAATCATTGAATTGTTTTTATGATCCTATCTTATTCTCTATATATGCATTCTCATAACACAAGTTAGAAAATCAAACTGTTTTTATCTTTGTTGCAATACATTGAAGTCTTAACAAGTTAGTTTACTCTTTTGCACATTGCAACAGCTCTGTACTTTAGATATAGTAACTTAAAGCAACAAAGTGTGGGAGAAATGTGTTGATCATTCTACAAATCCTTGAAAACATGCCAAGTTTGGTCACTAGCTATGTTTGAATAACTTTAACCACTTATATAACGATATTATTCACATGAATGACAACGTCAAAATCGGATTGGAGTACTGACTAGGAATTTGAGGGTTTATTACTAGAGAATCTTGTACACCATTTCACAAGAAGACCTTCAACATTAGCATCCATTCTTGTGCCAACACCACCCCATACCAACATGTGGGCAAGGTCCCCCATCGACGAGCCAGTCACTTCATGAACTACTTCGAACCCTAGTCGTTTATAGAACTTCACAAGCTACAAAATTATATTATATCATCAGTCAAAACATAACTTTCAACTTGATAAACGCATGGATTGTGCTTATCCAACCTTTAAATAACGCTACTACGTGTATAAATATAAGTCGTCACTCGACAAATTGACAAAAGTCCTACAAGCTAGATACATATATAATAACATTTATGGTGCGAAGTTGGGGTGGTCAAAGGCGTTGACCCCTCGACTTTGCTCCATTTTTTTAAAAATAAAAGAGGGTATTTTAAAAGGCCGTCACTCTTGGTTAGAATCCATGAAAACTTATGTATTTAAGGTAATTTTTCAAATTTGATCTCTGATAATTATTATTGACAAATATGACCATACTAACACACAATTAAAAAAAAAAGACAGAAATTTGATACATTTTGAGCTATATATAATTGAACGCATTTATAAACATAACTACTCCATGGTTAGCAGAAAGTGAAAGAAAACCTTGGCATGGTAAAGATCGGTGTCATTAATGGCAAGCAACTCAGCAGTTTGACACCCACAATCATATCCATATCTAGTCAAAACGGCACCAATAAACAACCCGATTCCAAATATGGACTTATCCATACCCAAACTATCTCGGGTCAACTTGATTGAATCCAAATGAAGTATTTTTCCTGCTTTCTTGTTTTTAAACCATATCCTTATCATGCCTTGTGCTTTTCCCAACACTTTATTTGTTTCCAAATTCTTTGCAGTTACACTGAAAAATGGTCCCGTTGTTTGTAGTTGTAGTTCAAGGTTTTGAGATTTTGATGATTTTAGTATGTCAGACATTGATGGTTTTTTGATATTAGTATCGTTTTTTAAGGAATTTGTTGTTATGTGGGTTTTGGGAATTGGAGGTAAGTTCATGATTGAAGCTAGCTGCTGTTGCTGCTGCAAGGATAGCATTTACTTATATGAATGAAAACAAGGCCACAAAATAAGCAATAGATTGTTGAATTATTTATACTTTCTAAGTTTTTAAACATTATTATTATGAAAAGTTTTAATGTAACAAGAAGGCGTTTGTAGTCCAACGGTTAGGATAATTGCCTTCCAAGCAATAGACCCGGGTTCGACTCCCGGCAAACGCATTGCGATCATTTTTTTTTTATTATAATAATAGCTAGGTTATTCGGAGAAAAAACAGTTTGGTTAAATTTAGATTAATTAGCGGTAAAAGCTGTCGAATAAATGGCGGTAAAAATTGCAGATGAAATTACATGTTGAACCTTTTCGTTTGCCGCGATAATATTCTTACAACTCCAATCCTAATTTCTATTTTTGAAAAAAAGTAGTAAAAAAGATTCGAATTTTCTATTACTTTATATATCCCCGAAATAATCTATATGTATTTCGATTCATTTATGTTCCTTTTCTTTCGGCAACAAATGTTCAATCGTCGATATAAAAGGTTAGAATCAGTTATACTTTCTTTATGTTTGGATTTCCTGCTAAATACTTACTTCTGTATATTAAACTGATTTTATTTACTGTGTTTATCTCATAAAGTTACTTTTGATACTTACTGTGTGCATTAATATTTAGGCTACTTTTATTATCTGAATACGAAGTAAATATACTAAATAATGATTGTATACACATTTTTTGGATATATGATTTTGTAGTTGTAAAATATATCATTCACCCAATGTGGAGAATATAGTGTGAATAGTGACAGGCTTATCGGAGTTTACGAGAGTTTGAACTTGTATATTTTCATAGCTCAAGCTATTCTAAAAATAGGCTTGAGCTTAATATGCTAAAATGACTTAAGTAAATCTGAATAAATTCAAGTTTCCGTTTGAATTTTCATTGATGCGGACTTTTGAATCCTAAGCTCAAGCTTGAACTACTCATTTTAACATGTTTATGCATATAAAAGTTCCAACTTCCGACTTTAAATATAAAATCACCGGCTTTCAGCTGTAGCTACCAGATACTTTTGTCAGTAATATTAAAATGGTAATGGAATCATTGTCCATTATATTCAAAAGTGACTTCCGTTTCCTTTTTGACATTTATATAAATCCTTTTACTGTTTCTTATTTGGTCAGTCTAGCTCGTTTTCCTAAAGATATGTTTTAGGGGAACCTAAACCACTTTTAGCCACAATGTAGTTCATTGTGCGGATGGGTAGCATACTAGCACCCAAACCTTAGTCTTTCATTACCTAGGAGAAGGAATGGGCTATGCACAAAATTTTTGTCAGAATGGGTGACCTTTGGCTAGACATATCCTGGGTTTGTTGGTAATAGAAGTGATCATTACTTTACATGGACTCCTAGAAGAAAATGTGTACATTGATGAATACATAAGTTCATCACAAATGGCCACCCAATTTCTATTCTCTGTTCTGCAAAAACCCTTGATTTTAGTTGGCAATAAATCTTGTTCATGCAATTTAAAGTTGACTGCCACTTCAAAGATGTTAATCAGATGGTCAATACTTAAAACACGTCCTCAGTAATATTACTGACCGATTTCAGTTGACTTTGGATGACTTATGAGTTCTATGACCATTTTAGTTTATGCATTATTATTGTAATGCAAGTACTTTTTAAGGTTTGTTTGCATACTTTAAGATGATGATGCCGAAATCCTAAAGAACTTAGGGACTGAAATCTTGTCAGATTACAACTAAATGCTGCCATTAGTTTTTAAATTTACTTGGGAGGAAAAATATATTCTAAAATAAGAAAAATGACACATGAAAAACCTCATTTATAATTCAATGCAGATACTTGAGGTGGGGCATTACGAGAATCGAACTTGAGACCTCTTGCACCCGAAGCGAGAATCATACCACTAGTCCAAATGCCCATGTGAGTTCTTTGGCAAATCTTTAGAGTTTGTACTTTGTTGCAGTTATCGAGTATTCTATCTGAATATATCTACCCAGATTTCAAGTGATTATGTATCATTCTGCTATCCTATAATCATCTTTATTGATATTTTAGCCATAATGTCAACTATTGCAGCCAAAGATACAGTTACTTTTTAAAGTTTTATATGTGCATTGATTTTTGCTGTCTGGTATATCTTAGGTATATGTCTCGCCAGAGTGATAACTTACTTTGTCGTAGTTATAAGTTTATGGGCTTTTTAGGATTAGTTTGGTTAATTAGTTTCTTTTTCTGTTAAACAAATTACAGTAATGAACTTTCTGTTAAACAAATTACAGTAATGAACTACCACTTCAGATACTTCGATATCAGTAGCCTGAGATTCGGATTTCCGGAAATTGAATCAGGATCTCTGCACCATGAGCGAAATTTTTACCCCTATCCAATGCCTAGTTGTGATCTTATTGTAGCTCATGATTTCATGACACATCATTTCCATGATGGAAAATGCCATTTAATGAAAGTGACTAAAGCTTGTTTTTGTAATTTTAAAAGGTGTTTAGTAATGGATTATTTCAGTTACACTAATGTGTGCGTTGTTTAGGAAGCAATCTCTTTACCCTCAGGTAGAAGTATGAGTGTCTACATCCCACCTCCCCGCCTTTGACGGGATAGGGTATTGATGTTGTACACTTGGACTAATGTGTGCATTGTGTAAGTTTCTGTGCAAATCCTTCTGTTACTTTTGAACAGTAAAAAACTTCATTGTATGTAAAGGACTACAGCATTAGAAATCATCTCCATACAGTAGAAGCTCAGTTAAATGAACGACAATGTATATCAGAAATCCAGTGATATTATATAAAAGTTAGCAGTTCAGGATGCTGAGTATATAGTGTAGTAGTACTACTGTGATCATTTTTCTGGACTGCACCTGACCCCCTAGGCTTCCATTATGGGGGAGAGAGAGAGGGGGGGGGGGGGGGGGGGGGAGGGAAAGAAGAAGAGGGGGTGGGGCGGGGGGCTATAGAAGATGTAGGAGTCATATAAATTAAATAAAATAAAAGTTACCTTGGGGGCATTCCGAGAATTGAACTCGGGACCTCTCGCACCCTAAGCGAGAATCATACCACTAGACCAAATGCCCATGTGTTTATATCATTATTTGTTATTGTATATGTAGTAATTTGTTTGGTGCAAGGACAATTAGTTACTTTTGTAAAGCTTTCCTGTACACAATAACTGCTGCCACAAAAATGTTTTAAGTATAACTATGATTGACTAGTGAATTCATTTGCCTCACATTCTAGCCTTAAAGTGCATAGCAGAAGTAGTTGATCCATATCTAATGTTAAATTAGTCTCTCTCAAGTTAGTGATACCATCATAACAGTGGACCAATGTCCATTTCATGATTTTATGCCATTTTTCAGATCACTTATTTAATGCGATTGATTTAGTATTTCATTGTTTTGTATTATGGAAAAATTTTAGGCAGGTAGATATGTAAGCATATGCTAATTGGTATGACTTTAGCAGGTAGATTTGTTTGAAAAGTCTTGAGTTGACTTTTCTTTATTGCAGTAGCAGTATATCAATTTAAAATAAAATAATGGAACTAAAAATGTTATTTGAAATGAGTTGATCTTTTAAAAATTTGGGGCATTCCGAGAATCGAACTCGGGACCTCTCGCACCCAAAGCGAGAATCATACCACTAGACCAAATGCCCAACTTGCTTCATTTATCTTTTTTTTCCTTATAACAACTGCTGTTACTACCTTTACAATATATTGCTGTTTGGTCTATTAACATGAAGTACTTCTGGTCCCTTGTTTGTTTTTCTTGTACATATATTTAGCTAACGATCGCTATTTATATGTGGGTATACATACTTGTAGCGGGCTGTTTTTTTAATAAGTTTGTTGTATTGGTAGTAAAATCATAAAAGCATTGTTTTAGTCATGTAACTTGCAAGCTAGTATTAAGCCAGATGTACGGCTTTGCATTACTAGGACTTGACTCTTGAGAAGCCATATTTAAAAGAAACCAGTCTGCTGTCTTTTTGTAAGTACATTCAGTGCTGGTCGAAAACTAATTGGTGATGGTAGATGTAGATCTTTGGGCTCAGACCTGCATGGATACATTCCATTCTTTGCTAAACTTTGTGTTGCAATTAAATTGACACATATGTAAATTTTTTATTCAGTATTCTTTATTCTGAGCTTCAAGATTGCCTATATATACCTAACTCACGAAAATAGTAAAGAGAAAATAGTGAAGTGGCAATTCTCTAACAGAGGATCGAATGTATTGTACAAACTAGTTTATTCTATAATTGTATATGTATTCACATGTATATTACTTCAACTGATAGTAAGTCGTAATAAAGAAATGTGCATTGTCAACAAGAATTGTACTGTCTTCTGCTTGTTCGGCAGGCTTGAAAATTAGGATTACCTTGATGTCTTAGTTCATGATCACTTGTTCTGTTAATAAAGATGCATCGTTTCAATTGGTGCCTGAATGTAAACATTCGTTGCACACAGAATCTTGTTTAATAGGTAGATTAGTTTCAAAAGTATTGAACTGACTTTTGTTATATAGTGGCAAGATATCATTTTAAAAGAGTGGCACTTAAGTTTTTAATATAAAATGAGTTCAGTTTGTCAAAAAAGGGGGCATTCCGAGAATCGAACTCGGGACCTCTCGCACCCAAAGCGAGAATCATACCACTAGACCAAATGCCCAACTTGGTACCACCTTCATGTTATTACTATTTATATTTATGGTGTATAAACATGAAAGACTTCTCGTGTTTTGCAAGATTACATTTGTCCATTTTCAGGTATCATGATAATTATGTAAACATCAAGTGTTGTTATCAATGTTAAGCGTGTTTCTAAAAATAACCTAAAAAATATCAACGTATCCTTGGCTTTGAATGTAAGTAATATGTCAATCTCATACTGTTGTTACATGTAACATCTAATATCAAAAGGTCATATAGTGATGGTAGATTAATCGATTCAGATATGCATTCCATGCTCGTATGTTAACCTTATAATAACAACGATACACGTATTAAATATTTGTTATCATTTTTAGAATTTTGAGTTCAAGTTTGAACAATTTCTGGAAATACCATTGGGAAGATATTGAGATAGCCAAGTAGTAACGAATAAATGATTGAATACGTTGAGCATATGTGTTTAGGGATGTATATGAAAATTCATATATCGCAGTTTAAATGACATTGTGTAACTTTTGATTCATTAAGCATGCAGTTTCAGCAGTAATCATACTATCATCCATTTTTAAAATGTTCTGCAGGTTTGTAATAGATTTCCTAAATGGATTGCTTATTTTGGTAATGCAGTTGCAACTTTCACCAAGTTGGGTGCTTAAGGATCTTGGGAAAGGAAAGTGAAGTCATATTTAATCTAATCTGGTAATGAAGTTACATATGTTTTTCATGTAGTTTCATCTTCTAAGATTTCTGCATAGTGCATATCTGTAAAAATGATCTCCCATGTGCTTAGTTTAATGAGAATCCTTTAAGATCTACATGCACATGTTTGTGGCATATAATATCATTTAAGTAGGTAGATTTGTTTTCAATGAAGTTGACCTTTTTTCATTTGAGGTATCAAGTTAAACAAAAAAGTGGCACCTAGTAATATGTATAAAAGCTTCATAAAAAAGGGGCATTCCGAGAATCGAACTCGGGACCTCTCGCACCCAAAGCGAGAATCATACCACTAGACCAAATGCCCGCTTGCTTCATGTTTTTGCTTTTATTCATTATCACCATGGCTGAAACATGAGTTTACTTAAAGCATGCCATTCAATAATTATTTTGGAGCCGTGGAGCACACAATTGTTGAAGGATGGCGATACCATTGATTTCGATGTGCTTCTGACTTAGTTTTTCAGTTTTCTGTTTTATACTTCTAGTGGAAAACCATTGCATTTGAGTTACTAAAACAGTGTGAGGCTACTTTATTAATGCTTGAGTGAAAAAAAACCTTTGAACCACTGTTTGTAATGATTATGAAACACACATGAAACCTAATTTTTAAGCTTAATGTTAGTAACAATGCAATGGACACAATGACTAGTGAAGATTTGCATAATGTTGGCACATAGTCTTGGCAGATACTTGTATAAATAATCAGACTAGCCCAATCTGCTTATACATCATTCTTATACGGTTAATATCAAATTTCTGTGGTGTATAAATGATATACATGCATTCATACACACTGATTTGTAGAATCCTCACAGTTCTTGCCTTCTTGGCGAAATTCACACTAAAGATCCAGTAGGTTAGTTTACTCAATAGGTGCCCTCTAGAATCTAGATATCCTGCTTCTACACAGCATTTAATCTAGAGACAAAACCTTACTATGAGGAGCAATCTATAGACTCATCTCAGAGTGTTTGATAACAAAGTGTAGGCCCGGAATAATTGTGTCTGGCTTTTCTTGATTATTGGCACCTGAACTAAGATAAGCAGAAAAATCTGTTGATATGTACACACAAACCACCATGAGCAAGTGCCTTGCATCATCCTTGATAACGTTGATTTAGCCTGCAGAGAATAAATCACTAGACTAGAGTCATCTTCAAGTCTCAAACCCCGTTTTCAGGTATACAAACTTGTTCCCGACTAATGTCAACTTAAATCCTTTCTCTGTGCATAGAGTAAAGAACACTCTGATTGAAGTCTTAGATCCATGGAAGCAAATCACCTTCGGTCTCCATAGCATTAAGGCGAAGTTACTGTCAGTGTCACTAGTTAGGTCAGTGACCCTGGATTATATCTCATCCTAGTCATCCATCATATCTCAGTGTGTTAGAGTTTAAGATAATGACAGAGTGCTGCATATGGAACCTAAAGGAACAATGTAATGACTATGGATGTAGGAAAATTGATAAAATTGTGCAATATTTTGTTGGGAGAAAAACCAACATGAGAAATGAGTAAAAAGATAAAGATTGGGGCATTCCGAGAATCGAACTCGGGACCTCTCGCACCCAAAGCGAGAATCATACCACTAGACCAAATGCCCAGTTGCTTTATGTCTCTGTTTTGTTCTATATCACTATGAATCTATGATTGAAACATTAGTTTACTGACAGTGCATTGTCTGATGTATGCAAGACCAGAGAATAATAAGGTTACTCTACGTATAAATTTGAATTTAATGTTTTCTACTACTTTTCTAATCTGTGTGGAAGCACTGTATTTAAATTGCAGTAGTATGTCCTATAATGTTCAAACCTAGAGGTGCTTTGCACTTGCTGTGTCAAGTTTGCTTATGTGAACTTTCTAATGCTCATAACAAGCATAATCGATTTCTGATAGTAGATAGTGTATACTATTTGCATACCAATTATACTAAGGTGCCTAAATCAATATGGTTTTTTGGTTAATATAGAGAGCTTGTATTTGCTAATAATGCATATATATACTAATCCCTTGGAAAAACTTCCACAGTGCTCTTGAAAGCTCTATCCTGCACAAAAGGCTCATTAAGTTTACCAAATAGGCAAATAGACTCCTGATAAGGATGTCTCATCCACGAGTCCTCCATTAAGAGAAATAACCTTGTAAATAAGTTGGTGGAACTATCTATATGCTCCTTTGGTACAAGTTTAAGGGTATGAAGACCTGAACATCCTAATTACAAGCCTCAGTACACGATCATGCTTGTTTGTGGAATCCTTCACAACTGCTTATGAATGTATATGTGAATAGCCTTGGGACCGCCAGGAGATGCCCTGCTTAAAATAGAAAACATACAAAAACACTCTGATTAAAATCTGAGTTTCGTGGAAGTACATCACTTAGGTCCACTGACATTAACAAGGGTAGTTGGTGTGTGTAAATTGTGTTTGTATTTTCTGTGCCGTTGCTGGGTAAGTGTGAGATATTGAATCTGGGTCTGAATTAGTGTTTAATATGGAGCCTGCAGAAACAATAAGAATCCTCGTAAAGACTGTGGATGTTAGCAAGTTGTTAAAACACATAAAGTTCTTTGTTACCCAAACTGAGTAATGATTTAACAGAAAAGAAATCTAATAACATTAAAAGTGAAATGCAAAAAGATTGGGGCATTCCGAGAATCGAACTCGGGACCTCTCGCACCCAAAGCGAGAATCATACCACTAGACCAAATGCCCTGTTGTCATTACCTACATATTTTATTTTAGTTATGTTTCTGTTGCTTATGCATTGACTTTTTATGGTGCTTTACACGTTTCAGGTTTACATATTTAAGTATTGTGATAGTTGTCATATGTGATATTGGTATGTTAGTTGTATGAGGACTAAAATGTTACTCCCTAGTCACTGTAATCATAGCATTGCTACTAACAGATTGGCTTCTGTTTAAGTTATAGCAAACCAATGTATTATCATATGTTTGGCTTCTGTTTTAAGATTTTCTCTTTAGTGATAAGCAAACAGATTGTAAATAGAAAATTCAAATACTCCGAGGACATCCTCCAAATTTGCCTTGAACAAATAAAAGTAATCTATACTCAGGATTATGCTAATGAAAAAAGTATAGACATCTCCTAGCATGCACATGTTCGTAGCTAAGGCAAATTTTGTACAAATAAACTGTTTCAACTGATTTGGAGCCTTGATACAAAAGGATTACTCGTATAATGTTACATGTAAGTTGTAACCTCCTGCTAGTTCTGATTTAAAGTCCATATTTTGGTGATAGATTTACAGGTTAAGATGTGTATTTTCTTTGAAGTAAATGCTGGCTTTTTCATAACAAAACATAAATTTTTTTGATGTTTATTCTCTCATTTATTAATTTTGAGAATGCGCTTGACCAACTTCTGAAAACACTAGAGAAGATGGTACTTTAAATGATAATGCACAATTTGTAGTCCAATAATCGTGCATTCTTGGCAGGAATCATACCATCTTGTGTTTTAAATATGTTCTGCACGTTTGTAACAGAATTACCTATACTTGTTGGGTTATGATTGCTTATTTTGGCAATGCAGGTACAACTTTTCACCCATTTCGGTGCTTAAGGATATTGGCAAGGAAAAGTTAGGTCACATGTTCTTAATCCGGTAACGAAGTTACATATGCTTTTCATGAAGTTGCATCATTTAAGATTTCTGCTCATGAGATGCATTTATTGGCACTCTTATCAGATTTACACATTTACATGCACATGTTTGTGGCATATAATAACATTGTAGCAGGTAGATGAGTAGATCTGTTTCCAAAGTCTTGAGTTGACTTTAGTTAACATCAGTAGGGAAATATCAGATAAAACAAAAATAGTAGTACTTAAAGAGCCTTATGTAAATTGAGTAAAATCAGTTTCTACTAAAAAGAATGGGGCATTCCGAGAATCGAACTCGGGACCTCTCGCACCCAAAGCGAGAATCATACCACTAGACCAAATGCCCACTTTTTATGACTCTGTTGTTATTCTATATCACTATGGTTGGAACATTAGGTTTAATGACAGTGCATAGTCTGAAGTATGTTTGACCAGAGAATAGTAAATTAGACTTTTATGGGTTATAATTTTTTTTTGAATCACTTTAAGTTGCAGTAAGTTGACCTTACAATGTTTGAACCTAGAAGGATTTGACGCTTGTTGTCTCAAGTTTCTGTATGTAACTTTGCAATGCTTATAAACAAGCATATATATTTCTGATAGTAACTATTGCATACTATGTGCATACGTATCTGTCAAGTATACTAGTGTGCTTAAATCAACTTGCTTGTTTTGTTTATAGAAACAACCTCTAAATGTCAATGAAACACAAACACTAGTCCATGGAATCTCAGCAATGCTCCCAAAAGATCTATCCGGCACAATAGGCTCAGTAGGTTCACCCAATGACCCAATAGACACCTGACTAGGCTATCTTGTCCATAAGTATTAAGTACACTTCATATAAAAACAGGCATAACTTTGTAAATACTTTGGTGGAGCAACCTCATTAGAAGCCTTGGTATTGTTCACGGGATCCTACACAAATTATGAATGAAAATGTGAAGATCCTTGGGACCTTCGGATATGTTAGCATACTACACAAAACAGTCAAAAGTACTACGATTTTAATCTGAGATTTGTGGTGTGTAACTAGGTCAATGACTTTGGTAGTGTTTACATTTCATGCATCGTGGCTGGGTGAGTTAGAGTATGATATATGAATCTGGGTATAAAATGACTGTTAGCTAATGAGCCTGCAGAACAATAAGAATCCTAGTAATGACTGTGGATGTATCCAAGCTGTCAAAACACGTAATACTTTGTTAGACTTTTATTCCCCAACCAGTTAATGATTTATTAGAAAGGAAATCTAACAACATTAAAATTCGAAAAGGAAAAAACGATCGGGGCATTCCGAGAATCGAACTCGGGACCTCTCGCACCCAAAGCGAGAATCATACCACTAGACCAAATGCCCAGTTGCTAGTACCTACAAATGTTTACTAGTTATGTTTTGTTGTTTAAACATGATTGGTGGCTGGTGTGTCACACTTTTCAGCTGTACATTTTTTGGTATTGTGATAGCTGTCATCTGTGATGTTGATATTATCGTTCATACAAGGATTTAAAAGTTTCTTCCTACTCACTGTGTTCGTTGCATTTGTAGCATGGTACCAATATTATGTGTATTTTTGTAGTTGCCAATAATTCTAGCCTGATTAAAAGTTATACCATGGTTTGTAGATTTATAGCTCATACTTGGCATTCTGTTCATTTATGTTAGCTTTGACTTTCTATTTGATTTTTTGCCTGAATTTCACTATTAGATTACATTTCACCAACCTTTCAAAACATCAGAAGAAGATTGTAATGAGGCAACATTCATAGAGGATTGAAATATTGAATGCCGATTTATGAATGCATATACTCAATTATGCATGCATGAAAAACAGTAGTTTAAGTGATGGTGTGTATATTGTGATGCAGAAATAATGCATTCTATAAACGAATCACTGTCTTCTGCTTTTTATCTCTATTGCAGGTTTGTTTATAAGATCACTTTGATGTGTTGGTTAGCAATTGCTTATTTTGGTAATGCAGTTTGATTTTTCACCTACTTGGGATCCTGAAAATCTTCATAAAAAATTAGTAATGGTTCATTTTGGTTATATTTTCTTTTCTTGTAGTTGCATTTTCTTAACAAAATATGACATATATATCAGATACCTGAGCTGAATTATTGAAGGAATCTTTTCAGATCTACAAGCACATGTTTGTGGGTAGATCTATTTGTAAAGAGTTAATATCAGTTGTAGAATATCGAAATTAGAAAAATGAGTGGCACCTTAAACTATATACGAAAATGAGAAGATTATGTTTTGTTACAAAAAAAGGGGGCATTCCGAGAATCGAACTCGGGACCTCTCGCACCCAAAGCGAGAATCATACCACTAGACCAAATGCCCACTTGCTTATCTGACTGTTCATATTTCTTATGTTTACCATGAAAACATCATGGGTTTAATGAGTGCATAATTCATTTATTATCATCCTTCATGAACTCTGTACATTTGTTTGCAGCATGTAAAAGTAAATTTGATGTATATATGCGTATGTGTATACATTTTTGTTGTCTTCACTTCCGCTATAGAATAGCCGTATTTAAGGCTATGATACGAGAAGGAAGAAGTCCCTGGTTCTCCGTGTCTAAAGTTTGCTTGTTTGACCTTTGCAAAGCACATTTGCAGACTTGCAGTCATCTACTTTGTTTTAGTGAAATAGTGCATATTGTGTAGAAACTTGTACAAATAGTCAGGTTTAACCTTATTTGCTTACATGTGACATTTGCACATTATAGACTCTTGTAATCATATAGTTAAACAGCTATAACAGGAAGACCATGCATGGTCCATGAACCACCACTTTGTAACATGTAATAATCACACATGTTGAACATCCTTAACAGTGTTTTGCATACATGCATGTATGGCATACATGATTAAGGTAACACCTAAATGAGTCGAGATTTTGTCCGAGTAACATTTAAGAATACAGTTTCTTAATATACCTTAGTTTGTGTTTGATTTCAGTTTTGTTGATCAACTTTTATATGCCTCTTTAGAAGCAGAAACAAACATTACTATGTCCTTGCGTTTTTTTAATGAAAGAAAAGAGAAAAATATAAAGGATTATAAAATAAATTGGGTTCTTGAGTTTATTTTAATGATGGAAAATAAATGAAATGAAAAGATTTAAAAGGAGAGTTTAATTGGTTTTGTTTAAAAAATTTCATATATTTAGGATGATAAGAAAGAAAGAAACAATAACTTCTACTCCGTAATTTTTCTCTTTTTTTATACACCAAATTTGAGAACACGGTATTAAATATGAAATTCGGAATTTTTTTAAAAAAAGGTTGGCTTGAAAAGAATGACTCGGCTTTCTAAAGTAGGCTTGAAAACACTACCTGTTTTTGTTAGGTGTACCTACTCAACCAATCCCATATGAGAAAACTGTTTAAATCCATAACTACTGTTAGTAGCACTAGGACCATAATTAAATGAATGGCATTTGGTACAACAATTCGTTATGATTAATAAAGATCATAAATTTGTATTCGTTGTTAAAAGTTTATAATTAAAAGGTGCACAAAGATAGCGTCTGGTATCCCAACCAGACTTTTGGTAATCCGATCAAACTCGCTGCAAATAGTCATGTACAGTAAGTCGCTGCAAATAGTCATCTTACATAGTCAAGTTGTTTTCAATTTATTTTGAGTGTTGTGTTTGTCCCAGCGTGGCTTGAGTGTGTCAATGAAGAAACATCACGTTTCCTTTAATTCAAAGTAAGTCATACAAACGCGTGATACTTTTTGAGCTGTCTAATTTTGAATTTTGTCTTGAAAGTCCACACTTGAGAATTGATTTGTTTTTTTATTCGTTATTCAAGTAAATTGGTATTGTCCATTGTGTTGTGTTGTCAGGGTCATCACGTGTTATGTTGTCGGGTTTTTTTACTGTACATGACTATTTGAGTGTGTAGATTAATTTGTTTATTGTTGTGGAGAGAAAAAAAGATTGATTTTGGATAAAAATATAGAAGAAGAGCTTTGTTTATATCAAAATTGGGCCTCACAAAAGTATTTGCAGCGACTTTTTGTTAATGGAAGATAGTATTGATCGAGATACAAAAAATAAAAGTCAGGATACTGGCTGTAAAATAAAATCAAGATGCAAAAAGTAAATGTATCCCTGAATTTGTATATCTACCAAATGACTTGCACCAGTCAAACAGTTGATTTGTATAATATTTGGCCTAAAGTCGTAAGATATAACCAAGTCAAAAAGTAAGAAAAGAATTCGGGGCATTCCGAGAATCGAACTCGGGACCTCTCGCACCCAAAGCGAGAATCATACCACTAGACCAAATGCCCGATTTGTTTATATTTCTTGATATTAAAATAATAATAACATTTGAACTTATACCTGCACTAATTAAGAAAAAAAGAAAAAGTAAGGGGGCGTTCCGGGAATCGAACTCGGGACCTCTCGCACCCGAAGCGAGAATCATACCACTAGACCAAACGCCCGATGTTTATTATGTTACCTAATTACTTATAAATACCAGTATCTGCAACTTGAAATAATGACTCAAGAGTCAAGACTTTATGTATGATCGAAATCTTGAAAATCTTTATTAAGGGTATAATCTGTCCGAGTTTGAACAAATCTTGATGATATAAACTTGAATCAAGCATAACAAATTACTCAATACTTTTTTTCTGTTTGGCTTAAACCGTTCAGCCATTATGCACAATCTCAATTATTAGCGTTAATTGATATTTTGGAGCTTCCGTTGACTGGAATACCGGATGAATATAACATATACATACAGAAAATGTAAAACGTAAAACAACACAAAGTCCATAAAATGCAATACATGAATGAAAGCCCACGAATAGTGGATAAAAATTAAGGGCCATAAATAATTTAACAACTCTCTTTTCCCGTAATAAAATGCAAACCAAAAATCAACATTTTTTGTATCTCTTTATAAGGGACATAAAAAACAAAATTTCAATTGAAGGGAGTTTTCTTAGGAGTTCTTTTTCTCGTGTTGTTTTACGAAATAACAGGAGAAAAGGAACTCTATCTAAAAAAGAAAGAAAGATGGTTGGATTCGCAGGTACAACACAAAAATGTGATGTTTGTGATAAAACCGTTTATTTGGTTGATAAATTAGTCGCTAATCACCGGATTTATCACAAATCCTGCTTCCGATGCCATCATTGCAAAGGAACCCTCAAGGTACGTATGAAGATATATGATTCATTCTTCTAACTTACCAGCCACACTTTCATTTTTCTTCCCATATAAATGTAACCACAACTTTTGCAGCTTAGCAACTTCAATTCCTTCGATGGAGTAGTTTATTGCAGGCCTCACTTTGATCAGCTCTTCAAAAGAACTGGCAGCTTGGAAAAAAGTTTTGACGGGACACCAAAGTTCAAGCTAGAAAGGACTGTTAGTAGCGATGTATGTTTTTGTAACATATGTGTCCTGTCTCGTGTTCTGCATTTTTTTTTATCTAATGCGGTGAGCGTCTTTTTTATGATACAGAGTTCAAGCAAACTTTCAGGTTACTTTGAGGGTACCAGAGATAAATGTGTTGGATGTGCCAAGACAGTTTATCCAATTGAACGGGTAAAGCTTTTAACATATTGATAAATATTCACACACGTCCACATTACATATATTCATAATTTGTTAGCAATGAGACTGAACTCACGACCTCTGGGTGGTTGTGCTATCTCGAATAGCGCTAGGCCAAAGGCCCTTTTCTAAGCAAAACCCGAAAAAAGTAGCTAAAAACAAGCACTTAATTAGGTCCCATAAAAAATAAAAGATACTAACCTTAATGTATATATAAATATCAAATGTAGGTTAAGGTGGATGGGTCTGCATACCACAGAAGCTGCTTTAAATGTTGCCATGGAGGATGCACAATAAGCCCATCAAATTACATTGCTCATGAGGGCAGGCTCTACTGCAAGCACCATCATATCCAACTCTTTAAGCAGAAAGGAAACTACAGCCAGCTTGAGGTTGAGGAATCCGCTGCACCTCCCGAATCATAAAATTCCAGGATTGATCATTTCATTCCCTTGATTTAGCTTCATTGCTTCGATATGTCGTCCATGGTGTTTTTAAAAGTTGTTGATTGGGGATTGCGGCCAACGCTAGATTGTGTTCTAAAATAGGACTATTCATACTTATGAATATGTTCCAAAATGTACTTCTGTGTTGATGGTAGTGTTTGATAACAAAATTCATTAACGAATCTTGCAAATTACAACTATAACCTAAAAAAATCCAAAAGAGATCACTAAACTAGTTTTATTTTAGAGTTAATTAAATAAATGGTCCTGTCGTGGTATCCAGCTTGCATGTTTCATCCCTAACTTTCAAAAATTACAGTTTTAGTCCAAAAAACTTTGCTCCGTCAATAATTTTAGTCCTGAGCATAAACGTCTGTTTAAAATGAGGTCACGTGTGTAGCACATGATGGGTAATCTCGTAATTTTCCACCTTTAACAGTCCAACCACACAATTTAATCCCTATTTTCACTATCTCTTTACTATTTCCGTCATGAACATTATATGTAATTATATCTAAATCTATATGAATACATCCAATCATATTTATATATCTACAAATATTTCAAGATCCTATAAAAAAAAAAGTCTAAAAAAGAAGAATAATAAACCAATCTAGGATTCTATATTCAAATCCATATATTCATCAACTTTAGGAGAATATTAAATATTCATCTAAGTCTAAAAAATATAAAGATTAGAAACAAGTAGATGATGCTTTTCAAATATGGTGATATGGTGGTTTCCATTAGTCATACCTTTACCACCATTCTTTGGAAGAAAAAAAACTCACCATTCTTTCCAAATACTTGATTTCATGATCTTACAAAACCACCATCATTCACGATCGATCTCACAAATCCACCGCCATTCTTTTTCGGCCATCCGGGGTCACTGAAGTAGTTGATTTAGATTACCAGCCCATCAATATCCAGCCATCGAGAACTAATGAGACTTTTTTGAGTTGTGTCGGCATTGAGATCTAATGGGATTCTACAACGACTATGACATCTCCTTCTGACGTCACCATTAATTTTGAAGTCGATTTTTCATTGAGTTACGCCGCTGTCACCATCAATGTAAATCCAGACTAAGAATGATGTTTTGTAATCATTTCTTTCTTTTTATATTTAAAAATTAAGATTTAAGTTTTTTTACTTGCTAGTGGGTTTTGTAATTTAGGTTTTGTTGATAAGATGTAAATGGATGTGGTGGTATGATTTACAAGTGTATATGAGAGTGTGAGTGTTGATATAGAAAAAATCAATATATATATATATATAGTTACTGATGGATAGATCCAGATATATATGTATGTACATAGATATTGATAGATATGTGTTTTGAATATTTTCTTTTGATTTCTGGGTTTTTTACGAATTTTAACTTTTATGTTAATTTATCGTTGATGATGATGATGATAAAGGTTGAAGAAGGTTGGACCAAAACTGTAATTGTTGAAAGTTAGGGATGAAAGCTGCAAGGGACGATTTCTGTAATTAACTCTAAGTATTATTATGCCAAATTACGAGATTACCCATCACGTGTGAATCACGTGATCTGGCTTTAAACGGACGTTTATGGTCAGGACTAAAACTGTTGACTAAACAAAGTTTTTTGGACTAAAACTGTAATTTTTGAAAGTTAGAAATGAAACTTGTAAGTTGGATACCACAACAGGGATGATTTTTGTAATTAACTCTTTATTTTAATGTTTTGTAAATTAACAAATGAGTTAATTGTAGGATTCGTCCCCGTGGTTTACCTATTTTCGTGGTTTACATCCCTGTTATGTTTTTTTAAACAAATTCATCCAAAGTTGTCATATTCTTTGCAAGTTACGTCCCTGTGGCCAACGACGTTATTATTTAGTAATTAAGTCGGCGCACGTGAGCTGCACGTGAGGGCAGTTTTGTAATCTGCCCTCACAAACAACTTTGTAATTGCACGATTCGTCCCTATGGTTTGTCCATTTTAGTGGTTTACATCCCTACTCAAGAATTTTTGTGGAATAGATCCAAAGTACGCAAATTTGTTGCATGTTACATCCCTACTTTGTATGTTGTTTACATATATATATATATATATGAGAAAAGTGAGTATGAGGCTGTTATACATCTAACTTATGTGAAAAAACTTCTCACATACCAATATTTTAATATTTTGAATAAATGATTCCCCCCCCCCCAAATGATTTTTATGGTTAAAAAAAGGTATGTGAAGGGTTTTTCACCCAACTTAGGTGCCTAACAGCCTCATATTCCCTTCCCTCTATATTAATATATACTGGGTATATATATATATAACAGCCTCATATTCCCTACCCTCTATATTAATATATACTGGGTATATATATAGGATTCTGGGCCTTCTGACTTTATACGTGGATGTGTATTAATATGAAGTTTCTTTTTGTTTTAGCCTTAACAACCTAAATATCATAAGAATTAATTTCAAAAATAATTGGATGAGAAGGAAATTGAATAAAGAGGAATTTGATGATCTGTGAAAGATATGTGAAAATGACAAGGAAAGAAAAACTGAATTAATTTTGCTGGAGTCGTAAGAAGTAAGAAAGAGAAAAAGAATAGGTGTAGGATTAGGGAGAATGTACAAAAATACCTTCACATGTGTGGCACGTGATTCCATTTAACGGGAAAAAATTGACTACATCAACCACAGGGATGGAACATGCAATAAATTTGCGTACTTTTGATCTATTCCACAAAAATTCTTGAGTAGGGATGTAAATCACTAAAATGGACAAACCACAGGGACGAATCGTGCAATTACAAAGTTGTTTGTGTGTAGAACATTACAAAACTGCCCTCACGTGCGTCGACTTAACGGCCAAATAATAACGTCGTTAGCCACAGGGACGTAACTTGCAAAGAATATGACAAGTTTGGACGGTTTTGTTTAAAAAAACTTAACAGGGATGTAAACCACGAAAATGGGTAAACCACATGGACGAATCCTGCAATTAACTCTTAACAAATAAAACAGTGGATAAACAGTTGGTAATAGTCCAATTGATTTGCCAAAGAGTTGGGCTTCGAGTTTAGTTTTATCAAACATTTACCACAAATAGTTCAACTGTTCAATAAAACCGACTAAACCGATAACTTCTGTGAAGGGAAAACAGACATTACTCAATATACACGAGACTGTTTAGATCTAAAACCGCTAAGCTAAAGCGGTATACAATATAAGTATAGGTTTAGTATGGTAAAAGAAAATTATCAGCTTACAATGATCATTAACATACCAACACAACAGGTGACCAAGTCCAACTCTATTGGAAATATAAAGTTGGAGGTTGAATTTGTTCGAAGATTTATCAAGCTTGACCTCGGATTGACTTGCTTGCAGCCGTGCTTTTTTATCTAATCTAGAAATAAAGATGATACACTATATATGCATCTTGAAAAAGATATGAAACGGGCATGTTGTCCTTTTAAATTTAATACAGCATCTATAGCTTTAATCCTCTTGGTTCAAA